>NC_092240.1:14442500-14572500 GCF_036320965.1 Panulirus ornatus | reverse complement strand
CCACCACAGGTGTCCACACATCTGCTGCTCCCCATCACTCGTGTTCACACACCTGCTATCCTCCACCGCTGGTGTCCACACACCTGCTGTCCTCCACCACTGGTGACTCCACAACTTCAACTATCTTCTGTCCCCCTTCCACCCACCGGAAAGTGTCTCGGTCCAGTTAATCCCTAACGACAGGTAACTGCAGCCTCGTACAGAAGACGGGAAAATAATGTACAGACAGAACAATACTCATGGTAGATTTATTTCTAATGTTACATTATTCATGGTTGATATCTTTCTAATGTTACGTTACCCATGGTTAATATCTTTCTAATGTTACGTTACCCATGGTTAATATCTTTCTAATGTTACGTTACTCATGGTTAATATCGTTCTAATGTTACGTTACTCATGGTTAAAATATTTCGTAAGCTGCATCACTCATGATTAATATTTTTCTATGTTGCATTACTCACGGTTAATAGCTTTCAAATGTTGCATTACTCATGGTTAATAGCTTTCAAATGTTGCATTACTCATGGTTAATAGCTTTCAAATGTTGCATTACTCATGGTTAATAGCTTTCAAATGTTGCATTACTCATGGTTAATAGCTTTCAAATGTTGCATTACTCATGGTTAATAGCTTTCTAATGTTGCATTACTCATGGTTAATAGCTTTCTAATGTTGCATTACTCACGGTTAATAGCTTTCAAATGTTGCATTACTCATGGTTAATAGCTTTCTAATGTTGCATTACTCATGGTTAATAGCTTTCTAATGTTGCATTACTCATGGTTAATAGCTTTCTAATGTTGCATTACTCACGGTTAATAGCTTTCTAATGTTGCATTACTCACGGTTAGAATCTTTCTACTGCCTCTCAGTCATCTACCCTCGTCACATGGTTCCCCTCACATACAGCCGAGTTTTGCCCATTAGCAACTTCCCACAAGGCTTAAACCTTTTCTTGTCGTGTATAATTGGGTGGACCTTACTTATTACCTCCCCTCACAACCTTGTGATGTGTCATTGGTAACATTCTACCCACTACCTTATCGGTCCGTCTCATTTGGACATATATGGTAACTGAATACGATTAGAATTTGTACTGTGAGCCGTGATTATTGACCATCAGCTGACAATGCTATGACTGAAAAAATGTGTAGTGTGTGTGTGTGTGTGTGTGTGTGTGTGTGTGTGTGTGTGTCTACAGCATTTCTAGGAGCGGTCAGTCCCAGCTGGAGTGACTTATATATGCATGGGTATACTGTATCTTCGTCTGTGCTCTCATGAGGCATCTGGTCACAGCTTTCATGGTTGGTATGAAGGTTAAAGGGGCGCTCAGACGTGATATCTTGGCATACAGGAGGAGGGGAGGCCATGTTTGAATGGGTAGTGTGTGAGCAGGTAGTAGTGGTACGGAGTCAGCCAAGCGTGTAGCTATTACACCTCCCCCATTAACTGACGTCTAATGGGGGTGGTGACGAAGGGAAGGAGATGGGTGGGGGGGAAGGGAGTGGGAAGTAATCACTGTGAGGGGAAGGGGGATAATTGGGGGAGAAACTATGCTAATGGCGAGTAAAAGAGGGTTGGAGAATGGAAGGTTAAGAGAAAATTAGATAGGAAGAGAGGGGGAGATGTAGATGGTAGGAAAGATGGCATTTGGAGAGAGAAGATGAATAATGACAGCGGGGCAAAGAGAAGGGGAGATAAGGAATTGAGGATTGAAAGTATGCGAAGAAAGAAGAGTAAGAATGGTACTGGGACATAGAGAACTAGAGATAAAGAAATCTAGGGCTGAGGAAGTGTGGAGAAAGAAGATAAGAGTAAAGCAATGGGACATCGTCTACTATGCCGTTGGCTGATGTCTGTGAGTTACAGGAGTGCCTCTTGTAG
Source organism: Panulirus ornatus (assembly GCF_036320965.1). NCBI lineage: Eukaryota > Metazoa > Arthropoda > Malacostraca > Decapoda > Palinuridae > Panulirus > Panulirus ornatus. Next base: position 14,570,613 of record NC_092240.1, on the reverse strand, counting down.
ACGTGTGAGTTACGAGAGTGTGGTGGTTGAACGTATGAGTTACTGAATGAGGTAGGGTTGGGAAGTGACAGTGTTGACTTTGAGTGTGTTATGATTGTAGTTGCGTGTTAGCGAAAGTGACTAACGACGTGTCCAGCACCACTGATGATGAGAGGGAGTCTAGATATCGTGTAGAGTAGTAGTACTAGTGGTTAAGCTGTGAATATCACTTGGTCCATGGCCGATAATGCATTTCTTGTACTGCCAGTAGGGGAAAAATTAGACCTTAATTGCATACATGTACACACAATGACTGACTGGGAGGGAATTCAATTTTTGATGGAGTGAATGAAAGTGAATGAGAGAGAGAGTACCTTTGTATCTACGTATCTATGAGTACCTACCGCGAGGTTTTGCCTTTAGGCAGGTTGGCCCGTAGCGATCACCATAGAAAAATAGACTAATAAAGACTCATATGAGTACTTGTTGTCGAATGTTGTGTGTGAGATGGAGAGAGAGGAGTTGAGTATTTGCGGACTGCATACCTACAGACCAAGTGTACGTCACACAGAAAGACAAGACAGCACTTCAACCATGGAGGGGAACTTGATAGCCACTGTAGTGCCGGCTCACTGCCCCGCCGTCACTAACCCTCCCAATAGATACCCAAAGAAGGTAGGGAAGAAAAAGAGGGATAGCTTTTCAAGGATACTCACCCTAACCCTTCGCCACACACCACCTCATTCCCCAGTGAATACATCTCACACTTCTTATTAACGTCTTAAGCACTTCCTTATGCAGTCTGAACCAATGCAAGTGCTCGTCTGTTTTATGAAGTTATAGAGACATCCGGGTTCGTAGTTTGCGAGTTACAGAGGAAATTGTGATGGCTATGGGTTATGGAAGAGTTGTTTAGGGATGTGGTTGTTTTAGTGTTGTGACTGTACATTTGTTTGTGTGTTTGTTATGAGTGAGGTATGGAGGTATTTGTCTTTCTTGTTTGTTGTGGTAGATTTTGTGTTTTTGTTTTGTTTTTGCATCTTTGTGATATACGTGTTGTGGTTGCGTTTTATGACAGAAAAGTCAGTTTCGCCAGTAATGAGGGTATGTTGACTGTGAGAGTTGTAAGATGTGCTTGGACTGGTTGTAAATCAGCTATAGATAAGATTGCTCAGACTGTGAACTGTAATTGCTTTGGTGAAGGATGAGGGAAGATTGTGTGTGTGTGTGTGTGTGTGTGTGTGTGTGTGTGTTGTGTGAGATGTGATGGAGTGCTTCATCCCAGATAAATTCAATCCATGCGACAGATAAGAACAAATTCTTGTGTTGTGATGAGTTTCAGTGACGTTCTTGTGCTGTGAAAACTAAGCTACTAAAGTGTGAGTGTTGTTTACGAAACTCCAGAGTATCAGAAGTGTTTGAATGGCTCAAGTGAACGATAAAAGTGTAAGTGTTGTTTTGAGAGACCTTTAGCTAAGAAGGAGGGGTACTTTTTTCTTCTAGGTTTTAGAAAACGTAAAGAAAATATACCTAAGATGTCTTGGTCAGGAGAGACTCAACTGTCTAGTTACTAGACTTTAGTAAGTGTGGGGTGACTGAGGCCTCATTGCCCAAGAGGCTGTAGCACGAAAGAATATTTCTGTGAGGCAAAACGCACTGTGTCGATATGCAATGTATCGCTCTACTGAAAATCACTTTCACAGATACGCATTTATTGCTCACTCATACGCTCTTAATTCATTCTTCTGTCATTTTCAATAAGTCTTACGTGTTTTTTTTTTTCCCTTTCCGTCTTCACTATAACGCAATGAACTCAGTCTCTCGTTCATGATCACTTAGTCATTCTCATGTACGATCATATTCACTTTGAGCCATTCCTTCATTCTCGTTCATTTTCGGTCACTGTGATTTCTTCCTTTCACATTCATGAGGCACAATACAACATCTCTCCAGTGCCATCATCGTCACGTACAACCATGTCTCCAGTGCCATCATCGTCAGATGCAACCTCACCCTCTTCTTCCCCACGGGAATCTACTAAGCCACACTAATGACCCAAAAACTATGATTATATTTTACTATATGATATTGTATAAGATTATACAGTATATCGCATAATATCATATATCATATCGTATCATATCCTATTCCATCATCTCATAAGTCATCATATCATAATGTTATAATATGCTATATCGTATCATATTATATCATTATTTTATATCAAATATCATATTATGATGGTAACACTAGGATGCTCGTCTGTCTGTGCTGGTAACACTGCTTCTCTTGAGATATGTACACGAGATGTACTGAGAGTGCACCGTTGTGCTACCATTGTACCCTAACGTTCAGACAACGGGTCGTACCGTCGTCATCAGTGGTATACTTTCTTGCTGCTGTACATGTACACTTCTCATGATAGGTTCTGCCTGAGAGCAGAGCATGTACAATAGTAATACTTTCATATTGTATAGTACAATCATTATCATTTGGCCTCTCTCTCATCATAGGTACTACCCGACAATACTCATGTACTACCCTTATGACCTTTAAGTTACAAGAGGAACAGTGTGATATATTCTTTCGTTACCTCATTGGCAACACCATGGCTGAGGTTGGTTTGTGTGGAGGTAGCAGTTATCCGTCATGGTTCTGACCACTGTACTAAGCCCTATGATATGTGACGTAATCGCTATGGTAATCCCTCGTAGTCTCCTACTCTCCACCCATACCTTCCCTGGTCCTTTAGTTTTTTTTTCTTCAGCACTGTGGGCAAGTTACTGAAGCCTCTAAATCTCTTGCAGGGGTTGCAGATACCCATTACCTCCTCCCTGGATCTCTGCCAGCACTGCAAAAAGTCACAGTAACCTCCAAATTTCTTGTAGAGGATGTAGTCACCCTCTACCACCTCCCTGGACCTCTGAGAGTACTGCAAAAAGAAAATCACAGTAGCCTCGAAGTCTCCTGTAGAGGCTCTATTTTCACTCTACCTCCTCCCTAAACCTCCGCCAGCACTGCAAAAAGTCACTGTATGATTCACGTATCCTGTAGATGCTGTAGTTAGCTCTACCACCTCCCCGAACCTCTGTCAGCACTGTAGAAAATCACTGTAGCCTCCAAATCTCCCGTAGAGGTTGTAGCTATCCTCTACCACCTCCCTGAACTGATGCTGAAGGTGTGTAGTCCTTGCGCCAGAGGAGCCAAAATAACGCTCATGGTAATACCGGAGTTGATCTTCATGCTCCACTGGGGTCGAAAATGAGATTTATATCGAGGGGTAACGCTGTTATTTTCCCGTCTCCTTGTTCAGTGGTCGGAGCGCCTCGTCTTGTCTACATGACGTCTCGAGTGTTTGTGTGTGTGTGTGTGTGTGTGTGTGTGTGTGTGGAGAGAGAGAGAGAGAAGGAATACTCAAAGGAAAGGAACAGATAGAAAGAAACAAATAGAGGAATAAGGAGAGGGAAAGAGAGGTAAGGGCGAAGGGTAGCACGTAAGGAAAGATCGGTAAACGTAAATGGATAAAGATGTAGTGTTAAAGTGAACGAGAGAGAGAGAGAGAGAGAGAGAGAGAGAGAGAGAGAGAGAGAGAGAGAGAGAGAGAGAGAGAGAGAGAGAGAGAGAACAAGGCGAAATTATGATACAAAGAGAAGAGCGAAACGTAAAGATGTCTGGGCTCAGTAATGGTGGTAACAATGCACCAACATTGTTAAGATACCAAGTGTCATCGAGGCCACCCTTTCAGTTCCCTCTACCATAATGAAAGAACCTGACCTTTATATACTCTTCGTCTCGATACCCCGGGTATGAACTTCCCCTCAAGACTCGACAGAGTCGACGATGTTCACCATCGAATGGCACCGGTGGTCTCTGTCGACTGTATACCGTAGCCGATGATAGAGAATACCACACACCCAACCCTTCCTCCCTCCCTCCCTCTCGACTGGGAATCATCTCAGCCAGACTGTGACGCTTGACACATGGTGGTGGTGGCGATGGCTAATAAGTGCAGCTCGTCACACACGCCAACACTACGGGACACTAGTTGTCTCCAACCACAACGACATGACTCCTGCTGTCCTCCACCTCCTGTCTACAACCAACCAACCCACACCCCCCAATCCCCTCCCGACCTCCCGCCCCCCCCCCCAAATAACCTCTCCTCCTCCCTCCTCCCTCCCTCCCTCCCTCTCCCTCCCTCACCTCCACCAAACCAAACAACCTCCCTCGCCGCTGCTCCGGACCGCAGGAGTTTCCCAGACCAATTGCTACATTTCCTCGTCGTGGACCAGAGATCCCGAGACTCTGGTCGTGAAACGTCGCCTCCTGTATCACTTCTCGCGCCACACACACACACACACACACACACACACATACACACACACAGAGGACAACACTTCATTGACATTAACTGACCAGTATCTTATTGTCTCCTGGTTGTTTAGTGTAGTCGCGGATGACTGCCCTCTGCCCATGTAAACATTATCTAAATACACCAAGTGTATTTCATAATAGATTCATACATCAGTTTTTATGTCGATAAATTACAGTGTACGTAAGACACAATGTTATTTTGTGGTGTACGCTCGCCGTGTCGACGTCTGAGAGCCCCACAGTCAATCAGGCCTTGGACTCCTGGATGGGAGAAACTTGTGCTGGCGAGGGAGTGTCTACCGAGTTGTTCTGAACGTTGACGAGTGAATATCCTGCGTTGAATGGTGGTGGTGGTGGTGGTGCCTAGTGCGTTGAATGGTGGTGGTGGAGCGTCTGGTGCTGAACGGCCGTGTTGGTGGTGACCTTAGCGTTTACGGTAACTATAGTGACGGTGGTTAGTAGTTGTGGTTTTAGGGTTATTGGTGATAATAGAGTGGTGCTTAGGACGGATCATAGCATCGGGGGTTGTGAGAGGTGGGGTGTGTGTGTGTGTGTGTGTGTGTGTGGTGTTGCTAGTGTTAGTAGAGTGTAAGGAGCGATTGATGATCATGGTGATTAGCGTTGGTTAGGGTGATACTGGTGATGATAATGTTTACAGTGCTGTTGGCTATGGTTAGCAATGGTGTCGGTGACTAGTGTGACGGAGAACATATCTATATTTATGGTGAAGGCGCTGCGATGGTTCAAATGATGGTGGTGACTATGATGATGGCGATGGCAGTCGAGGTTATGGCGATGGAGGTGTTGGTCGAGTATGGCTGTTCACTGCGGCTGTGTTTCAGGTAAACTCACATTACACTTTCTTGGTGTTCAGCCATGCGGGTCAGGTAAGGGGGTCGCGTTTCTTGTCCTCAGGGACGTCACTAGAGCATCAACTTCTGAAGCAAGAGTCCCACATCATTACAGATGGATTTCGCGCTGAGTATCAGTGATTAAAGTGTTTATTTTTCGTTCCCATGACCGGATGAAGGAACTTCTGACTCTTATTCTTTTACACTCATATTTGTTTCTCCCTCCACATATATATATATATATATATATATATATATATATATATATATATATATATATATATATATATATATATATATATATATATATATATATATATATATATATATATATATATATATATATATATATATATATATATATATATATCTTTTACAGCTACACCTTTTCCCTCCATCTACACTCACATCTATTCCCTTCCTTCTACGTTTTCCTTTTCGTTTACACCTTCACCTTGTCCCCTTTTAACTCCTACACTCCTTTCCCTTTCCTCTCCCAATACGCCAACAAAAACACACGTACAACGCAAGGACAAACACTAGCTTCCCTTCCACACTCCTTAGACTTTACAGCTTCCACCACATCCCATACCATGCCTTCCCATACACACCATACCACTGAACCCACCACCAACATACCCTACAGCACTCTCAGTCCGCTCACCCTTCGGACCAACCCTTCCACATTCATCACCCTAACGCCCTCCCCAACCACCTCACCCCAGGAGGGGGCCTGAAGCAGAGGACATGGATGAAGCGTTATCAGGCCCTCAACAGTAACATGGCGAGGTTCGAGATACAACAACATAGATGTAGCGGTTTCAGGACTGCTGAGTGTCAAATGGGCGGAACTTCGCGACTCACATCGCCAGCCAAGCAGACTTTCTTAGAGGAACGTGAGAACTGATCTAACCACCTCCCACCCCCCCTTCCCCTTCCTCAGCTTCTCATCCGCTCCTCCCTCACACGCAACCATTGGACGGTAATCTAAACTCGAGGGACATTTTTAAACGCCCAATGGACCATTTTCCACGCTCTTTGAATATTTTCTGTTTACACACACAAGGGCCCCCTTTTTTTCAGGCTCAACACACGATTTTCCAAGCTCTCTAAACCATGTTCCACGCCCACAGGCCATTTTTCAGGCCCCACCAGACCATTCTACAAGCTCACCGAGCCATGTTCCACGCCCAACGGACACTCTCCACGCCCACAGGCCATTCTCCGCCCAAGCAATGCCCACGTCTACTGGACTATGTTGTCATGACGTTTTAAAGTCGAGTCTTAGGTGAACACTCGCTTAGTAAAGATTGCTGTAGCCATTTAGAATGTTGGTTTCATTCTCGTGTAAGTTGAAAGTAAACTTCATAGGAAAATAACAGTAGGACTAATTTGCAGGCGCTGGGTGGTTGGCTATCGGCACAGGACCATATTATCCAAGTCTAGTGGACTGTTTTCGACACCTCTAACCGATTCCAACGGATCATCTTCCACGCACGAACAATCAGTTTCTGAATTTCAGCCAGAATATTTTCTAGCCCATAATCTTGCATGTTCATTTTTTTCTTGTATCATCTCTTGAAACAAAATCCAGCTGATCCTTTGATATTCACTCGTCCTTAAAACTTGCCCCAAATAGCTCCTTTAACCATGACTAAAAGCAATATAGACACACCCTAAACCATCTAATTATGCTTTATTACATTCCTAATTCTCCCAGTTATACTAGATCCAATTAAACATATACAAAACAGTCCACACCCCTAAACCATCACCGTAAATCCCTAAGCCTTTTAACCGCTCACCAGATCGCTTAAATACTACACCCAAAACCTCACAATTAGGTTCCGATCCCTTTACTACGGCGAAATCCTTTAATTGTTCCAACAATCTTTGACACACACACACACACATACACACACACACTTCTCAGCCCCTTAAACAGACCCAGTCTCTTAATTCCTGGCTACATCCTTAGCCATGTACTTAGCCCCTTCACCAACCTCATGTCCCTTAGCCAAACACCTAAGTTCCTCACCACGACCGGTAAACCATCTCCTGAGTTCACTTAAAATAAGCGTATATCGTAAACTCCAGACACATCCACGTCCCGACCTTAAACCACCAAAGTAATTGAAATAAACGTATTGTGAAGGATTAAGGCCCACCCATGACTTACCACACTACAAACGCACTCACAATCAACGTAATCTGGTGAATCAACAGGCAAACAAGACGGACGGACCCAACAACCAACACACTTCATGTAAGCTTATTTCTTAACATTCAAACCCACCAGTGTCCAACAACACCATCACTATAAACGCTCTTAGGATACATGCATCTAATAGGATCCAGCCCGACAAATTCATGCCCGAATAACTTAAGTGTATTCTACGTTGCAAATATCGTCATTTCTCACCCTAGGCCGATTAGAAAAATCAATTTCGGACTTCGATGGCAATAGAGTTAAACACCATTTCACTGACTGGAAGTTCTGTTCTTTTATTTCTGATCTTTTCTTTTTCCCCTCCGGTCGTTCGTGCATGACGGGCAGGCGAGAGCCATTAATTAATTGATTACCTGTGAAATTAACCAATGAACAGAGAAGAGGCGATTCTCAAGCGACCACTAAAGATCGTCGTGATCTTTTGGGAGTTAATTTTTCAAATAATCATCAGTCGTGAGATCAAGATTACTCCCGGAGAGGAGAAGGTGTTCAAGAATTCAGTGAATTTTTTTGTTGATGGTGTTTGACTTGATGCGGACATGTCAGCAGTTTGTTACCTAAAGTGCCGTGTGAGCTGACGGTGTTGGTCGAAGATTATGGTAGACTGGTTCAGCGAGAGATGAGGGCCTCTTGGCAGGTGGTGTAAGTCAGGCCCAGGATGATTCTACATGCTCTTTTCTCTGCCCTCTTTCTAGCTGGTCCTTCCGTGTAAGCTGTTAGTGAGGAGGACCAATCTGGGGAGGTGTACGGGAGCTTCGGCGTACTGAAGGTGGTACAAACATTCATAAACTCAACTGGCTAGACGCCTAGTTATTTCAGTCAACGGAAAAGGTACAGACGGTGTGAGAAATATTCGAAGATAGTGCTGAACATGACTCCTCCAGTTCAAACCGTCGTCTATGGTGACGACACCAAGAAGTTTGAAGTCTCTGACTTAGCCGGAGGATGTCAGGGCCTAATGCGATGTCAGGGGGCAGGCTGTTTTCTGGACCCAGGTTGATGTGCATCATCGTAGTTTTGGTAACCATGGTTGATGGTGACGTTTTTGGCCGTACGTAGTCTACTCCAGAAGGTCGATGATGATGTGCTGGAGCACACTGAACTCCGGAGACGTGTTGGTGTTAGTGATGGCAAGGGTGGGATCACCTACGTCCTTCCAGCGGTGGTTTGCGTCCCTCAGGGCGTCATTCATAAGAATGAGGAAGCAGAGCGTCCCCATCTTGGTGCCCTGTGGTACACCGCATGTTAGGGGTTGTGATAACTATGTAGCTCCTCTACAGACGACGGTCTGGTGTCGCGTGGTCAGGAGGTCCGCCAGACACGAGACGAGACATCTCCGTAGTCCCAGGTCGACGGGTTTTTTTATAATGGCGTTATGGTTTACCAAGTGGAAAAGCCGTAGTGAAGTCGACGAAGACGAGTGCCACCGAGGTTTTGCCCTCCTCAAGCTGCGGTAAATGAAGTCTATGAAGCTGACAAGTCAAATACAAAACCTTCACAAATTTGACTGGAGATTGGAGTGGTTGCAACAGGGTCATGATCTATATTAAGAGACTCTGGGCTGGTAGAACTGAGTAGTGGAGTGACATATGCTGTCTCCCAAGCTGTGGATATTAGCGATGTGGCTAATTCTTGCGTAGTTTCAGTGGAAGATCTGTGGGCATGGTTGAGCGATTAGTTCCAGGCACTGAAGGCGCTTAGCTACATGATGTTCCTCTACTTAGATTGGGGGAGATGGGGTCGGTAGGTATGCTGGGGGGAGGGGTGTAGCTGATGTCGAATTGTGGTAATCGATGGCAAATATTGGCAAAGTGTTTGTTAGTCTTGTGTGCTGCCTTCTGAAATTGACCTTCGATGGATGAGCCTTCGCTTGTCACAGCCAATTAGCTCTTTACTTCTATCATACCACTGACCCATGCTAACCTGATTTCATTAATTGGCCTGCTTGGTTAACAGGCGTTCTTCGCAGCTCGTGCTTCATGTTACACTTTGCTGCGAAGTTGCTTGTAGAGGTTGTTGTTGTAGCTGTTGAACGCACGATTTCTCAGCTACATATTTCGCTTGGTGCGGTGGGTGATCCAGGGAGCGTCGGCCAAGTTTAGTGTTACCGTCTTCTGGGGAAAGAAGTGCTGGCTGGTAGGCCTGGCTGCAGGTTTCATGATACGTCCTCCTCCCACATGATTTCAACTCCTTCCCTGTCACCTTAACTCAGTGATAATGAGATACCCACCAACCAAAGTCTATCTTCGTCGAGCTGGTAATTGGTCTTTAAGTTTTTTGGTGTCTGCGCGCTTGCTTGTGTACGGAGATGGTGGGGGAATGGGACCACAGCACTGATAAGCGAGGACAGCGTCTAAGGGAAGGGAAAGGCTTGGGTGATAGGTGGTGATCAGCCACATCAGGTTAAGAGGCATTTTGACTGTGCGTGGGAAAGTAGTTCTTGGAGGTTGTTGGTGTCTCTCTCATTGAAATTCCCACATACCACAAGCTTAGCATGAGGGTACCTCTTCCTGGGTTTATCAGATCTGTAGGCTAGGTATTCTAACAGTAACTCCCCAGTGGGGGATAGCAGAAGATGTCAGGCCACGAAGTAAGGGGTGGAAACAGTTTGTCGTGAGTGTAATGTTGGCACACTCCTAACCCACAACACCACCAGACCCTCAGGGCACGTTAACTGCCAGCTGGGCTCGACGTTAAGTCTCTGTGACAAGAGAATGCCGCGCCTCCCCCCAAGCTTTGATGTACGAAGGAGGTAGAAGAGAATGTAGTCACTCAGAGGACAAATATCAGGAGTAATATGCCAGGCCTCTGTTATTGCTATGACCTGGCTGTGATTTGAGCTAGTGGTGATGGCTGGTTCCTCCAGTTTGTGTGGTAGGTGAGATGACATTCGATTGCATGCAGCAAGGTCGGCAGGTTGTGCCATTTCATTGAAACTTCAAAATGTTTTAAGGGTTTAAGTTTAGCTTTAGCTGGTTTGTTTTGTGTCTCCTTCTCTCGGTAATTAATGCTCCAACTGCTTTTCCATTACTGTGCTAGGCGTCACATCTGGTATGAAATATATCTATCAGACGACAGAGCTGAGTGCTGGGGTCATTACCTATTTGTACTATACGAGGAGGAGGGAGTTCCACACACGTGGGGCCCCATCTCTTGAACAATCTTTGCTACCATACAACGCCTTGAATCTATGTATACTGTCTGCATTAACCATGTCATCAGTCAATCTGTTCCATGTATCCATTATTCTTATACTGTAAAAGCACTTTCCTACATCATTTTCAAGTTTCTTTCTTAACTTCATGTTATGTCCTCTGGTTGCTCTATCCCCACATTCTAAAAGTGCTGTCTATTATCCACTTCGTCGATTTTTTTTTAAACCTAAAGATTTTGGTCAGGTCACCCCTCATTCTTCTCTCTTCTAGGATGGACAAATTCAAAGCCTCCTTGTACCTCAACTTTCTTAAGTCTGGTACCATCTTTGTTGCCTTCCTCTTCTCCTTCCCTACGAGTTCTTTGCGTTTCTTTTGAACTTGTTGTTTAGCTCCTTAACTATTCTTACATCCTCTTGTACAATATTCCCTTCTGAATCCCTTAGCCTGATTATCTGGACCTTAACTGACAACTGACTTCAGACGAATTTATGGAATAATTCTGGATTTTCAATTGCTTTGTCCGCAATATTCTTTTCAAGGTTCCATTTTGTTCGACTTCTCTTATCCTGCTACGCTCGTTCTGTGCTCTCTCATACCTTGCTAATGCTGGCTGGTTGTAGTGCTGTCTATATGTTCGTCTCATTCCCTCTGTATGTAAGGCTTGAGGTACCCTTGCCTCCACTTCTTGACTGTAGATTTCACAGAACCTCCCTACACAACGCCCTGGTTCCTGGCTACTGAATTCCATTTTCCAATCTACGTTACCATGGAAATCATTGAGGTTTGTGTAGTTTCCATGATTGTGTGTGTGTGTGTGTGTGTGTGTGTGTGTGTGTGTATGTGTGTATTTCGGTTAGGATAGTTAAGATTTTACTTGACAGGATTCAATTTCTTAATATAAATTCTCATTTGACTAGAGAGAGTTTGGTTGAGTTAAATACGATTTCATTTGGCCCAGTTCGAATTGGTTCGCCCTGGCGCACTTTGGCTTGGCTAGTAAGTGTAACAAGTTTCGCTATGAAAGGTTAGATTTGGCTATCAGAAGATATGGTTATACCAACGGGGTTCTGATTTTTTTTTCTTTTTTTTTTTTTGATGGCTTTGGGTTTGGTGACAAATGTGTCGATTTGCTTAGGAAGTGTTTAAGGGTGGGGTTGGCTAGGCAGAAGAGTTCCTCCCCTTTAGTATGTATAGAATATAAATTTGGTTAGACAAATAAGCGACACTGAGCACTTTGGCAAGCGGTTTCCCGGCGCCCAGGAACCTGCTAGGTCTGACATCTGGTGACAAAGGTCACAACAAACGCTCCATGAGAACCACGACGATAAGGATGGAGGCAGACTGACTGACTGTCTTGTCACCCATACTGGTGGTAGTGGTAGTGGTGTGTCGTGTCTCCAGCTGGTGTTGGTTGACCTGACAACACTCCAGCCAGAAAACGTTTCGACGGGACAACGACTCAGCCAGGAAACGTTTCGACGGGACAACGTTTAAAACCAGAAAGTTTCGACGGAATAACGTTCCAACTAGAGAATCTTTCGACGGGACAACGTTTTACCCAGAAAACGTTTCGACGGGACAACGTTTCAACTAGAAATCACTTTGCCAAAATAGCTCGACCAGGTGGAAACAAAACACCACCTGGACTTCTCGTAAGCTCTAGGGAAACAACACCTTATCCAGCAGCTAAGCTAAGCCGAGCTCAGCACAGCTAAGCCGAGCTAAGCTGAAGAAAAGAGAGGGGAGGAGAGAGAGAGAGAGGGGGGGGGGGGTAACACTCTCATGACATCAACAAAAGAGGAAATGCAAAGGATTTAGAAGAGCAGTCATTAATTGAAGGAAGCTGGTAGTGTGGTCTGGTGGGGTCTTTCCATCCTGTATATGTAGATGACCTGTGCAAGACAGCTCTCAAGTCCCATCGAGTTCGGCACGCTACGGTCATCACCTATTTCAATATCAGTTTGATCTGTTTATATATATATATATATATATATATATATATATATATATATATATATATATATATATATATATATATATATATATATATATATATACATATATATGTGTCTTTTGTTTATGCGGTGTTCCTCTGGTGTATGTTTGTTACTGTGTGTCTGTGTCTGTGTTGATTTTACTTCTGTGGCTATTTTTCTTTTTTTTTTATCAAAACGGTGAGAGTTATTCTTTACTCTGTTTTCCAGAGGGTAGCGTGTGTGTGTGTGTATGTGCATGTGAGCGACGGCAGAGGGCGTAATGAACCAGCTGTGTCGAGTGTGTGGGGAGCCAGCCGCTGGCTTCCACTTCGGCGCCTTCACCTGCGAGGGATGCAAGGTGGGTCCTGACCCCTGCTCTCCTTCCTTATACTCCTCATCCTCCTCCTTCCTTATCCTCCTCCTCGTTTACCCATGCGAGGGATGCAAGGTGGGTCCTGACCCCTGCTCTCCTTCCTTATACTCCTCATCCTCCTCCTCCTTCCTTATCCTCCTCCTCGTTTACCCATGCGAGGGATGCAAGGTGGGTCCTGACCCCTGCTCTCCTTCCTTATACTCCTCATCCTCCTCCTTCTTCCTTATCCTCCTCCTCGTTTACCCATGCGAGGGATGCAAGGTGGGTCCTGACCCCTGCTCTCCTTCCTTATACTTCTCATCCTCCTCCTCCTTCCTTATCCTCCTCCTCGTTTACCCATGCGAGGTAGATCCTGACACCTTCTCTCCTTCCTTATCATCCTCTTCCTTCTTCTCTTCCTTTTCCTTCCTCCTCTTTATCCTCCTTCTCTTTTACCTATGCGAAGGATGCATGGGAGAGCTGCCTCTCCCCTTCTCTTTTCTCTTCATCTTCCTTCGCTACATCTCATTCCTCTTTCTCCCCCTTTGCCTGTGAAGATAAAGAAGTAGATACGACAGCCACTGAATTTTTCTCTTCACTTCTTATTTACTCCCTATCTTTCCCATTCCTTCTACTTTTTCATGTTTTTTCTCCATCGTCTTCTTCTTCTTCTTCTTCTTCTTCTTCATCTATTCTTCCTCTTCTTCTTCCTTCTTCATCATCACCATCATCTTCCTTCTTCACTTTCTTCTTTTCTTCATCTTCTTTTCTTCATCTTCTTCTTCTCCTTCTCTTCATCTCCTTCATCTCCTACTTCTTCTTCTCTTCATCATCACCTTCTTCTCCTCTTCATCCTCATCTTCATCATCTGTAATTCTCTTTTACTTCATCCACTCTTCCTATTCTCACCTCCCCATTCTCCCTCTCCTTCCCTCTTGCTCCTCCTCTAACATCCGCCAACTATCATGTTTCTTTCCTCCCTCCTTCCTCCTGCTCTTACAGCACAGTACACCCACACTCACATGAAGGAATATTGTCATCACTCTTCCAGTCACCACTGGACAACCACTCTCACCTCTCCCTCAGTAACCAGCATCTTCCTCCCCTCTTGTCCCCGCCAGTCGTTCTTCGGGCGGACGTACAACAACGTGTCGTCGCTGGGGGACTGCAAGAACGGCGGTCGTTGCGTCATCAACAAGAAGAACCGAACCTCCTGCAAAGCCTGTCGCCTCCGCAAGTGTCTGGTGGTGGGCATGTCCAAGTCTGGCTCCAGGTGGGTGTCAGGGTGTTGACGTCTGGGATTAATGTGAGCACAATGACTTTATGAATTTCCTCTTAAAAATATTCTTAAGCCACCCTGAAATATCTGGTATTGGGCGTGTCCACGTCCGGCTTGAGGTTTCCTTGTGGCTTTAATGCGTTTTTTTTTTCTAGTCTTGATCTGAGTCAGATGGTCGAATTGTCTTATTCATGTTAGGATCCAAATGCGTTTCTGTAGTTTTCGTGAGAGTTTTGATGTTAGTTTTATACTGATTCCTTTTCGGTTATATGACTACTTGATCTCATTCCAGTCCCCATATATATATATATATATATATATATATATATATATATATATATATATATATATATATAGCCAGCAGATAGCATTTTACCGAACCTAACTGGCTGTTGGAGGTTTGTATGTCCTATGAAGGTGCGCATTCATATGCACTTTATTCGCATTCATATGCCTCCGCGTTGTACAGTTAGGTTCTGTAAAATGCTATCTGCTGGCCATGTGCGCCTGTTGGCAAATAACCGGTGTAGACCCCGTTGCTCACCAACGTGAGACAAAGGGTATTCGAGTACATAGTATTCGAATAGGTATTTCCTATTAGCCAGACCCACAGCCTAGCGGTAGCATTCCCGCCTGTGGCACAGGGGTCCCGGGTTCGATCCTGGCTGTTGGAGACTTGTATGTTATATATATATATATATATATATATATATATATATATATATATATATATATATACATATATATATATCATCTTATGGTAGCTCTAAGAAGTTTGATCTACGGATATTTGGAATATTTCTAGACTCAACAAACTTCTTCCACAATCTTTAGTGAGCTCAGTAGATTTCGTTAGGTAGAGATAAAAGAAATTAAGATGCCAGTTTCTGATTATCAAAAATCGATAGTTTTTAATCAAAAGTTCTGGATCATCTCTTTCTTTTCACCTTGTTTATGGTGTACTTTAAAAGAGTTTTAGATAGCAACTGAAAATGGATAGGGGAAAGGGGAGGGGAGGGTTGCCAGAGGAGGCAGCATAGAATGTGGGCTCCTTTAACCTTACAAATAAATACTATCATATCCACGACTATGCATACCCAGGTTTACCGTGGTGACACAGCACCTAACAGCTCACGTCTCCTTCAGGTATGGTCGACGTTCTAACTGGTTTAAGATCCACTGCCTTCTGGACGAGTCTGGGTCCCCTCCTCCGCCTGGGACGCCCACGGACCTGGGGAGTGAGGCGGGGAGCTGGGGACGCTGCGCTAGTGAGGACGAGAGTGACACCATCGATGTGTGTGGTACCGACGCCCCTCACCACTCCCCTCGTCGCACCTCCCCGGCACTGAGCAGTCCCGACTCCCACGCCTCCGACAGCTCCATCGAAACCACTCCGAGACGCCCTCCATCCCTCAGTTACCTCTCCCTGTATCCAAAGCTTTCAGTGGTTCCTCCATCTTCAGGTATATACCCAGGGCCACCTCTCAGTCCCTTGTTGCTCTCTAGCCTTCCGATGGCCGTGTCGGCATACTCCAACCACCCATTTGACCCTTACCTCCACCGAACTCACGAAGGCGCACAGTCCCACTTGCCAAAGTATTACGGGTCTGCTTACGGCTCCCACAACACCCAAGCCTTCGGAAGTTCGCCGGTGACCCCGACCTCTCCAAACATCAACCTCAGCGGTTCCCAGTCACCACCACGATCCCTGATCATCCCCAGCAAGCGCCATGCAGAAGAGCTGCTGGTGCTGCCACCTATCAAAAGAATACGTCAGTTGGCGGAAAAGGAACCAAGACTATTCTCGAACCCTTCGGTGTTCACCTCGACGATTCAAACGCCAGAAAGATTCACTTCCCTGAAAAAGAGGATCATGTGTCAGAATCGCGTCGAACAAATGCCCTCTATAGATGAGAAGCAACGGCCGTCAATCAGTGAGATGGAAAGAGACGGGGATTCGCCGATGGATCTGTCTGTGAAAACAAGTGACATACTCTCCCAAAGACACTTGATGGAGGAGAGAACAGACACCGAAGACTCCGTCATTCTCGACCTGTCGCTTAAATCCAGATTCGCGGATCGCAGCAGAACGGTCGGGTCACACGAAACTCAGAGCGACATCTCGTGGAATAATCCAGCGCAAGGGAACGGTAATGGTGGGATTACAGTGCCATCCTCTGGAAGAGAACACTCATCGCAAATGTCCCTCTCACGGGAGGAGGGACCATCGAGTCCTCCGGTCGAAAATGGAAGTAGCAGTCACAACAGCAGTTGTTGCAACAATAGCTACAACAGTTCGACCTCTCTCCTAAGCCCCATCTAGTAGTAACTCACTAACCATTTTCATATTGTACAATTAGCCCCACTGTCCTTTATCAAGGGCCATATATGTAGTGAGAGCGTGTATGGTCTTTGGATTTATCTTGAACACCTGAAGAACGGTGTTCTCGATTGACCAGTTGGTTGTTGGTTATAACTTGACATTGACGGCCGCAGTGACGCCCTTGGAAGTCGTAAGGCCTCGGACCCAAGGAACCAACCAACTAAGTCCTTTCGTAATTGTATATACTATTTCTCTTAATTCGACACTTTCTCACTTTACTTTCACTAGTGTGTGTTCCTGTTCATTTACAGTTCCTCTTTAGTTATAGTCATGAAAGTTTGTTGTGGATTGTGTGTGTGTGTGAGATAGATAAATAGATAGATAGATAGATAGATAGAGAGAGAGAGAGAGAGAGAGAGAGAGAGAGAGAGAGAGAGAGAGAGAGAGAGAGAGAGAGAGAGAGAGAGAGAGAGAGAGAAAGAGAGGAGTCATTTTTGTTCCTTCAACTCTGTGCAAAATATTGAATAAAGTCGTGTAAAGATACTATTTGAAGTCTCTTTTTTTTCAGTCCTGACATCATAATATACTTTAATTAATCAGTAATGGACAGATGTGCAAACTCATGCAAATCTTCTAATCATTCTATGTTTACCTGTCCTGTTTGTGTATGTCTAACCATCCATCCCTCTCATTTTGGTCTACCTTTACCAGGGAACCATCACTTTTCCTACCATATAAAAGAAATGAAACCATGTACGTATGTTTACAGAAACAGTTCCCATTAACCTTTCCCTTTCTATGAAAAAAGTAGCAATCACAGTATATATCTAATACACTATTGGGATAAGTGTCATATCGTTTATTGATAAGATAATATCATTTCCAACCTTTGTTTATATAGGAGAGAGAAAGTGAAAAAGAAAAACGTCTAATCCCTAGGATCTTGTATTCGGTCCCCCATACATTCAATTCTCTCAGCGGCACCATTTTCTGTATCCATAAATTGAAACGGGAACTTTTATTTATCAAATTTAATCAAAGGCTACATAAATGTGTCGCGTACATTTATTTTTCCCTCTGTTCCGTTCTTACCTATCATTGTCATGATGATAACTTGAGTACGGTAAGTGTTTTATATTATTAAATTTCAATAATCACATCATCAAGGGAGGCACAAGAGAGAAATATAACAGTCATTTCATATACAACGAAGAGACGCTACGGTAGTACTTGTCCAGGGGCGTATAGGGAACTAAATCTCGTCTTACGATTTTTTTTTATTTGAGATTTAGAAGTACATCTTCAACTTAAAAAACTCTATGTCACAGCTTGACCAACGATCGAAGACCTCTCCAACAACGTCGTAGTATTACTGCCACAGTATTGCTATCACCTCTCGGACCTTCGCGCACATATAGTCAGAAATCCAAGAGGTCGTCGAGCTGGCGACGCAAAGCTCAAGAGGAACCGAATTTGTACGCAGTTGTGTAGCAGCAGCAGCAGGAGGCAATACCCCGTGATTGATGGTGATGATTGGTATGGTGGTGCTTTACTTGTTACAGTGCTACTGACGGGAAATGGCTGGTAACAACCCTGTTGCTAATATATATATATATATATATATATATATATATATATATATATATATATATATATATATATATATATATATATATATATATATATTAGCAACGAAGGGTATTCCATTACTTACAGTGGAATAGCCGTTTCTCTATTATGGTCAACATAGGGAACATAGACTAATTCATTGGCTTTGATCAGAAAATTAAGAAATCTTTATATTCTGCTTTAATCAACCTCATTTTGATTATGCATGTCCTTCATGGTGTTCTGGAGTAAGCAGTAAATCCAAAAAGCAGCTACAAATGTCAAAACAAAGTTATTAGATTTATCCTAGGAGGAAACCCCCAGAACTCACATTGGACAAGCAGAGAGGGAGAAAGTAAACATGTTAAGTGAAGAGAATAGGGTTAAGTAAATAAAACTGAATCATGTTTTAACATACACAACAACAGAGGGCCCACATTTAGAGAAAATTTTCACAGGGTAGTAAATAATCAATCAATCAGGACTAGACAGGACTATGTAACAAAAGCAATGGGAACTGCAGCTCATACTTTCTATCACAGAGCTATTAAAGGATGGAATTCATTACCAAATGATACTCAATGTATAAATTCAACAAAACTGTTTACATCAGCAGTTAGGAAACACTGACAAAGAAAGATTCTCAACTAAATGATCATGTATATTACTAGACATGTAAGTAATATTATACATGGTGTTTTTAGACATTTTAATTGTTTTAAAGAGAGGTATATACAATGTACACATGAGTCTTGTATGGGGTGCGTTGGCTCCTTTGTTGCCAGCTCCATCTTGCTACAATACAAGGACCCTACTAGAAATATGTTGTAAGCCTTTAGTAGGTTATACTAGTCGAAGTACTATGTACTTCATTCTGGTGTATTGCACATGTGTATACCTATCTTAATGTACTAGGGTCCCTGAATAAAGTCAACCTCAATTCATTTAGTTAATGCTTTGTTATTCACCTCGTTTGCATTGATAGTATTCTTTGAATATGTGTATATGTGCTTAACACCGTAGTCTCTACCAGCTATCTGCGTTTATTCAGTTCTGCTTAGATTCCCTTTACACATATTTCAGAAACCTTTTTCCATTTCCACTTTGTTGGAAAGATAACCAGTTACCCCGCATGATGAAAATGTTGGGAAACAATAGCCAGGTTCTTTGATAAATTGTATAACAATCATAAAGCTTGGAGTGATCATAAAATGACGAATAATCAGTGCTGAATGAAAAAAAAAAGGAGGTGCTTTATATAGATAGTCTTTGGAGGTTGACTAGGTACGTGGCTATGGTAAATTAATTTTAAGATTAAAATATGAAAACTTATTTCTGCTTATTAATCATAGTATATAAATAAGTAATAAAATTGTTATCATTAGAAATAGATGTAATTATTCTACATGACCTCTCCCTTCATAGCCCAACCTCCCCGGTAATTGTCATCCCAAATTGAAACAAGTTAAGACGTACGACATTTTTGAGCTGAGTTCTCTAGTAACTCATGATGACACAAGTGATACACAACGAGGTCAAGTTAGTCACCGTAGGATCACTGAAGGTAAGCATAAAGTAGTTAAAGATCACTAGATAAGGTAAAGGTACATCCCAACGTAATGATAAGAGTTGATGTAAGTGTTGTTTCCAGAACGATGCATCCGACATTCTTATGAAATATATTTTGTATTTTATTACAGGAAGATCCTCAATGAACTGAATGTTCCCAGTACTTCTGAAGTTTGAGGGTATTACTGCACGTAAGTCACACAGGAATATCATTGATTACATTGTGTAATAGTATATTAAATCCGAGTGATTTCAGACCAAGAAAGTTTGGGGTGGAACATTAATTTTATAAATGAATTACGTTAGCTCTGCATATGCATAGCTGTTACCTTTTAATATTGGCGGTTATGTTCTATAATACAGGTATAGAGTTTGTTAGACTTAATAAAAGATGCAGATCGCAATCCAGAATAAGGTGGTGATACTTTGTCAGTGGAAATGAGAATTCTTTAAAGCAAATTTAGGTAATACACTTGTAAAAATTCAATAAAACCTGTGAAAAATTCACCAAACCTCCCTACCAGTAGGGATTCATCTTCAATGTTTATTTATCTTATGGAAATTGTTCCTGGGACAGGTATGATAAAAGATAAAAGGAAAATTGAAATTATCGACACCCATTAATAACTGCTGCACAAATGGTACCAGATTCGATAAAGACAGAATTTTGGACATCCATTCGTTTGGAAGTTATTAAGTTTTTTCTGTTCATTTTTTATTTTTTCACGATTACGACCTTCATTTCTACGACAAATCACTGTCTTTTTAGAGATCCCCTCCTTTATCCAGCAGTAATGGGGGATTCCAAATAGGAACTGGGGTTTTGGGTGTGGGAAATCACAAAGAGTAGTGATTTGCTATAGAAATGAAGGTCAGAATCATTTAAAAGACATAAAAACCAGCGGAAAAGCAATTTTAAGCAAACCAAACCTAACAGATGTAACCTAATCTAACAAACCTGAGCTGACCACGGCCAAAGATAACCTCTGCACAGGTAGGTGTGCTTACTTTGATTAGTCTCAGAATACTCAGGGATGGGGTTGTAGAAGAAAATGATTTTAGAATTGCTTAAACTACTGATTCCAGGACTTAAAATCCCAGATTTTGCTGGATGTCCAAAAGAGTAATGATACCCCAGATTCTAATGAAGAGATGATACAGCAAGTGACCTTATGGTCTCCAGCAACAGGAGAATTTAATTTTTTTGTTTCTCTGCTAGCATCTCAGCTGGAGTGATAGGATTTCATGATAACCATCAAAGTTAGATGTGTTAAGGTAATTGATGACTTTTTCCCTGTGCTTCTTAAACTGTTTTAGTAATAGATGTGTTTTTATAGATTTTAATCTCTTGGTTTCCCTCAGCTTCCAGGCCTTGCTTACTATTGTTAGGCAAAATTATGTAAGTCGGTAACCATTTTGTAACAAACTATTTGTAATTTTTTCCCTGAAGAAAAGAACAGGTGGTATACTTTTTTCCATTTTCAGTGAGACATGATTCATTTTGCTGGCCTTGAATAAAGGTCATGAAGCTGTTCAAAATTTTGTGTAAAGCTAGTATTTACCGTTTTATCACAGGACTGTATTCCATTCATCCAGTGTGATAGTAGAATAGTAATTCTCGATATCTATTTTAAATTATTTCTTGCTTTATTTTTGTTATGGCCTCTTGTTAGAAGTGATCACAATTTATTTTTTACCCTATGTGCATTTCACAACAGGAATGCTTTGTTATGATGTGGCAAAATTTCTCAGTTCGGTTTCTTTGGTCTCCTTCAGTAAGTCAAAGTATTTGCCACATCATTGCAAAACCTGACTGTTTTCTAAGATCATGAAACATGTTTACGTGAGTTTACATGAGAATGGCAGACAACAGGAGGTCTGACATGTTCATTATTGAGTTGTCTGGTAAAAAAAAAGAGTTTACTTGATAAGAAAATGTAATTCCGATCAGTTTTTATGCTTTCACAGACTCCCCATTGCTGAATGGTTACCTTGTTCTTTCCCAGTTACTGCTTTCATTTATACAGTTTATTTCTGGCTTTTTTTTCTCAGAGTATACCTGAATTTATAAGATATTTGTTTAAACAACTTTTGAAGAATTTATAGTCTTAGCTTTCACTACGTCTGATATTAACTTCCTCCAGTGCTCAACACCTATAGGAAAAGCTTTAATGAGTTTTATTCCATTTGTTTTGGTAACCATATTTTCTTGTATTTCGAAAAGATGTTTGTGATTTACTTCATCGAAGTTGTTCAGGATTTTGAACACTTGGATTAAGTCCCCGTGAAGTCTCCGTTTTTTGAAGGAGAAGAGGTCCAGTCATTTTAGCCTCTCTTCATATGCCAGATTTCTAAGGATGGGATCAATATTGTCATGTCTCTGTACTTACTCTAACATTTCTTCATCTTTTTTTATAGTTTGGGGACCAAAACTGGACTGCATATTCAAGGTGTAGCCTTACTAGTGAATAAGAAGGTGTGAGAATTGTTTCTGGTGTCTTGTAATATATGTTCCTGTCTATGGAACGTAACATATGGTTTGCCTTTTTTTCTTGCTACTTGTGTACTTCAGGTTGTTGCTATATGACAACTCCAAGGTCCTTTTCTGTGTTTACTTTAGTTAGAGTGGCAGGTTTGGATGGTATTGAAGTAGAACTTATATTAAAAGGGGGTGACTGTGTTATTGATTGGTTAGTAAGGCTCATGGTGAAGTGCCTGAGGATTGGCAGAATGCATGCATAGTGCCATTGTACAAAGGCAAAGGGGATAAGGGTGAGTGTTCAAACTACAGAGGCATAAGTTTGTTGAGTATTACTGGATGGGAGGGTATTGATTGAGAGGGTGAAGGGATGTACAGAGCTTCAGATTGGAGAAGAGCAGTGTGGTTTCAGAAATGGTAGAGGATGTGTGTATCAGGTGTTTGCTTTGAAGAATGTGTGTGAGAAATACTTAGAAAAACAGATGGATTTGTATGTGGCATTTCTGGAACTGAAGTAAGCATATGATAAGGTTGATGAAGATGCTTCGTGGAAGGTCTTAAGAGTATATGGTGAGGGAGGTAAGTTGCTAGAAGCAGTGAAAAGATTTTATCAAGGATGCAAGGCATGTGTACGAGTAGGAAGAGAGGAGAGTGATTGGTTTCCAGTGAAGGTTGATCTGAGGCTGGGTGTGTGTGATGCCCTCATAGTTGTTTAATTTGTTTATGGATGGGGTGGTTAGAGAGGTAAATACAAGTTTTTGAGGGAGGGAGGAGTATGCAGTCTGTTGGGGATGAGAGGGCTTGGGAAGAGAGTCAGTTGTTGTTTGCTAATGATACAGCTCTAGTGGCTGATTTGAGTGTGGAACTCTAGAAGTTGGTGACTGAGGTTGGAAAAGTGTATGAAAGGAGAAAGTTGAGAGTTAATGTGAATAAGAGCAAGGTTATTAGGTTCTGTAGGGTTGAGGGACAAGTTAATTGGGATATAAGTCTGCATGGAGAAAAATTGGAGGAAGTGAAGTGTTTTACATATCTGGAAGTGGACTTAGCAGTGAATGGAAACATGGAAGTGGAAATGCATCACAGGGTGGGAGAGGGGGCCAAGGTTGTAGGAGTGATGAAGAATGTGTGGAAGGCGAGAATGTTATCTCGGAGAGCAAAAATGGGTATGTTTGAAGGAATAATAGGTCTGACAATGTTATATGGTTGCAAGGCATGGGCTATTGATAGGGTTGTGCGGAGAAGGGTGGATTTGTTGAAAATGAAATGTTTGAGAACAATATGTTTGAGGTGGTTTGATTAAGTAATGAAAGGGTGAGAGAGATGTGTGGTAATAAAAAGAGTGTGGTTGAGATAGCAGAAGAGGGTGTGTTGAAAATGGTTTGGACATATGGAGAGAATGAGTGAGGAAAGATTGACAAAGATGATATATGTGTCAGAGATGAAGGGAACAAGGGAGAAGCGGGAGACCAAATTGGAGGTGGAAGGATGAAGTGAAAAAGATTTTGATCGATCGGGGCCTGAACATGCAGAAGGGTGAGAGGTGTGCAAGGAGCAGAGTGAATTGGAATGGTGTGATGTACCAGGGTTGATGTGCTATCAGTGGAACAAAGGCACATGAAGCATCTGGGGTAGACCATGGAAAGGTGTGGGGCCTGGATGTGGAAAGGGAGCTGTGGTTTCGGGCATTATTGCATGACACCTAGAGACTGAGTGTGAACGAATGGGGCCTTTGTTGTCTTTTCCTAGCGCTACCTTGCACACATGAGGGGGGAGGGGGATGGTATTCCATGTGTGGCGAGGTGGCGATGGGAATGAATAAAGGCAGACAGTGTGAATTGTGTGCATGGGTATATAAGTATGTGTCTGTGTGTGTATATATATGTGTACATTGAGATGTGTAGGTATGTATATTTGCATGTGTGGACGTGTATGTATATACATGTGTATGGGGGTGGGTTGGGCCATTTCTTTCGTCTGTTTCCTTGCGCTACCTCGCAAACGTGGGAGACAGCAACAAAGCAAAATAATGATAATAAAAACATGTACATATACATATCAACATATGCATATACACATACATACACATACACATATACAAGTATACATATTTGTACTTGCTTGCCTTCATCCATTCTTGGCGCCACCCCTGCTCCACAGGAAACTGCATTGCTGCCTTCTGTGTCAGTGAGGTAAAGCCTGGAAAATAATCGAAAAAGGCCACATTTGTTCACACTCAGTTTCTAGCAGTCATGTGTAATGCACCAAATCCACAGCTTCCTATCCATGTCCAGGCCCCACAGACCTTTCCATGGTTTACCCCAGACATTTCACATGCCCTGGTTCAGTCCTTTGACAGCACGTCGATCTCGGTATACCATATTCTTCCAATTCAATTTATTCCTTGCACGCCTCTCGCCCTCCTTATGCTTAGGCTCTGATTGCTCGAAATCTTTTTCACTCCACCCTTCTACCTCCAATTTGATCTTCCACTTTTCCTTGTTCCCTCCACCTCTGATGCATGTCCTCTTTGACAACTTTTCCTCACTCATTCTCTCCATATGTCCAAGCCATTTCAATGCACCCTTCTCTCTCAGCCACACTTTTTTATATAAATGTGTATGTTTTAGTTTGGAAAAAGCAACTGCGTGAAATTTGTAATTTGATATGATTTTTGACTAACCCAAAAGTAAGCTATTATCTAGTCATGAATTCTAAGAAAGTTAATCTTCAAATTGTAGATGACTTGAAAATTACTTATTTTTAGCTATCAGTGATATTGGTTTTCTTTTCAAGTAATTATTTGGTTTATCATACTTTCTTTTTTCAGAAAACCATCATGTTCATGACACGTGCTTGCAGATAAGGGTACTTTTTTGAAGAATCAGAACGAAAGAATCAGCTGTTGATCAAACTTGTGCTTATTAGGTGACATTCCTTGCACAGTAGCACCAATCAGCTGTTAATAGGGACTTTCATCTCCATTTGATCCACAGATGATTGATGTTTTCTACAAAAGTGCAGTATGTGCTAAATATTTTGCTACCTGTCACATTGCTTTGTTAAGATTAGATAAGTTTTTGGAAAAGTATCTCTGGTCCATCTACTTTTAGGATGCTACCTAATTTCATCTTATGATATTTCTGTGAATACTTTTATATATTATCTCTTGTTTTATGAGTAAATTTATGTAGAGGGGTTAGCATCCGATACCATTATTTAGATAAGAACTTGATATACTTTTATATTAATTTTTTACTATTAGATCATGATTTAGCAGTCAAATGCAATTCTTACAAACTATCTTTTTTTTACAAACTAGTTTTTGGAAGACAGAAAATTTCAGCTTGTTATTATGGTGAGACTTCATGTACCGACAGAAGTTTTTCTACTAAAATTTCATGCCTATAGATTTTGTGATTAGAATTTCATACTTTTATTGCTTTAGTACTGTATGAATAATTCAACCCAGCTTAGCATCACACGGGTCTGGAGTGGCTTTGATAAACATAAAAAGCTTTTTATTTTATTAGAGTAAGTTATATCATGATTATGGATTAAAAATCAACAAAGGTTTAATTTACTATTTCTTTGCATAAATAGCATAAGAGCAAGGTTATTAGGTACAGTAGGGTTGAGGGACAAGTCAATTGGGAGGTAAGTTTAGATGGAGAAAAATTGGAGGAAGTGAAGTGTTTTAGATATCTGGTAGTGGATTTGGCAGCAGATGGAAACATGGAAGCAGAAGTGAATCATAGGGTGGGGGAGGGGGCGAAAGTTCTGGGAGCGTTGAAGAATGTGTGGAAGTCAAGAACATTATCTTGGAAAGCAAAAATGGGTATGTTTGAAGGAATAGTGATTCCAACAATGATATATGGTTGCGAGGCGTGGGCTATAGATAAAGTTGTGCGGAGGAGGGTCGATGTGCTGGAAATGAGATGTTTGAGGACAATATGTGGTGTGAGGTGGTTTGATTGAGTAAGTAATGAAAGGGTAAGAGAGATGTGTGGTAATAAAAAGAGTGTGGATGAGAGAGCAGAAGAGGGTGTTTTGAAATGGTTTGGACGCATGGAGAGAATGAGTGAGGAAATATTGACAAAGAGGATATATGTGTCAGAGGTGGAGGGAATGAGGAGAAGTGGGAGACCAAATTGGAGGTGGAGAGATGGAGTGAAAAAGATTTTGAGTGATCGGTACCTGAACATGCAGGAGGGTGAAAGGTGTGCATGGAATAGAGTGAATTGGAATGATGTTGTATACCGGGGTCGACGTGCTGTCAGTGGATTGAACCAGGGCATGTGAAGCTTCTGGGGTAAACCATGGGAAGTTCTGTAGGGCCTGGATGTGAAAAGGGAGCTGTGGTTTCGGTGTATTGTACATGACAGCTAGAGAGTGAGTGTGAACGAATGTGGCCTTTGTTGTCTTTTCCTAGCGCTACCTTGCATACATGCAGGGGGAGGGGGTTGTTACTTCATGTGGTGACGGGAATGAATAAGGGCAGACAGTATGAATTATGTACATGTGTATATATGTATTTGTCTGTGTGTGTGTATATATGTGTACGTTGAGATGTATTTATTTATCTATTTATTTTGCTTTGTCGCTGTCCCGCATTAGCGAGGTAGCACAAGGAAACAGACGAAAGAATGGCCCAACCCACCCACATACACATGCATATACATACACGTCCACACACGCAAATATACATACCTATACATCTCAATGTACACATATGTATGCACACACTTATATACACATGTACATAATTCATACTGTCTGCCTTTATTCATTCCCATGGCCACCTCGCCACACATGTATATGTGCGTGTGTGGATGTGTATGTATATGCATGTGTATGTGGGTGGGCGGGAGACAACGACAAAGTATAATAGATAAGTAAATAAATAAATAGCATAAATGACCACTAAAGATCTCTGAAAAATTTATTCAACTTGCTGAAAGTAGGATCAACATCCTCATCCTTAGGACATATTTTTTCGTGTACTCTAATGCATTTGTCTCTTTTTCAGGTTTGTTGTAATGATTCCAGTTTTAGACATAGAAAAGGGTTGAAGAATGCAATGAACAAAATAGTGGATGCAAATGAACTGGTTAAATGGTACAAGCTATTTCCTCTATCCTGAGAAATTTAGGATGTTATTGTTGCAAGTTGAAAATTGGTGATATTTTGGGCATAAATTTTCTCCCATTATAAATGAAGCCATTGATAGATCGTTGCCAAGGGTGAATGGAAAATTAGAAGTTTGTGCCTCATGGTAAGTCTTTTGGATGGAGCTAAAGGAGTATTTTAGCAATTTTGATCCACGTGATCGAATTTTAGTGGTGGGAAATTTGATTGCAGTAGTGGATGGTGTGGTGATGGTAGAACCGAGTGGCATAGGGTACCCTGTATGCAGCTCATTGAGTTGTATGTTGAAAAATGTAATTTGGAATTTTTGTATTTTTGGGTGGATGGGGTTGGGGGTCAACAGGCTTTATTGGATTATGTATTATTTCATGTGTGTGTAAAGGAGAGAGTGCTTGAAACAAGTGGAAAAGTTAGTGGTGGGTTTAGGAAAAGAGGAAATGCCATAGATGGGAAGAAGGGAATGAAAGTGAGTGAGCTTGGTAAAGAGGTGATTGTGCAGAGATACTAGGAGAGATTGAATGAAGAATGGCATAAGGTGAGTGTAAATGAAATAAGAGGAATGGGCAAACAGTAGAAGGTATTTAGGGAAGCTGTGCTTAAGAATTTGGGTGATGTGTATGTTATGCAGAAGATGGGATGTGGGAATATGAAAAAAGGTAGAGCATGATAGGTTAAGGAATAATGAAGTTAAGGTGCTAGTGAAAGAGAAAAGAAAGTTATACTAGTAATACCTGTGGTGAAGGAGTGCAGATGATTGGAAGGGTACAAGAGAAACCAGCAAGAAGTCAAGAAAAAGGTGCAGGGAAGATGCATGGGCTTGAAATGAAAACAAATGAGAGAGTATTGGCAAACTTTAGGGAGAATAAGAAAATGCTATGGAGTGAGTTGAACAGTGTGAGGAGAACAAATGGAGGGCAGATGGGGATGTGGTAACATGCAAAAAATGGTGAAAAATAAATGACGTGAGAATTTTGAAGAACTTTTGTGTGTTAGGTGACAGGATGGTAAATATGGGGTGCTTGGGATCAGGTGTTATGAGGAGTGAGAGGGCTTTTGCTTTTGGTTTGACAAAAGAGAAGGTGGTGAAATTTATTCCTCAAATCAATCATGGTAAATTGGCTGGTTTGGATGGGATTGTTGAATTGCTGAAGAATGAGGATGACAGTGTTGTTTTTCAGTTAGTGAAGATTTTCAGTGTGTCTTACCCAGTGTGAGGTGTCTGAGCACTGGCAGAATGCCTGTATAGTCATTATACAAATGGCAAGGGGAATAAAAGATGAATGCTCAAATTTTAGAGGGATAAGTTTTTTTAGCTAGCTAAAGTGGCAAGTTATTTAGGAGAGTGGAGCTTGAGATGATGGCATGCACAGAGGATCAAACAGGGATGAAAAATACTTTGAGAAAGAGGAATTTGTATGTAACATTTATGGCTCTGGAGAGTGTGTATGCTAGGATTGAGAGAGAGACCTTAGGAAAGATGCTGTGAATGTTTAGTGTGGGGGAAAAGCTTACAGATGCAGCTATAAATTTAATGGGAGGGCAGGGCAATTGTATGAGTGGGAAGGGAGGATAATAAGTTGTTCCAGGTGAAGGTGGGTCTGCATTTAGGGGGTGTAATATCACCATAACTTTAATCTGTTTATGAATGAGGTGGTAAGCAAGAAAAATGTGAGGGATGCAGAAAAGTGCAGGTCCACAGTTTGCTGGGGGCTGAGGAACCTTCTTAGGTGGTGAGCCAGTTGCTGTTTGTAGATGATATGACTGATGGCAGACTTGAAAGAGAACCTGCAAAATCTGGTTATGGAATTTGGGAGGGAGTGTGAAAAAAGGAATTTAAGAGTTAACGAGTGTGATATACACTGGGTGACATGCTGTCACTGGACTCAGCCAGAGTATAAAGGTTAAACCATTGAATGCTTTTTTGGGCTTGGTTGGATAGGGGCACTGGTAATTAGTAGTTGGTAGGGAGCCAACAACCAGGGAGGTATGATACCAAAACTATCGGCCTGGGTATTGGGAGGGTTAGTGACACGTGCATAGTGAGCCAGCACTTCAGTGGTTGTCAATTTGCACTCCTCTGAGACAGGTAGCTGTCTTTTCTTTGTTTCACCCACATGTAGAATACTGGCATTCTATAAACAAACATACATGCAAAGTCTTCCAGTTATATATAATACTTGACAACAATTAACTCACACAGCTCACTCTTTGTAACTAGATTTTCCTGCAATGAGCATTATGCACTGGCTCTGCCTTTTGGCAAAATGTTAGGAGCAATAGATGTAGTACTAGGTAGGAGCATTAGGTAGTAGGAGTAGTAGGGAGGAACATTAAGCAGAACTAGTCAGTAGGAACAGATAGGAGCCTTTGCAAACACTGCTCTAGAGATGCCCTTTGCCTGTGGCATGTTAAGGGTGAAGCACTAAAGTTAGCACTGGATTTCACTAGTTATGGAGACTCCATTGCTATGGCCACCCACTTAAGGGAGTCACAGTAAGTAAAAGGCATCAGTAATATAGATAAAGTTTTCTGTTACAAGAAACATTCTATATAACATATTGATGGTACAAGATCAAGATATATTGTCAGCATTATTTGAAATGAACATAAATAAAACAGCAAGTCCTGATAACATTGGAATAAGACAAAAGATGAAATAGTTAAACCTTGGCTGCTCTAGTCAATGAATCACTTACCACAAGGGAAGGTCAACAGGATTGGAAGTTTCTCATTGCACTACCTTTGTTTGCAGAGGGGATAAGCGTATTCTCAAAAATTGTTGCCTTGGTGGTTTGCCATCCACTGTTGATAGACTAATATAAACAATCAGTCAAGACAAGATTAAGTTCTTTTGATGACGAATTGAGTAACAATTTGCAACATGGTTTTTGATGAAATCATACATGTATTACAACGCTGTTTGATTTCTTTTATATAATCAACACATGAAGAGTGCATCATGACCAGTATTTATTTGGATTTTCAGAAAGTATTTGATGAGTTCAACATTAAAGATTAGATAAGGCACATGGTGTAGATGGTGTTGTACTTCAGTGGTTAGAAATTGGTTGGCATACCATATAAACAAAGGATACTAACTAATGGTCAAGCTTCAGAATGTTTGACTTAATGAATAAGATGCTGCAGGGATCAGTTTTGGGGCCAAAAGATAAGATGCTGCAGGGATCAATTTTTGGGCCAATATTTTTTTTTGGACATGTATCAGTAACACTGGTGATGGGCTTTGCTGCGAGATATATGAATCCCCAATAACAGAAATTGAATGTTGACAGTTGCAGTTTAACATAGACAAATTGATGGACTGGGTTTAATTGTGAAAGATGAAATTGCTATTGATGAGTGGAGTTTAAAACTTTGGCAGTTGATCTGAGAAACAAGCCTCGGTAAGAATTCTGTTGCCTTACAAAATATGAATGAGGAAAAACATAAAGGTTTAATAATCTGTAATTTATGTAAAAATAAGTAAGTAGTTTGAGGAAGCAGGAAAAATGCAGAACAGAATTCTAGGACTCATAGTGGGGGAATCAAATTCACTTGTAAAAGACACCTTACTTGAAAAAGACCTCGATGGAATGGTGAGCATACACTGGCAAGCTGCCATGCTATCTAGACTGCAAAACCAATCCCTTAAGAGCTGTATAAAAGACCTAAATGTATTTTGCTTAGAAAAGAAGGGGTATGAAATGATTTGTTATAGTTATTTAAAATAATCAAAGACTTTGATAGTCTTGATATTAGCAGCTATATCAGGCTAGATCAGTCTGATTTCAGTTGTAGCAATGAATAGGAATTCTTGGGCAAACTCATTATTTTGAACGAGACATTAAATATTTTTCCGCAGGATTGCTAGTATGTGAAATGATTTACCAATAAGAGTGATTGAAAGCAACATCACAGATACACCTGAAAAACACATGATAGATATTTAGCTGTAAGTTCATGAGGGACTTTATTTGTTCCTCTATAGTTACAGACAGACAAAAAAAGGCCAGATTCATTCACACTCGGTCTCTAGTTGTCATGTGTAATGCACCAAAACCACTACTTATCCACATCCAGGCCCCACAGACCTTTCCATGGTTTACCCCAGATGTTTCACATGACCTGGTTCAGTCTATTGACTGCATGGTGACCCCAGTATCCCACATCATTCCAGCTTGCTTTGTTCCTTGCATACCTCTCACCCTCCTGCATGTTAGACCCCGATTGCTCAAAATCTTTTTCACTCCATCCTTCCTCCAATTTAGTCTCCTGCTTCTTGTTCCCTCCACCTCTGACACATATATCCTCTTTGTCAACTTTTCCTTGCTAATTCTTTCCATATGTCCAAACCATTTTCTATAGATATTATCCATTTCCCATGTTTGCGAGGTAGAGTTCAAGAACAGATGACAGAATGTTACAGTGAAAATGCTCTCTTGGCCTCGTTTCTCTGTCCCTTTTTTTTTATTAAAGTAAAATTGGAGGGAAGGATTTCCCGCCCAAACTCCCACCCCTTTGGCTGTGAATGGAACCATGGAAGCAGAAGTGAGTCGTAGGGTGGTTGAAAGGGCAAAGTTCTGGGAACACTAAAGAATGTATGAAGAGATAATTTTCTGGGAGGGAAAAGTTGAGTATGTTTGAAGGCAAAGTAGTCCCAACATATTGATGTGAGGTATAGGTTATATATAAAACAGTGCAGAGGAGGGTAGGTGTGTTGGAGATAAAATGTTTAAGGGCAGTATGTGGTGTGAGATGATTTGATTGAATAAGGAATGATAGGGTAAGAGTTGTGATAATAAAAAGAGTGTGGTTGAGAGAGCTGGAGATGGTGTGCTGAAACGGTGTAGACATATATGGAGAGAATGAGAGAGGAAAGGTTGACAAAAAGAGGATATATGTGTCAGAAATGGATGAAACAAGGAGAACAGGAGACTAAATGGAGATGGAAGGATGGGGGTGGAAAAGATTTTAAGTGATCTGGGCCTGAACATGCAGTAGGATGAAAGGTATTTATAGGAAAGAGTTGATTTAGAACGATGTGGTTTACAGGGATGGGCATGCTGTCAGTAGACTGAACCAGGGCATGTTAAGCATGCAGGGTAAACCATGGAAAGGTCTGTGGAGCCTGGTTATATATATGGTGCTGTGATTCTGGTGCATTACACATGACACTAGAAAATGGATCTGAGCAGATGTGCCCTTTCATTTTTTTTTTTTGTTCCAGGCACTAACTTGCTATTTCAGGAAATGGAGATCAAGTATGGAACCATGGAAGCAGAAGTGAATCATAGGGTGGGGGAGGGGGCAAAATTTCTGGGAGTGTTGAAAAATGTATGGAAGTCGAGAACGTTATCTTGGAAAGCAAAAATGGGTATGTTTGAAGGAATAGTGGTTCCAACAATGTTGTATGGTTGCGAGGCGTGGGCTGTAGATTGAGTTGTGCAGAGGAGGGTGGATGTGCTGGAAATGAGATGTTTGAGGACATTATGTGGTGTGAGGTGGTTTGATTGAGTAAGTAATGTAAGGGTAAGAGAGATGTGTGGTAATAAAAAGAGTGTGGTTGAGAGAGCAGAAGAGGGTGTTTTGAAATGGTTTGGTCACATGGAGAGAATGTGTGAGGAAAGATTGACAAAGAGGATATGTGTCAGAGGTGGAGGGAACGAGAAGTGGGAGACTAAATTGGAGGTGGAAAGATGGAGTGAAAAAGATTTTGAGTGATTGGGGCTTGAACAGGCAGGAGGGTGAAAGGCGTGTAAGGAATAGAGTGAATTGGAACGATGTGGTATACTGGGGTCAATGTGCTGTCAGTGAATTGTACCAGGGCATGTGAAGTGTCTGGGGTAAACCATGGAAAGTTTTGTGGGGCCTGGATGTGGAAAGGGAGCTGTGGTTTCGGTGCATTATACATGACAGCTAGAGACTGAGTGTGAACAAATGTGGCCTTTGTTGTCTTTTCCTAGTGCTACCTCGCACACATGCAGGGGGAGGGGGTTGTCATTTCATGTGTGGCGGGGTAGCGACGGGAATGAATAAGGACAGACAGTATGAATTTAGTACATGTGTATATATGTATATGTCTGTGTGTGTTGTATATATATGTATACTTTGAGATGTATAGGTATGTATATGTGTGTGTGGACGTTTATGTATGTACATGTGTATGTGGGTGGGTTGGGACATACTTTCGTCAGTTTCCTTGCACTACCTCGCTAACACGGGAGACAGCGACAAAGTATAATAAAAAAAGATAATATATATATATATATATATATATATATATATATATATATATATATATATATATATATATATTTTTTTTTTTTTTTTTTTTTTTTTTTTTATACTTTGTCGCTGTCTCCCGCGTTTGCGAGGTAGCGCAAGGAAACAGACGAAAGAAATGGCCCAACACCCCCCCCCCATACACATGTACATACACACGTCCACACACGCAAATATACATACCTACACAGCTTTCCATGGTTTACCCCAGACGCTTCACATGCCTTGATTCAATCCACTGACAGCACGTCAACCCCTGTATACCACATGACTCCAATTCACTCTATTCCTTGCCCTCCTTTCACCCTCCTGCATGTTCAGGCCCCGATCACACAAAATCTTTTTCACTCCATCTTTCCACCTCCAATTTGGTCTCCCTCTTCTCCTCGTTCCCTCCACCTCCGACACATATATCCTCTTGGTCAATCTCTCCTCACTCATTCTCTCCATGTGCCCAAACCATTTCAAAACACCCTCTTCTGCTCTCTCAACCACGCTCTTTTTATTTCCACACATCTCTCTTACCCTTACGTTACTTACTCGATCAAACCACCTCACACCACACATTGTCCTCAAACATCTCATTTCCAGCACATCCATCCTCCTGCGCACATCTCTATCCATAGCCCACGCCTCGCAACCATACAACATTGTTGGAACCACTATTCCCTCAAACATACCCATTTTCGCTTTCCGAGATAATGTTCTCGACTTCCACACATTTTTCAAGGCTCCCAAAATTTTCGCCCCCTCCCCCACCCTATGATCCACTTCCGCTTCCATGGTTCCATCCGCTGACAGATCCACTCCCAGATATCTAAAACACTTCACTTCCTCCAGTTTTTCTCCATTCAAACTCACCTCCCAATTGACTTGACCCTCACCCCTACTGTACCTAATAACCTTGCTCTTATTCACATTTACTCTCAACTTTCTTCTTCCACACACTTTACCAAACTCATTCACCAGCTTCTGCAGTTTCTCACATGAATCAGCCACCAGCGCTGTATCATCAGCGAACAACAACTGACTCACTTCCCAAGCTCTCTCATCCCCAACAGACTTCATACTTGCCCCTCTTTCCAGGACTCTTGCATTTACCTCCCTTACAACCCCATCCATAAACAAATTAAACAACCATGGAGACATCACACACCCCTGCCGCAAACCTACATTCACTGAGAACCAATCACTTTCCTCTCTTCCTACACGTACACATGCCTTACATCCTCGATAAAAACTTTTCACTGCTTCTAACAACTTGCCTCCCACACCATATATTCTTAATACCTTCCACAGAGCATCTCTATCAACTCTATCATATGCCTTCTCCAGATCCATAAATGCTACATACAAATCCATTTGCTTTTCTAAGTATTTCTCACATACATTCTTCAAAGCAAACACCTGATCCACACATCCTCTACCACTTCTGAAACCGCACTGCTCTTCCCCAATCTGATGCTCTGTACATGCCTTCACCCTCTCAATCAATACCCTCCCATATAATTTACCAGGAATACTCAACAAACTTATACCTCTGTAATTTGAGCACTCACTCTTATCCCCTTTGCCTTTGTACAATGGCACTATGCACGCATTCCGCCAATCCTCAGGCACCTCACCGTGAGTCATACATACATTAAATAACCTTACCAACCAGTCAACAATACAGTCACCCCCTTTTTTAATAAATTCCACTGCAATACCATCCAAACCTACTGCCTTGCCGGCTTTCATCTTCCGCAAAGCTTTTACTACCTCTTCTCTGTTTACCAAATCATTTTCCCTAACCCTCTCACTTTGCACACCACCTCGACCAAAACACCCAATATCTGCCACTCTGTCATCAGACACATTCAACAAACCTTCAAAATACTCATTCCATCTCCTTCTCACATCACCGCTACTTGTTATCACCTCCCCATTTGCGCCCTTCACTGAAGTTCCCATTTGCTCCCTTGTCTTACGCACCCTATTTACCTCCTTCCAGAACATCTTTTTATTCTCCCTAAAATTTACTGATAGTCTCTCACCCCAACTCTCATCTGCCCTTTTTTTCACCTCTTGCACCTTTCTCTTGACCTCCTGTCTCTTTCTTTTATACTTCTCCCACTCAATTGCATTTTTTCCCTGCAAAAATCGTCCAAATGCCTCTCTCTTCTCTTTCACTAATACTCTTACTTCTTCATCCCACCACTCACTACCCTTTCTAAACAGCCCACCTCCCACTCTTCTCATGCTACAAGCATCTTTTGCGCAATCCATCACTGATTCCCTAAATACATCCCATTCCTCCCCCACTCCCCTTACTTCCATTGTTCTCACCTTTTTCCATTCTGTACACAGTCTCTCCTGGTACTTCCCCACACAGGTCTCCTTCCCAAGCTCACTTACTCTCACCACCTTCTTCACCCCAACATTCACTCCTCTTTTCTGAAAACCCATACTAATCTTCACCTTAGCCTCCACAAGATAATGATCAGACATCCCTCCAGTTGCACCTCTCAGCACATTAACATCCAAAAGTCTCTCTTTCGCGCGCCTGTCAATTAACACGTAATCCAATAACGCTCTCTGG
This sequence comes from Panulirus ornatus, assembly GCF_036320965.1. Classification (NCBI taxonomy): domain Eukaryota; kingdom Metazoa; phylum Arthropoda; class Malacostraca; order Decapoda; family Palinuridae; genus Panulirus; species Panulirus ornatus. The sequence goes on along the minus strand of NC_092240.1, from coordinate 14,534,430 downwards.
CCATCTCTCCTACTTACATAAGTATACTTATGTATATCTCGCTTTTTAAACCAGGTATTCCCAATCATCAGTCCTTTTTCAGCACATAAATCTACAAGCTCTTCACCATTTCCATTTACAACACTGAACACCCCATGCATACCAATTATTCCCTCAACTGCCACATTACTCACCTTTGCATTCAAATCACCCATCACTATAACCCGGTCTCGTGCATCAAAACCGCTAACACACTCATTTAGCTGCTCCCAAAACACTTGCCTCTCATGATCTTTCTTCTCATGCCCAGGTGCATATGCACCAATAATCACCCACCTCTCTCCATCAACTTTCAGTTTTACCCATATTAATCGAGAATTTACTTTCTTGCATTCTATCACATACTCCCACAACTCCTGTTTCAGGAGTATTGCTACTCCTTCCCTTGCTCTTGTCCTCTCACTAACCCCTGACTTCACTCCCCAGACATTTCCAAACCACTCTTCCCCTTTACCCTTGAGCTTCGTTTCACTCAGAGCCAAAACATCCAGGTTCCTTTCCTCAAACATACTACCTATCTCTCCTTTTTTCACATCTTGGTTACATCCACACACATTTAGGCATCCCACTCTGAGCCTTCGAGGAGGATGATCACTCCCCGCGTGACTCCTTCTTCTGTTTCCCATTTTAGAAAGTTAATACAAGGAGGGGAGGATTTCCGGCCCCCCGCTCCCGTCCCCTCTAGTCGCTTTCTACGACACGCGAGGAATACGTGGGAAGTATTCTTTCACCCCTATCCCCAGGGATGATATACATATATATATACATATACACACACACACACATACACATACATACGCACATACACACACACACACACACATACATATATATACATATGAAAAATGTAAGAAACAATTTATAAAACAAACTTTTAGCTTGAAATGAATGAAAAAAATGAATGTCACATAATGGTTCAACCTCTGGCTATGGAAAAGGAAATGTACAATTTATTCACACAAACGTCAATAGCAGTTCTCATCAATTTCACCACTGTATCAATAAGCTTCAATGTCTAAGCTACATTTTTTCTCCAACTTCACTATTTTCTTGTCAAAAACACCATGCATGAAAACTATCACTCCATTAACACAACTATAAACATTTACTTCCCCTTTAAAAGTTCTGGGGAAGTCTGTCTCGATACACTGCGGCGAGGCGACGCGACGCTGACACAATCACAGTCACAACATCACTTCTGCCTCCTCAAGTCAATCTCTCAGCCACAGTGCAGGCCTTCATCGTCGAAATCGGTCTTCTGGAGGTTACCGTTGTCGATGGGTGTGACCATGTCCTTTCTTGAAGAGGAAGCAATGCAGCTGTTTGACTGACGTCTGACAAGTCAAGCTTTACCTTTGCGCTCAAGGGTCGTACCAAGTCGTGCTCAAGGGTCGTACCGTCGTGCTCAAGGGTCGTACCGTCGTGCTCAAGGGTCGTACCGTCACTTGTGAGAGCTGAGAACCCGCAAGTAGGTTCTATTCTGGTAGTTAGAGCGAAGGGCCAGCTGACAGCAGTTGACTATCTACAATTGAAGAGGCGCCAACTCAAATTTGTATGGGAAATCCTCAATAGCGTCTGGAGGTTCATCACTTACTTTGTCTGTTTCCCGCTCGTCCATAATATATATATATATATATATATATATATATATATATATATATATATATATATATATATATATTTTATTTTATATATGTACTTCATTACTATTTCCTGTGTTAGCGAGATAGCACTAGGAACAAAAGCCATTAATAAACAAGGTAAGCAGACTTTGTTAAGCATATATCTTCAGTTCTGATTGTGAAAATTAGTGCACAAAATACTAATGATCACCATTAATGAGAAAGGCTTTGGATACTCTGATATGATACTAATGATCTTTCTAGGTGATCAAAGTCTGTTTCATTTTTAGATTCTGATAGATGCAAATAGATCGCAACAAGCTTTTGTCATGTAAAAACAAATTAGGTTTACAAAAGGTGCAGAAGGTGAGAGCACTCACTTTCATTCTGCCAAAAGAAATATTCACTGGCAAAATGAAACTAAAGGAACTAATGATATTGCAAAATACTTTTTTTTTCATATGTTCTTTCTTGCCTCTACTTTCCTCTTAAGAGAAGAAATACATATGCATATGAGAGGGAATTTCTAGTATCAATGCAATTTATTTTCTTTTTATGTCCACAGAATTTCCGGCTTCCATAAAGAGAGAGACACTATTCCCTGTGACAGGTCATATCTCTACACTTGTAACTACCCTCTTGATCTTCCAGGTGAATATAGTAGACTGAGTAAAGCAAAGAATTTGGTGACACTTTAATGAAGATGACAAAGAATAGACCTTGGCACTGATTTAACAATGCTTCCTTTTCAGCAAATGAGGTGAATCTAGGATCATTGCATATGGAGATTGATTATGTAATGGCTGCTTTGCACTGTAGGAGGAGGGAGTTTTACATCAGTAGGGGCCCTTTACTTGATCATTCTATTCCATTTTTCCCCTGCCTTTATTCTATGAAGGTACTTCTTTCTGTGCTTAGCAAGTTTCTTGATCAGTTTCATGGTTTCTTTAGCCTTACATTCTTTTAAAAACTTCACTGCCCATGTCATTGATCTCTTTTAAAAACTTAAAGATGGTCAAGTCACCCCTCTCTTCCAAGGTAAGGAAATATGAACTCTTTAGCCTTTATATGTAACTTAGCTCTCTTAATTCTGGTTCCAACTATGTTTCCCACCTCTGGACCTTCTCTTTTAGCTCCCGTGTGCTTCTTTAGGTGCGTTGACCAAACTTGAGAAACATAATCTAGCTTTGCCTTTGTAGGATGTGAACAGCTTGTTAAGTATTTCCATATCCATATTCTGATATTTGTCAGAATACATTTTGTTTCCTTAACTATTCTTCTAATCTCCTGATGATAGGTTAGCTGTAACGTTGACTCTTAAGTCCATCTCACACAAAGAATCCCGAAGCTTATTTCCCTCTGAATGATATTCATATTAAGACACTATTTCCTTTTGTCTAATCTTCAATACTTTGCATTTGCTCATGTTGAATTCCATCAACCAAGCATTAGACCAACATTGGAATCTGTTTAGGTCCCCTATTCTGATTATGCAATCCTCCTCATGACTTTAGCATCAACTGCAAGCATATTCAGGGTTGTCATTCACATAGATCAAATAGAGTAATGGTCCCAAAACATCCCAGAGGCACTCCTTTGGTGCCCTTCACCCATTTGGAGAAGACTCCTCTGACTTGTGTCCTTAGTTTGCTTCCATTAAGATAAGCTATCCTTTGAGGGAATCTTCCTCTTGTTCCTGCTTCGTGTTCCAGCTTTTTAATCAGACTCCTTTGTGGTACTGCATCATCTGGTGGTCCAGCTTTTTAATCAGACTCCTTTGTGATACTGCATAAATTGGTGGTCAAGATATATGCAATCTGCTTTGCCTTTCCTTTTAGATCTCATAGAGATCAAAGAAGTTTGTTATACATGACCTTTTCTTTATACTGCATTCCCTCTCGCTCCTCTGGAGAAAGTCATCCATTTGTTTTTTTTATTAACATTTCCAGTACCTAACAGATCACACTTGTCAAGTAGACTGATCTGTAGATCAGCACCTCTTCCTTTTCTCCTCTAATTTTGGTTGGGTATGACATTTGCATTTTTCCACTTCCTTAGCATTTTGCCTTTAACCAACATCTAGAACAGTATTTCAAGAAGTCTGTCTAGTGTACCTTTGCACATCTTCAGCACATATGGTGAAATTTCATCAGGACCATGAGCCTTGTTTGGCTCTGTAGTATCTTTTCTAGATATCTCAGTGTTTTTAGAAGCCATCATGAGCACACAGTTGAAGTTTTTGTTATTATTCACTTCCTTATTTATCCTTACATTATCCACAACTGTTTTTCCTTCTGATTACCTTAGTCTGATTAGCTGCTCTTTAATTGACAGTATACTGATGAATTTATGGAAATGTTTTGGATTTTCACCTATGACTACTCTGAGAATTTCTCTTTTCCTTCTATTTCATTCTGCTATTCTCATTCCTTGCTCTCTTATACATAGCATAAGTTGGGTGGCTGGAGTGTTGCCTGTATCTCTACCACGGCATATCTCAATACTCACAGATGTCTTTGGTTAAACTGTTCTTACCTCTTTCTTAACCTTTTCTCTTTATTTGAGGCTAGAGATACACATATTCCCACACTATTGTAAATTTAACAGAATCTTGCTCCACAATACCCTAGTTTCTGGCTATTGAACTTCATTTACCAATCTGTGTTACCACTGAAATTGTAAAGTTGTATTAAGTTTCCATATGCCTATCAACTCCTCATGTCCTCTCTAATTTCTTCTTTTTTAACTCTTGTTTGCCACATAATCAATCTAAAGTATTGCTTGATCACTTTTTCCAAGTGGTGTACCATATGCTATTTTTCATGTCCATTCTAGTTTGTATAAAGACAAGATCTAGTAAGGAGGGTGAATCGATCCCTTTCGTCCTAGTTTCTTCTCTGACGAGCTGTTATAAGAAATTTTCCTGTACACACTCTTGAAACTAATGTCTTCATGATTCTGTCACTGAGAATCCAAATCCCACCTGTCTGTCTCCTTAAAACTGGAATCCTTCGTTATCAAAAACTTTTTGTAATCTAAGAATTGCATGTTTTATTGTCATGCACCATCAGGATTGTTCCTTCATTGTAATTGTATATATTTTCTGGATTATTAGAATTCTTTGGAGGATTATCTATCATTAACACCACTATGGACTTCTTTTCTACTGTTACCCTTCCCATCATATGTTTTCTGAATGGGCCATTGACTAGTTTTGTGTAACTTGGTTTACTCTTATTAGGAGAGCCAAACCTACACCTTAGATTTTTTTTTTATTTCCTCATTACCATGTATCCCTCAAGTGAGGTGTTATCTTCTGCAGCTGTTTCCACAACTCCAACAATATCAAGTACGTTTTCCTATATACTATCTTCAGATCCCAGTTATTTCCCATGTGCTGCTAATCCATCAGCATTTGTATATAATACTTTTAGTCTACCATGATCAATGCCTAATATTCCTAACCTTTCTGCAGCACTGGTGGGAGTGTTTCGGTATATATCTTAAGTACCAAAACGATATACTAGATCAGGAAAATCTTGACTTGCCATTGAATGAGTCTCCACATAGTACTACTGTCAGCAAAAAAAATAATTCAGATTTTCGAATACCATTAGCCTTTACAGGTAAGTAGTAGTTTATATAAGTTTGATAAACAGATAGTTATTTTGTAGATGTTAGTTTTAGAACGCCCACTACAAACTTATTTTTACATCGAAATATATCGATAGAATATTAAGGAATAAAAATCTACATCAGATATCTATCCATGAGTAAGGGAAAGGACCAATTAGACTGGGAAAAGTTTGAAATCGTGGGATGAAGTACTTTACATTGCTCGTGGAGCAGGCCTGTGGATAGACCACGTAGATTGTTTGTTTGGGCTCAAGTCCTTTCATCCGCTAGGGTCAATAAGGCTGTCAACATCAAATTAAAACTGCCTGTTGCAATATCTTTTACATTTTTTTATTAGATATTCAGTTACATTTCATATATAGTTTCACCTCATCTGTGGCTTTCCATTGACTGCATGCAAGTTATAACCACCAATTGAAAACTTGGTGAACACCATCTTTAGTTATTCAAGATAATTCGATGACCATATACGCTTTCACTATAGATTACCCTCTATTTCCCATGTCTCCAGCCTTCCAGGAAGTTATATTAGTATCTCTCGACAGATGACTAGTATTTTCTGAGATATTTCGTGGTGCTTCGAACAGGATCACCTGCAGGAGATCCATCGGTTTGCGAAGTATCAGGATAGCAGTATCGTCTAGGATGAAGCACTTAAGTGGTTCATCTTTATACGAAAACATCCATGGACCAGGAAAGCTTTTTTGTAGGAAATACATTGTGTAGGTTAAACCAGTGATGAGGAGAATTGGTCAAGTTAGGGGAAAACATGGTCCCACCCACTAACCCCTGCCTTCATACTTTATTTCCATTGTCACAGTGTTTGATCCCCACGTCTATTGCTTCTCCATAAAAAGAAAACGTGAGTCAATAGATTTACTTACAGAACGAGAGCATAAAGCAAGTCCTAATCTTCAGTAACCTCTTAACATTTATCATGGGGATGGATATGGTCTTTGCGACGTTTGTAGTTCATGGTCCAAAGAGCATGTGCTGTTGGCAAGAATAATATTGTAATTAAGCTTAATGCATGGAAATTTGAATAGTTCACTAAATTGGAGAGACTTTGTCTCATGCACAGCTTATTTGAATAATATTGATTCACTTGAAACCCATTGTATCTAATACTAATGGTGCCGTTGAACGCATATATTTTTAAGAAAAGATGTGTCCCGTAATCGAAATCACGTATGAAATAACTCAGATACATGAGAGGTCTAGCGATCGGCATAACTAACCAATCATGCTTACCCAGGCTGCTTGAGATCAAACACGCTTAGGTTGGAATCCTGATCACGACACTTGGTTCACAGTTCACCCAACTGTTCATCCTCCTGTAGGGTTTGGTCGATATTATGCGTACCGGGCATAGGCTAGGGTTTGTGTTTGTGTGCATTCATACAGAGGAGTTAAAGACATGGAACATATATACAAGGTTAAGAGATGGAGCAACACGAGTGTAAAACTCCCCGTAACCCACAAATAATATCTACACATAGACCCCCGTGGAGTAATGATTAGCTTTACTAAACGTTATGAATGTGGGAGTCACTTGGGATCAAACTCGCATAGGTTCGAATCCTGGTCTTTGCACCTGATCCACAGTCCACGAAGATCTTCATCGTTCCCTAAGTGCTGGTCTTTAAAATAAACAACTCATTAACTAGGATTTGAGTGCGTGTGCATGCATGCATACATACTGGAAAAAATGACACACACACACATATATATATTCTATTCTATTATACTTTGTCACTGTCTCCCACGTTAGCGAGGTTGTGCAAGGAAACAGATGAAAGAATGATCCATCCCACCCATATATATATATATATATATATATATATATATATATATATATATATATATATTTTTTTTTTTTTTTTATGTCGCTGTCTCCCGCGTTTGCGAGGTAGCGCAAGGAAACAGACGAAAGAAATGGCCCAACCCACCCCCATACACATGTATATATATACGTCCACACATGCAAATATACATACCTACACAGCTTTCCATGGTTTACCCCAGACGCTTCACATGCCTTGATTCAATCCACTGACAGCACGTCAACCCCGGTATACCACATCGCTCCAATTCACTCTATTCCTTGCCCTCCTTTCACCCTCCTGCATGTTCAGGCCCCGATCAAACAAAATCTTTTTCACTCCATCTTTCCACCTCCAATTTGGTCTCCCTCTTCTCCTTGCTCCCTCCACCTCCGACACCTATATCCTCTTGGTCAATCTTTCCTCACTCATCCTCTCCATGTGCCCAAACCACTTCAAAACACCCTCTTCTGCTCTCTCAACCACGCTCTTTTTATTTCCACACATCTCTCTTACCCTTACGTTACTCACTCGATCAAACCACCTCACACCACACATTGTCCTCAAACATCTCATTTCCAGCACATCCACCCTCCTGCGCACAACTCTACCCATAGCCCACGCCTCGCAACCATACAACATTGTTGGAACCACTATTCCTTCAAACATACCCATTTTTGCTTTCCGAGATAATGTTCTCGACTTCCACACATTCTTCAAGGCCCCCAGAATTTTTGCCCCCTCCCCCACCCTATGATCCACTTCCGCTTCCATGGTTCCATCCGCTGACAGATCCACTCCCAGATATCTAAAACACTTCACTTCCTCCAGTTTTTCTCCATTCAAACTCACCTCCCAATTGACTTGACCCTCAACCCTACTGTAACTAATAACCTTGCTCTTATTCACATTTACTCTTAACTTTCTTCTTCCACACACTTTACCAAATTCAGTCACCAGCTTCTGCAGTTTCTCACATGAATCAGCCACCAGCGCTGTATCATCAGCGAACAACAACTGACTCACTTCTCAAGCTCTCTCATCACCAACAGACTTCATACTTGCCCCTCTTTCCAAAACTCTTGCATTTACCTCCCTAACAACCCCATCCATAAACAAATTAAACAACCATGGAGACATCACACACCCCTGCCGCAAACCTACATTCACTGAGAACCAATCACTTTCCTCTCTTCCTACACGTACACATGCCTTACATCCTCGATAAAAACTTTTCACTGCTTCTAACAACTTTCCTCCCACACCATATATTCTTAATACCTTCCACAGAGCATCTCTATCAACTCTATCATATGCCTTCTCCAGATCCATAAATGCTACATACAAATCCATTTGCTTATTTGGTATACCGGGATTGACGTGCTGTCAGTGGATTGAATCAAGGCATGTGAAGCGTCTGGGGTAAACCATGGAAAGCTGTGTAGGTATGTATATTTGCGTGTGTGGACGTATGTATATACATGTGTATGGGGGGGGGTTGGGCCATTTCTTTCGTCTGTTTCCTTGCGCTACCTCGCAAACGCGGGAGACAGCGACAAAGTATAAAAAAAAAAAAAATATATATATATATATATATATATATATATATATATATATATATATATATATATATATATATATATATATATATGTAAGGGTGGGGGAGGAGGCAAAAGTTTTGGGAGCGTTGAAGAATGTGTGGAGGGTGAGAACACTATCTCGGAAAGCAAAAATGAGTATGTTTGAAGGAATGGTGGTTCCAACAATGTTATATGGTTGCGAGGCGTGGGCTATAGATAGGGTTGTGCGGAGGAGGGTGGTTGTGTTGGAAATGAGATGTTTGAGGACTGTGTGGTGTGAGGTGGTTTGATCGAGTAAGTAATGAAAGGGTAAGAAAGAGGTGTGGTAATAAAAAGAGGTGGTTTAGAGAGCAGAAAAGGGTGTATTGAAATGGTTTGGTCACATGTAGAGAATGAGTGAGGAAAGATTGACAAAGAGGATATATGTGTCAGAGTTGGAGGGAACGAGAAGTGGGAGACCAAATTGGAGATGGAAGGATCGAGTGAAAAAGATTTTGAGCGATCGGGGCCTGAACATGCAAGAGGGTGAAAGGCGTGCAAGGGTGAAAGGAGGGTGAAAGGCGTGCTGTTAGTGGATTGAACCAGGTCATGTGGAGCGTCTGGGGTAAACCATGGAAAGTTTTGTGGCTCCTGGATGTGGAAAGGGAGATGGTGGTTTCGGTGCATTATACATGACAGCTAGAGACTGAGTGTTGACAAATGTGGCCTTTTTTGTCTTTTCCTGGCGTCGAGTCCGCACTGTTTAAATCCCTGTGGCGGTAGTCAGTCCACAGTCTAAGCAGATGTTTTTTCTCCCCTTATGGTTGGTCAGTAATTTACATACTTGGCTGGCTTGTTCCTCTCTAGGGGTTGGGGGGGTGGGGGACGACGAAATGGTTGAAGACAAGTATATGTATATATATATATCCCTGGGGATAGGGGAGAAAGAATACTTCCCACGTATTCCCTGTGTGTCGTAGAAGGCGACTAAAAGGGGAGGGAGCGGGTGGCTGGAAATCCTCCCCTCTCGTTTTTTTTTAATTTTCCAAAAGAAGGAACAGAGAAGGGGGCCAGGTGAGGATATTCCCTCTAAGGCCCAGTCCTCTGTTCGTAGCGCTACCTCGCTAATGCGGGAAATGGCGAATAGTGCGAAAGAAAAAGAAATATATATATATATATATATATATATATATATATATATATATATATATATTATATAATGTGAAAGAGAAGAGAGAGGCTTTTGAACGAGTTTTACAGGGAAATAGTGCAAATGACTGGGAGATGTATGAAAGAAAGAGGCAGGAGGCCAAGAGAAAGGTGCAAGAGGTGAAAAAGAGGGCAAATGAGAGTTATGGGAGCGTTGCAAAATTTGTGTAAGGCGAGAACATTATCTCGGAAAGCAAAAATAGGTGTGTTTGAAGGAATAGTGGTTCCAACAATGTTGTATGGTTGCGAGGCGTGGGCTATGGATAGAGTTGTGCGCAGGAGGGTGGATGTGCTGGAAATGAGATGTTTGAGGACAATGTGTGGTGTGAGGTGGTTTGATCGAGTAAGTAATGTAAGGGTAAGAGAGATGTGTGGAAATAAAAAGAGCGTGGTTGAGAGAGCAGAAGAGGGTGTTTTGAAATGGTTTGGGCACATGGAGAGAATGAGTGAGGAAAGATTGACCAAGAGGATATATGTGTCGGAGGTGGAGGGAACGAGGAGAAGTGGGAGACCAAATTGTAGGTGGAAAGATGGAGTGAAAAAGATTTTGTGTGGTCGGGGCCTGAACATGCAGGAGGGTGAAAGGCGGGCAAGGAATAGAGTGAATTGGATCGATGTGGTATACTGGGGTTGACGTGCTGTCAGTGGATTGAATCAGGGCATGTGAAGCGTCTGGGGTAAACCATGGAAAGTTGTGTGGGGCCTAGATGTGGAAAGGGAGCTGTGGTTTCGGGCATTATTGCATGACAACTAGAGACTGAGTGTGAACGAATGGGGCCTTTGTTGTCTTTTCCTAGTGCTACCTCGCACACATGTGGGGGGAGGGGGATGGTATTCCATGTGTGGCGAGGTGGCGATGGGAATGAATAAAGGCAGACAGTGTGAATTGTGTGCATGGGTATATATGTATGTGTCTGTGTGTGTATATACATATGTGTACATTGAGATGTATAGGTATGTATATTTGCGTGTGTGGACGTGTATGTATATACATTGTGTATGGGGGTGGGTTGTGCCATTTCTTTCATCTGTTTCCTTGCGCTACCTCGCAAACGCGAGAGACAGCGACAAAACAAAATAAAAAAATAATAAAAATTATATATATATATATATATATATATATATATATATATATATTTTTTTTTTTTTTTTTATACCTCGTCGCTGTCTCCCGCGTTTGCGAGGTAGCGCAAGGAAACAGACGAAAGAAATGGCCCAACCCCCCCCATACACATGTATATACACACGTCCACACACGCAAATATACATACCTACACAGCTTTCCATGGTTTACCCCGGACGCTTCACATGCCTTGATTCAATCCACTGACAGCACGTCAACCCCTGTATACCACATCGCTCCAATTCACTCTATTCCTTGCCCTCCTTTCACCCTCCTGCATGTTCAGGCCCCGATCACACAAAATCCTTTTCACTCCATCTTTCCACCTCCAATTTGGTCTCCCTCTTCTCCTCGTTCCCTCCACCTCCGACACATATATCCTCTTGGTCAATCTTTCCTCACTCATTCTCTCCATGTGCCCAAACCATTTCAAAACACCCTCTTCTGCTCTCTCAACCACGCTCTTTTTATTTCCACACATCTCTCTTACCCTTACGTTACTTACTCGATCAAACCACCTCACACCACACATTGTCCTCAAACATCTCATTTCCAGCACATCCATCCTCCTGCGCACAACTCTATCCATAGCCCACGCCTCGCAACCATACAACATTGTTGGAACCACTATTCCTTCAAACATACCCATTTTTGCTTTCCGGGATAATGTTCTCGACTTCCACACATTTTTCAAGGCTCCCAAAATTTTCGCCCCCTCCCCCACCCTATGATCCACTTCCGCTTCCATGGTTCCATCCGCTGACAGATCCACTCCCAGATATCTAAAACACTTCACTTCCTCCAGTTTTTCTCCATTCAAACTCACCTCCCAATTGACTTGACCCTCAACCCTACTGTACCTAATAACCTTGCTCTTATTCACATTTACTCTTAACTTTCTTCTTCCACACACTTTACCAAACTCCGTCACCAGCTTCTGCAGTTTCTCACATGAATCCGCCACCAGCGCTGTATCATCAGCGAACAACAACTGACTCACTTCCCAAGCTCTCTCATCCCCAACAGACTTCATACTTGCCCCTCTTTCCAAGACTCTTGCATTTACCTCCCTAACAACCCCATCCATAAACAAATTAAACAACCATGGAGACATCACACACCCCTGCCGCAAACCTACATTCACTGAGAACCAATCACTTTCCTCTCTTCCTACACGTACACATGCCTTACATCCTCGATAAAAACTTTTCACTGCTTCTAACAACTTGCCTCCCACACCATATATTCTTAATACCTTCCACAGAGCATCTCTATCAACTCTATCATATGCCTTCTCCAGATCCATAAATGCTACATACAAATCCATTTGCTTTTCTAAGTATTTCTCACATACATTCTTCAAAGCAAACACCTGATCCACACATCCTCTACCACTTCTGAAACCACACTGCTCTTCCCCAATCTGATGCTCTGTACATGCCTTCACCCTCTCAATCAATACCCTCCCATATAATTTACCAGGAATACTCAACAAACTTATACCTCTGTAATTTGAGCACTCACTCTTATCCCCTTTGCCTTTGTACAATGGCACTATGCACGCATTCCGCCAATCCTCAGGCACCTCACCATGAGTCATACATACATTAAATAACCTTACCAACCAGTCAACAATACAGTCACCCCCTTTTTTAATAAATTCCACTGCAATACCATCCAAACCTGCTGCCTTGCCGGCTTTCATCTTCCGCAAAGCTTTTACTACCTCTTCTCTGTTTACCAAATCATTTTCCCTAACCCTCTCACTTTGCACACCACCTCGACCCAAACACCCTATATCTGCCACTCTGTCATCAGACACATTCAACAAACCTTCAAAATACTCATTCCATCTCCTTCTCACATCACCACTACTTGTTATCACCTCCCCATTTCAGTTGTCTTTTCTTTTTCAGCTGATTGGTAAAAAAAAATAGATTAAGGAATGACGGGTTCGGATGCACTGGGAGCATTTTATGCGTAGATGCGGTGACGACGAAGACGTTAGTTTCACTTAATGATTTAGTGAGACAGACATTAGAAGCAGTTTTCAAAAGTGTGGAAATTTCTTGGTTAACTCGTTAAAACACTAAGCATGGGTTGAGGATGTGTGTGATTACGATTTCGTGCCTCTCAGGGAAAGTTTTAAACACCTGATGCCCCCATCTTTTAACTCTGTATTGATGCAACCACTTCTTCACTCCTGTATGTACACACACACACACACACACACCGTAGATGGAGAAGGAAGAGTAAGCGTTTTCTTTTGATTTTTCCCACCTTGCACGGTACTTTACAACACCCGTAGGACCAATCTTATAGGCACCGCCGTAACATACCGTAGCACTGGTTTTATAGAAACCTTATCATACCCTAGAAAGAACCTTGAAAGCGCCATAATACAGTGCAATAAGAGCCTTGAAGACGTTATAACTTTCTATAATACCCCAAAGTGGTCTCCACAGACCCTAATGTAACCCCCCATCCCTTCCCTTTTTGTTTTCTCCAAATGTAGTAGAAACATCCGATTTTTACATCTGCGAAATGATTCAACATCAGTGTAGGAGGAGGAGGTGGTGGTGGGATGGGTTATACCAGGCTCGGCATAATTGATGGTAGGGGTTTTCTTCCCCCCAACCTTCGCCTTCACCTGTCCCCGTTACCTGTGGCAGACCTAAGCCATCCACATACAGGTAATAGGGAGGGAAGTGTCCGGAGCCATATTTGCTGATGGTTGTGTTGTTAAGGTGCTGATTGTTGGGTGATGTTTCAGGCGCCATACTTGCTATTGGTAGTGTGATTACGTAGCTAATTGTTTTTTCAGGCGTGGGTTACTTATATTGGGGATTTTGGTGTGGGTGCTGGTTGTGGTATCGGTGTGGGGTTGATATAGGCATCAGGCGGTACTTTGAGTAGGGTTAGTTTAGGCATTTTCAGTAGGGTTGGTGTAGGCGTGGATTGCTGTAGGTATGACTACTCTGGGCGTGATATTTATGTTGGGTTGGTGTGGCTTTGTGTGTGTTAACGTCGGTGGTGGTAAGCGCAAATACACTCGTATGAAATTAAAGTCAAATATCTTTTTCTCATTTTTTTTCACTAGCTCACTGTAATACTGGCTTTTCATTTCATATCATCAATGAAGCCTTTCCACTTGAAAAGTCTTCATTATATATATATATATATATATATATATATATATATATATATATATATATATATATATATATATATATATATATTTCTTTTTTTTTAAACTACTCGCCATTTCCCGCGTTAGCGAGGTAGCGTTAAGAACAGAGGACTGGGCCTTTTTTGGAATATCCTCGCCTGGCCCCCTCTGTTCCTTCTTTTGGAAAAAAAAAAACCGAGGGGAGGATTTCCAGACCACCGCTCCCTCCCCTTTTAGTCGCCTTCTACGACACTCAGGGAATACGTGGGAAGTATTCTTAATCCCCTATCCCCAGGGATAATATATATATATATATATATATATATATATATATAGAGGGGACGGGAGCGGGGGGCCGGAAATCCTCCCCTCCTTGTATTAACTTTCTAAAATGGGAAACAGAAGAAGGAGTCACGCGGGGAGTGATCATCCTCCTCGAAGGCTCAGAGTGGGATGCCTAAATGTGTGTGGATGTAACCAAGATGTGAAAAAAGGAGAGATAGGTAGTATGTTTGAGGAAAGGAACCTGGATGTTTTGGCTCTGAGTGAAACGAAGCTCAAGGGTAAAGGGGAAGAGTGGTTTGGAAATGTCTGGGGAGTGAAGTCAGGGGTTAGTGAGAGGACAAGAGCAAGGGAAGGAGTAGCAATACTCCTGAAACAGGAGTTGTGGGAGTATGTGATAGAATGTAAGAAAGTAAATTCTCGATTAATATGGGTAAAACTGAAAGTTGATGGAGAGAGGTGGGTGATTATTGGTGCATATGCACCTGGGCATGAGAAGAAAGATCATGAGAGGCAAGTGTTTTGGGAGCAGCTAAATGAGTGTGTTAGCGGTTTTGATGCACGAGACCGGGTTATAGTGATGGGTGATTTGAATGCAAAGGTGAGTAATGTGGCAGTTGAGGGAATAACTGGTATGCATGGGGTGTTCAGTGTTGTAAATGGAAATGGTGAAGAGCTTGTAGATTTATGTGCTGAAAAAGGACTGATGATTGGGAATACCTGGTTTAAAAAGCGAGATATACATAAGTATACTTATGTAAGTAGGAGAGATGGCCAGAGAGCGTTATTGGATTACGTGTTAATTGACAGGCGCGCGAAAGAGAGACTTTTGGATGTTAATGTGCTGAGAGGTGCAACTGGAGGGATGTCTGATCATTATCTTGTGGAGGCTAAGGTGAAGATTAGTATGGGTTTTCAGAAAAGAGGAGTGAATGTTGGGGTGAAGAAGGTGGTGAGAGTAAGTGAGCTTGGGAAGGAGACCTGTGTGGGGAAGTACCAGGAGAGACTGTGTACAGAATGGAAAAAGGTGAGAACAATGGAAGTAAGGGGAGTGGGGGAGGAATGGGATGTATTTAGGGAATCAGTGATGGATTGCGCAAAAGATGCTTGTGGCATGAGAAGAGTGGGAGGTGGGCTGTTTAGAAAGGGTAGTGAGTGGTGGGATGAAGAAGTAAGAGTATTAGTGAAAGAGAAGAGAGAGGCATTTGGACGATTTTTGCAGGGAAAAAATGCAATTGAGTGGGAGAAGTATAAAAGAAAGAGACAGGAGGTCAAGAGAAAGGTGCAAGAGGTGAAAAAAAGGGCAAATGAGAGTTGGGGTGAGAGACTATCAGTAAATTTTAGGGAGAATAAAAAGATGTTCTGGAAGGAGGTAAATAGGGTGCGTAAGACAAGGGAGCAAATGGGAACTTCAGTGAAGGGCGCAAATGGGGAGGTGATAACAAGTAGCGGTGATGTGAGAAGGAGATGGAATGAGTATTTTGAAGGTTTGTTGAATGTGTCTGATGACAGAGTGGCAGATATAGGGTGTTTTGGTCGAGGTGGTGTGCAAAGTGAGAGGGTTAGGGAAAATGATTTGGTAAACAGAGAAGAGGTAGTAAAAGCTTTGCGGAAGATGAAAGCCGGCAAGGCAGCAGGTTTGGATGGTATTGCAGTGGAATTTATTAAAAAAGGGGGTGACTGTATTGTTGACTGGTTGGTAAGGTTATTTAATGTATGTATGACTCATGGTGAGGTGCCTGAGGATTGGCGGAATGCGTGCATAGTGCCATTGTACAAAGGCAAAGGGGATAAGAGTGAGTGCTCAAATTACAGAGGTATAAGTTTGTTGAGTATTCCTGGTAAATTATATGGGAGGGTATTGATTGAGAGGGTGAAGGCATGTACAGAGCATCAGATTGGGGAAGAGCAGTGCGGTTTCAGAAGTGGTAGAGGATGTGTGGATCAGGTGTTTGCTTTGAAGAATGTATGTGAGAAATACTTAGAAAAGCAAATGGATTTGTATGTAGCATTTATGGATCTGGAGAAGGCATATGATAGAGTTGATAGAGATGCTCTGTGGAAGGTATTAAGAATATATGGTGTGGGAGGCAAGTTGTTAGAAGCAGTGAAAAGTTTTTATCGAGGATGTAAGGCATGTGTACGTGTAGGAAGAGAGGAAAGTGATTGGTTCTCAGTGAATGTAGGTTTGCGGCAGGGGTGTGTGATGTCTCCATGGTTGTTTAATTTGTTTATGGATGGGGTTGTAAGGGAGGTAAATGCAAGAGTCCTGGAAAGAGGGGCAAGTATGAAGTCTGTTGGGGATGAGAGAGCTTGGGAAGTGAGTCAGTTGTTGTTCGCTGATGATACAGCGCTGGTGGCTGATTCATGTGAGAAACTGCAGAAGCTGGTGACTGAGTTTGGTAAAGTGTGTGGAAGAAGAAAGTTGAGAGTAAATGTGAATAAGAGCAAGGTTATTAGGTACAGTAGGGGTGAGGGTCAAGTCAATTGGGAGGTGAGTTTGAATGGAGAAAAACTGGAGGAAGTGAAGTGTTTTAGATATCTGGGAGTGGATCTGTCAGCGGATGGAACCATGGAAGCGGAAGTGGATCATAGGGTGGGGGAGGGGGCGAAAATTTTGGGAGCCTTGAAAAATGTGTGGAAGTCGAGAACATTATCTCGGAAAGCAAAAATGGGTATGTTTGAGGGAATAGTGGTTCCAACAATGTTGTATGGTTGCGAGGCGTGGGCTATGGATAGAGATGTGCGCAGGAGGATGGATGTGCTGGAAATGAGATGTTTGAGGACAATGTGTGGTGTGAGGTGGTTTGATCGAGTAAGTAACGTAAGGGTAAGAGAGATGTGTGGAAATAAAAAGAGCGTGGTTGAGAGAGCAGAAGAGGGTGTTTTGAAATGGTTTGGGCACATGGAGAGAATGAGTGAGGAGAGATTGACCAAGAGGACATATGTGTCGGAGGTGGAGGGAACGAGGAGAAGAGGGAGACCAAATTGGAGGTGGAAAGATGGAGTGAAAAAGATTTTGTGTGATCGGGGCCTGAACATGCAGGAGGGTGAAAGGAGGGCAAGGAATAGAGTGAATTGGAGTCATGTGGTATACAGGGGTTGACGTGCTGTCAGTGGATTGAATCAAGGCATGTGAAGCGTCTGGGGTAAACCATGGAAAGCTGTGTAGGTATGTATATTTGCGTGTGTGGACGTGTGTATGTACATGTGTATGGGGGGGGGGGGGGTTGGGCCATTTCTTTCGTCTGTTTCCTTGCGCTACCTCGCAAACGCGGGAGACAGCGACAAAGTATAAAAAAAAAAAAAAAAAAAAAAAAAAAAAAAAATATATATATATATATATATATATATATATATATATTCTTTTCTTTTCTTTCAAACTATTCGCCATTTCCCGCATTAGCGAGGTAGCGTTAAGAACAGAGGACTGAGCCTTTGAGGGACTACCCTCACCTGGCCCAATTCTCTGTTCCTTCTTTTGGAAAATTAAAAAAAAAAAACGAGGGGAGGATTTCCAGCCCCCCGCTCCCTCCCCTTTTAGTCGCCTTCTACGACACGCAGGGAATACGTGGGAAGTATTCTTGCTCCCCTATCCCCGGGGATAATATATATATATATATATATATATATATATATATTGGAGAGGATCACAATTTTGCGCGTGATCAAGATATTTCTATGAGTCCACGGGGAACTTGTGTTTCATTTTCCCCGTGGACTCGTAGGAATATATATATATATATATATATGAAACACGATAAGTTCCCAAGTGCACTTTCGTGTAATAATCACATCATCAGGGGAGACACAAAAGAGAAATATAACAATCAGTTGATATACAACGAAGAAACGTATCTAGGACGCCATTTGGTAAACATGCGATCGTCCAAGACAGACAACGAGCGTATCATAAACTTATGTGGACAAGGTGAATTTTTTTTACAAATTTTATCATCAATAAAGTTATCCAAATTTGTAGTGACCATCACTAATATTAAGATTATGATTCTTTGTGTATTTAAAAATAGAAGATTCAGTGATATTTCTCGTGGTACAATGGTACAATGATCATAGTTTTTAACTTGATCAAACAAGGCATTTGATTCTTGTCCCGTTCTTATACGATATTTATGTTGCTTAAGTCTAACAGAAAGATCCTTACCAGTCTGCCCAACATAAATCTTATCACAATGGCACTTTATAGATGCACCCAGGAGAATTTTCTAGTGAGTTCTTGATTAAGATATTCTTTATAGTATTGTTGCTGAAGGCAACATTTATATTAAAGGATTTAAACAACATGGGAAGCAAAGTAAAATTCTTATCAAATGGGAGAACTAAAAGATTCTTGGTGTCAATGGGAGGTTTGGGCTCAACTCTATAGAATTATCTCTTTGCTAACTTATGGGATTTATCAATGAAAGATCTAGGGCACTTAAACTTAAGGCCTGTCTACACGAGCGGGCCTGATCGGCGGGTTTGCCCGTTAACGGGCAAATTCTGGCGGGCCTGCCCGTGAATGTTGTCCACACGACCGAAGTGATGAACAGCCGGGCCTGCCCGACGATGTTGCCAGTACCGGGTGGAGTGCGGTACGAGAACCATGGTGCCTAGCATTGTCAAGAAAAAGATTTTGTGCTCTGTGATAATAGCTTTGTGTCTCAAGAAGAAAAGGATATGGTGTAAAGATTGGTTAAAGAAAAGAAGTATGCTTGGAAGCACTGCACCAATACTTCATGAACTACAAAGTAGTGAGGAACACGACTTCAGAAATTACCTAAGGATGTAAACATGGATTCTTACGATAAAGGTCAATCAAAGTACTAGTAAGTGCTTTAGACCAAAAAATTGTTGGTGGCTCACTAGAGTTATCCTGGGCTGCCATCGTTAACTGTTCACTGCTACTATACCGTGGGATGTGGGATGAAGGCCCGCTGTGGGTTCACGATATTATCTTGCGTCCGGCAGGGTAGAAACTCCAGCTACCGGGCACCAGCTCAGTGATTTCGCTCGGCGGGCTTTCGGGCAATTTGATCGTTTGCCCGTCAAATATGCCCGTTAACGGGCAAGCCCGCCGATCAGGCCCGCTCGTGTAGACAGGCCTTTAGATCCAATAGAATATATCTTCTCAAACTCATCATCAATATACTCTGGACTGCAAATACGTAATGCCCTAAGGAACATAGATTGAAATGATAATTGATCTGTTACGTTGAGTAATAATAGATATGTGAGCATACATTGGTAGGTTTTCTATATATTCTAAACTTAAACTTGTTTCCTCGGCTATGGATCATGCAATCTAAAAATGGTAACATACCATTATTTTCATTTTCTACAGTAAATTTGATGGAGGGTACTAAATTAAGTAAGGGGAGAAATATTTGTAAATTTTCATTTGTAGGCCAAACACAAAGAACATCTACATACCTAAACCAAATTGCTTTAGAGGGTAAGATATCCTTTTGCAATTTTGTTTAAAAAAAATTCCATATAAAGATTACTTAGTACAGGTGAAAGAGGGTTACCCATTGCTCTACCAAATTTTTGAGCATGATAATCTCCATTGAATTGAAATACACAGTCTTTTATACACAATTTTATCAGGTCAATGAAAACAGACTTTGATACATAACATGTCTTGGACAATCGCATGTTTACCAAATTGCGTCTTAGGTACATCTCTTCGTTGTATATCAACTGACTTACATTCCTCTTGTGTCTCCCCTGATGATGTGATTACTACACGAAAGTGCACTTGAGAACTTATCGTGTTTCATTTTCCCTGTGGACTCATAGGAATATACTTGATCACGCGCAAAATTGTGATATATATTGCCTGTTTACAAATTGATTACAATAGCCTAGGGCAAGTCAAAGTTATGATCCGAGAACACAACGGGACGACCCTTAAGCATGACAGCACGACCCTTGAGCACGACAATACGACCCTTGAATACGATGATATGACTCGGAGAACAGACCGATACGTTCCTTGAGCACGACCAGTACGACTCATGGGTATGATTGCTTTTTTAAACTGACCTTTCTTGGTCAGGTCAAAGGTCACGTCACTATAACCAAGGGCCGTACCTTGGTGCTGAAGGGTTGTATGGTCGTGCTTAAAGGAATCAAGTTGATATCACTTGAAGGACAAGATTGACTTGAAGAAGAAAAACAAAACATAAGAAAGACCCATTAAACACCGAGTCGATGGCTTTACCCAGATGCGATTCTCGGTAGACTCGAATAAAATGCTTGAAAAAAAGAAGGTAACAGTTTGACATAATTAAGCAACTCCTTCGTTGCTAAAGAGAAGCTATTTACCACTAAACTGCAGTGGACACAACGCTGCAGGTTATTCATAATTGAACCAGAATCGACCATAGATGTTCCACGTACCATAATTTCATTTTTTTTTTTTCTTTTTCAACTTTGATTCCAAAAGCCGAAAGCGTACGACTTACTGCCCAGTGATGCCTGAGACATGAGTTTACTAAACGGTAAGTACATAACAAATGATATGATGACCAGATTCATTAATAATTGTAGTTATCTTCGATCTAAAAGTCTTCTTTGATATGCGAGTTGATTTTCGGGGTTGACAACGAAGGAATATGGTGGCCTAAGAAGAAAATGTCCCCAGAATGGCTCCGTTGATTTTATGGCCTAGCTGTTGACCATGTCATATACTTGACAGTCGCAACCTCTCATGCTTAAGGGTTAAGTAAGTACTGTGGTGCTCAATGGCTTATACCCTTTTACTCGAGGATTGCACCGTCGAATTGAAAGGTTGTGCCGTTGTGCTCAAGGATCGTACTGCCGTGCTCAAGGGTTTGTACCGCAAAAGATGCCTAAGGTGCTCACTATTCCTCATAACATAACGGTCAGAAGCGATAACAGTTTCAACACGGATGGTTCATATCCCCCCCCCCCCCATACCCGATAGTAAACATATTAAATAAATGCCCACATTATTAGCGTCATATTAAAGCTAATCATTAGCAATATCAGCATATTATAGGGCCACTTTGATGAACTGTTATGATAGAAATGATACCTTCCTTTTATTATCTGCAGATGAATAAACATTTTGCGCAAATATGTATTGATGAGCGTCAGAGGAGATCACAGTCAGCTTTTATGACTGAAAAACAAATGACATTCGATGCCACATTAAAAAAAGCGTGATTACGTTGATCCTGTCAAAGGCTCGGTGGCTAGCAGGTTCTGATTCTCTTTCTTGCGGCAGTAGCCTTGACCGAATGAAATTAACATGAAAATGATTTATTGTGATATTTTCAAATTATACTTTTTATAGTTTCCCTCTTCTACTTTTAAATGGACCATTACATAGGCTGTAAATTATAACAATATGTGCCATAAGACCTTATTATCTTAGCTTCATAACGTTGTCGGCTCATCTGCTGATGAAAGAGAGGCTGAAGATTGTTTATGATTAATCATATTCATATGTGGATACTGCTTTGTCGATATGCAGATGAACCTGATGGGATGAATAGGTAAGGATGAGTAATTTGGTACTGTATTTTTTGATAAGAAGGAAAGATGTTTATCAAGAGGTTGAATAATCTCTCGTTTAAGAAATTGATATCAATTAAATCAATAATGGTATTTACATACATACGTAGATCACCATATGCAGACTGATGTAAGAATATTCTGAATCGAAAAATGTTGTTATGGGGGATTTAGAAGTCAAAGAGTCTCGTTCGAAGACGATGAAATGAAAGTAGTCTCCGAACATTGCATCTATACTTTAGTAACTTGCAATTTCCTTAAGTACCAGACACCTGCTGATTAGAGAAAGTAAAGTAATTTTTGCCTCCCCAACATATATGTGACAAATTTGAGCAAGAAAGAATAATATGTAGCGCAGGAGGAACATCGGATATACACCACCAATATTTTGGCACAAATTTTGTATATAAGAATGGAAGAAAGACTGACCGGTGAAAAATTAGCATCGATCTATTCGTTCCAACTTGTAAATACACCCCGCTCCTCTCATCGTCCTAGCATTTGTTTCACTGATCAGGTGCCGTTAATGTGAAAACATTAGGCAGCGTTTAGTCACAAAGTTGTCTTTCTCACATAGCCATATGTATCTTACATCTGTTTATAGGCTAATTGATGTACTTGGTATCGCTTGATATAATACCCACACATTAAGAAAACAGATAGGTTGTAATGTTTAAGATTTTAAACAACTAACACTCTGTCCATTCACGTCTGCTCTGAGTGACAAGAATTATTTGGCCCTCGAACGGAAACGTCTGTTATGCGCGTTTTTAAGTATGGGTTGTTTGGCCGACTGTTACTTATTGTAATTCCCGGAGGCAAGTTGTTAGAAGCAGTGAAAAGTTTTTTATCGAGGATGTAAGGCATGTGTGTGAGTGGGAAGAGAGGAAAGTGATTGGTTCTCAGTAAATGTCGCTTTGCGGCAGGGGTGCGTGACGTCTCCATGTTTGTTTAATTTGTTTATGGATAGGGTTGTTCGGGAGGTGAATCCAAGAGTTTTGGAGAGAGGGGCAAGTATGCAGTCTGTTGTGGATGAGAGAGCTTGGGAAGTGAATCAGTTGTTGTTTGCTGATACATCGCTGGTGGCTGATTCGGGTGAGAAACTGCAGAAGCTGGTGACTGAGTTTGGTAAAGTGCGTGAAAGAAGAAAGCTGAGAGTAAGAGAACATTATCTCAGAAAGCAAAAGCGGGTATGTTTAAAGGAATTGTGGTTCCAACAATGTTATATGGTTGCGAGGCGTGGGCTATAGATAGAGTTGTGCGGAGGAGGGTGGATGTGTTGGAAATGAGGTGTTTGAGGACAGTACGTGGTATGAGATTGGTTTGATCGAGGAAGTAATGAAAGGGTAAGAGAGATGTGTGTTAATAAAAAGAGTGTGGTTGAGAGAGCAGAAGAGGGTGTTTTGAAATGGTTTGGTCACATGGAGGGAATGAGTGAGGAAAGATTGAGCAAGAGGATATATGTGTCAGAGGTGGAGGGAACGAGAAGTGGGAGACTAAATCAGAGGTGAAAAGATGGAGTAGAAAAGATTTTAAGCGATCTGGGCTTGAATATGCAGGAGGATGAAAGGCGTGCAAGGAATAGAGTGAATTAGAAGGATGTGGTATACCGTGGTCGACGTGCTGTCAATGGATTGAACCGCGGCATGTGAACGAAGCGTCTGGGGTAAACCATGGAAAGTTGTGTGGGGCCTGGATGTGGAAAGGGAGCTGTGGTTTCGGTGCATTATACATGACAGCTAGAGACTAAGTGTGAACGAATGTGGCCTTTGTTGCCTTTTCCTAGCGCTACCTCGCGCGCATGCGTGGGGAGGGGGTTGTCATTTCATATGTGGCGGGGTGGCAACGGGAATGAATAAAGGCAGCAAGTACATATGTATGTATGTATATGTCTGTGTATGTATATATATGTATACGTTGGAATATATAGGTATGTATATGTGCGTGTGTGGACGTGTATGCATATACATGCGTTTGTTAGTGGGTTGGGCCATTCTTTCGTCTGTTTCCTTGCGCTACCTCGCTTACGCAGGAGACAGCAACAAAGTATAATGATAATGATAATAATGATAATTACAATAATGATAATAGTATATATATATATATATATATATATATATATATAGTTGATGCATTGGAAAAAAAGATGGAAGTCCCTGGATGGAATACGAGTAGTTCTCAGACTGAATAATACATTTCGACGTATACATTGATATAAATACACAGACATATACATATATACATATGTATATATTCATACTGCCTTCATTCATTTCTGTCGCCACCCCGCCACACATGAAATGGCACCACCACCTTCCTCCCACGCGTACGAGGTAACTCTAGGAAAAGACAACAAAGGCCGCATTAGTTCACACTCAGTGTCTAGCTGTCATGTGTAATGCACGGAAACCACAGCTTCCTTGCCACATCTAGGCCCCATAAAACTTTCTATGGTTTACCCGAGCCGCTTCACATACCCTGGTTCATTCCATGGACAGCACGTCGCTCAAAATCTTTTTCACTTCATTCCTTCCACCTCCAATATGTTATTCCTTTGGTATAGGCGAGAAAGAATACTTCCCACGTATTCCCTGCGTGTCGAAGAAGGCGACTAAAAGGGGAGGGAGCAGGGGGTCTGAAAATCATCCCCACCCGTTTTGAACTTTTCAAAAAGAAAAAAAAAAAAACCTACCAGGGCCAAGTGAAGATATTCCCCCTAAGGATCAGAACTCTGTTTTTAACGCTACCTCGGAAATGCGGGAAATGGCGACTATGTACGAAGGGGTTGTCATTTCATGTGTGGCGGGGTGGCGACGAGAATGAATAAGGGCAGACATTATGAATTCTGTACATGTGTATATATGTATGTTTGTGCATATATATGTATACGTTGAGATGTATAGGTATGTATGTGTATATGTTGAGATGTATAAGTATGTATATGTGCGTGTGTGGACGTGTATGTATATACATGTGTATGTGGGTGGTATAACATTATATATGGACGGGAATGGAAGCCTTTATATAACGAGATGTTTTTAAGAGGAAATTTAAAATTGAAAGATACAAATAACATGAGAAAATCACCTCCTCACTATAGTGAAGACCGGTGCGAAATTTCCACTCAGGCAACAAACGCTGTTTTCTTCCCACACATGACCTTGATGCCCTTCCCATGTGATTTTTCTACAAGGTTAAGGGATCCTTCCAGCAGAAGGGTCTTGAGCTCCTCTGCCGGAATGGTCTGGGATCGTAAAACATGAGGTACGTGTTTGACGCCCTTGGGCACCACGATGTCACAAGTGCGCTCACCGATCCAAAAGCGCTTACTGTAGTATTGGGGGCAAGCCATCACCCCCATGAGTGCAGTTGTCTTCTTGGGCCGTTCACGGAACACCTCCCAGCCATTCTTGACTAATTTCATGACCTCGTTCTCGGTCACGTTCATGCTGTCCCCACGGGCGTTTACAATGATGCAATCAGGCTGCGATCTTCGGATAGGCACAAAGATTTTTCTCACCTTGGAAGCAGGTTGCAACACTTGCTGGGGAGGCTCGAGGATTTGTTCCACCTTGGGAGGAGTTGCAGTTTGTTGCACCTTGGTAGGAGCTTGCGACCTTTGGATAGGCACAAAGATTGACATAGCCTGAGATGGAGGCTGCAACACTCGTCGGGTAGGCTTGACGATTTGTTCCACCTTGGGAGGAGATTGCGACCTTTGGATAGGCACAAAGATTGACATAGCCTGAGATGGAGGTTGCAACACGCGCCGGATAGGCTTGAAGTCCTTCCCATAAGGTTGGCGAGGCACAAAGATTGACATCACCTTGGATGGAGGCTGCAACACTCGTCGGGTAGGCTTGACGATTTGTTCCACCTTGGAAGGAGTGTCAGTTTGTTGCACCTTCTGAGGAGATTGCTACCTTTGGATAGGCACAAAGATTGACATAGCCTGAGATGGAGGTTGCAACACTCGCCGGATAGGCTTGAAGTCCTTCCCATAAGGTTGGCGAGGCACAAAGATTGACATCACCTTGGATGGAGGCTGCAACACTCGTCGGGTAGGCTTGACGATTGGTTCCACCTTGGGAGGAGATTGCGACCTTTGGATAGGCACAAAGATTGACATGACCTGAGATGGAGGTTGCAACACTCGCCGGATAGGCTTGAAGTCCTTCCCATAAGGTTGGCGAGGCACAAAGATTGACATCACCTTGGATGGAGGCTGCAACACTCGTCGGGTAGGCTTGACGATTTGTTCCACCTTGGGAGGAGATTGCGACCTTTGGATAGGCACAAAGATTGACATGACCTGAGATGGAGGTTGCAACACTCGCCGGATAGGCTTGAAGTCCTTCCCATAAGGTTGGCGAGGCACAAAGATTGACATCACCTTGGATGGAGGCTGCAACACTCGTCGGGTAGGCTTGACGATTTGTTCCACCTTGGGAGGAGATTGCGACCTTTGGATAGGCACAAAGATTGACATGACCTGAGATGGAGGTTGCAACACTCGACGGATAGGCTTGAAGTCCTTCCCATAAGGTTGGTGAGGCACAAAGATTGACATCACCTTGGATGGAGGCTGCAACACTCGTCGGGTAGGCTTGACGATTGGTTCCACCTTGGGAGGAGATTGCAACCTTTGGATAGGCACAAAGATTGACATGACCTGAGATGGAGGTTGCAACACTCGACGGATAGGCTTGAAGTCCTTCCCATAAGGTTGGTGAGGCACAAAGATTGACATCACCTTGGATGGAGGCTGCAACACTCGTCGGGTAGGCTTGACGATTTGTTCCACCTTGGAAGGAGTGTCAGTTTGTTGCACCTTGTGAGGAGATTGCGACCTTTGGATAGGCACAAAGATTGACATGGCCTGAGATGGAGGTTGCAACACTCGCCGGATAGGCTTGAAGTCCTTCCCATAAGGTTGGCGAGGCACAAAGATTGACATCACCTTGGATGGAGGCTGCAACACTCGTCGGGTAGGTTTGACGACTTGTTCCACCTTATGAGGAGTTGCAGTTCCTTCCACCTTAGGAGGAGCTTTACTCTTATCATCGTAATCAACCACTTGGTATGGAAGAACCTGCTGTGTCTCTATCTTCTCCTCCTCCATCTCAGAGAGATACCCACGTAACCTCTGAACCTCTTGGCTGAGGAGGATAATATCTTGTCGTTCGGCTTCACGGCGTTTCTCATCGTCATCAAGAAGCTGGCGTAGCTGCTGGTTCTGTCTACGAAGAGCCTCCACCACTCCAGAATCATGTTCGACTGCACTATGCTCTGGCTTGTTTTGAGTTGGAGTCTCAGTGTCAGAGGTTGGATTCTCGCTGATAGCAGAGACAGTAGTCTCGCTGATAGCAGAGACTAGAGTCTCATGACGAGCTATCCTCACCGGCGTACAGCCCCGACCGTCTTCTATGCATTTCGAAATGTCCCTCACTAAGGGGGAAAGGTAATCTAATGCCTCATCATCAGCAGAGGGCGTGTATCCCTGTGCAGAGTCATCTACGTTCTGCAAATATAAGAACCCGTCGGCGTCCACGGAGACGATCTCCTTGGCCCAGACCGCGGTCACGACGTGTGTGAACACCAGGCAACCAAGGAGGAACCCAGTAATCCGTCGAAATTCCATTATTTTCAAACTCGATTAAAAGAAGGAAAATCGGGAGCTACAGATCTGTGTTACAAAGATATGGAGAAGACAGATGTTACCTGGTGGTGTCATCAGGTTACGAAATGTTTGTGGAAGAGGGTGGAGGGGAATGCGTGGCAGTAGCTGGCATGTGGGAATGGAAATGGGGTGCTTGGCAGTAGTTGGGATGGTATTTGGAATGGGAAGTAATGAGATGTGGGAATGTAGCTGGGCAAAGTTGGCGTGTTGAGTTCATATGTGTTAAAGTAGCTCGTAATTGATGTGTTGTGTGGGGTGTCGGGGAGTAGTTGAGATGTGAGAATGAAGCTGTGTAATAGGTGGTGTGTTGCATGGGGTGTCGGGGAGTAGTTGAGATGTGGCAATGTAGCTGGCGTATGGTTGGGGTGTTTTGTGGGTGATGGTGACCAGCTAACATGTGGGAATGTAGCTTGACAATAATTGATGTGTTGTGTGGGGTGTCGGGGAGTAGTTGAGATGTGAGAATGAAGCTGGGTAATAGGTGGGGTGTTGCATGAGGTGTCGAAGAGTAGTTGAGATGTGGCAATGTAGCTAGCATATGGCTGGGGTGTTGTGTGGGGTGTCGGGGAGTAGTTGAGATGTGAGCATGAAGCTGGGTATTAGGTGCGGTGTTGCATGTGGGAATATAGCTTGACAGTAGTTGGGTAGTTGTGTGGGGTGTCAGGGAGTAGTTGAGATGTGGCAATGTAGCTGGCATATGGTTGGGGTGTTGTGTGGGTGATGGTGACCAGC
This sequence comes from Panulirus ornatus, assembly GCF_036320965.1. Lineage (NCBI taxonomy): Eukaryota > Metazoa > Arthropoda > Malacostraca > Decapoda > Palinuridae > Panulirus > Panulirus ornatus. The sequence continues at coordinate 14,506,011 of NC_092240.1, read as the reverse complement.
TAACATGTGGGAATATAGCTGGACAATAGTTGGGGTGTTGTGTGGGGTGTCATGGAGTAGTTGAGATGTGAGACATACTAATTAGGTAATAGTTGGGATTTTGTTTGGGTTGCAGAGGAGTAGATGAAACGTGAGAATGTAGCTGGGCAAATAGTAGGGGCTTTTTGTGTGGGGTGTCAGGGAGTAGTTGAGATGTGACCAATGCAGCTGGCATATGGTTGGGGTGTTGTGTGGGTAATGGTGTCCAGCTAACATTTGCGAATATAGCTGGACGATAGTAGGGGCTTTGTGTGGGATGTCAGGGAGTAGTTGAGATGGGGCCAATGTAGCTGGGCAATAGTTGGGGTGTTTTGTGTGGTGTCATGGAGTAGTTGAGATGTGACATCCTAAGTGGGCAATAGTTGGGATCTTGTGTGGGGTGCATGGTCCTAATGAGGATAAGTTTATATAAAACCAAGTTTATATAAAACCAAGATAAACTCCCACCTTAACGTAGGAACTCCTGTGCGTAAAGTCTTGTAAACTTGAGAGGCAGAGTTTGTGTAGGGTCTGAGGAGCTTCACATTAGATGTACCAAAAGTTCATCCCACAAGAAAAAGTGTTCTTAAGGCATTATCTTTCTTCCTCAGCACAGATATTCGCCATCATGTTGTACCTGCGTCTCTCGCTTGATTACTTGGTTTTGTCGACAGTAGTTACGTTTCCTCCAATGTAATCTAACGTATAAATTAAAATTTCGTTGCTTTGTGTAAAAGCGTAATCCATATTTTGTTAATTCATCTCTGCATGTTCTTAGTGTATTGTAGTTTTTTACTATCTTTGAGAAATACTGTATATATACCTCCCCTATACTTTTGGCCAGCTAAAGGAACGTGAGATATCTAAAAACAGTTTTCCGAAAAAATATATCTTTTTATGCATATATTCATATATATGTATATATATTCTTGGAAGCAAGATCAAATACTCTAGAACCCAAACATGACCAGTCACTACCAAAAACTCGTGTTACTGCCCGATATCTCTGCTATGTTACCTCATCTCAACTACTCACCAACAAACCAAATTACGCCCCAAATTTTGAAAGACTCCACCGGTACATTCCCACACCACAGCTACTCACCGACATCCCAAACACCACCGTAAGTATTGCCCACCTAAATTCTTATATCTCAAGTACTTCCCGACGCAACACACAAGATCTCAAATATTGCCCAGATACATTCTCACACCTGTACTTCCTGACCTTCCACACAGCATCACAACTGTTGTCCATGTACATCCCCACATCTCAACTAGTCTCTGACATCCCACACATCATCCCAACTATTGCTCAGCAACATTCCTACTTTTCAACTAGTCACCGACACCCTACAAAACACCGAAACTATTGTTCACCTATATTCCTACATCTCAAGTACTCCCCAACGCACCACACAAGAGCCCAAAAATTGCACCGATACTTTCCCACGTTTCATCTACTCCCCTTCACCCCACACAAGATCCCAACTATTGCCCAATTAGGATGTCACATCTCACCTACTCCATGACACCACACACAACACCCCAACTATTGCCTAGCTACATTGGCCACATCTCAACTACTCCATGACACCCCACACAAAGCCCCTACCAATTGAACAGCTACATTCTCACGTTTCACCTACTCCCCAGCACCCCACAGAAGATCCCAAATATTGCCCAATTAGGGTATCACATCTCAACTACTCCATGACGCCACATACAACACCCCAACTATTGCCTAGCTACATTGGCCACATCTCAACTACCCCCTGACACCACACACAACACCCCGACTATTGTCCAGCTATATTCCCACATGTCATCTAGTCACCATCACCCACACAACACCGAAACCATATGCCAGCTGCAGTGCCACATCTCAACTACTCCCCGACACCCCATGCAACACCCCACCTATTACCCAGCTTCATTCTCACATCTCATCTACTTCCCGACACCCCACACAACACATCAATTATTGTCCAGCTACATTCCCACAAGTCATCTAGTCACCATCACCCACACAACACCCCAACCATATGCCAGCTACATTGCCACATCTCAACTACTCCCCGACACCACACAGAAAGCCCCTACTATTTGACCAGCTACATTCTCACGTTTCATCTACTTTGTACCCCAAACAAAATCCCAAATATTACCTAATTAGCATGTATCACATCTCAACTACTCCCCGACACCCCACACAAAGCCCCTACTATTTGCCCAGCTACATTCTCACGTTTCATCTACTCCTCTGCACCCTAAACAAAATCCCAACTATTACCTAATTAGTAAGTCTCACATCTCAACTACTCCATGACACCCCACACAACACCCCAACTATTGTCCAGCTATATTCCCACATGTTAGCTGGTCACCATCACCCAACCAACACCCCAACCATATGCCAGCACCATCTGCCGTGAGCCACGTCCAGTGTGGCATGAGAGTGGTTTTGTGTGTGATCTCAGAGACTGTGAACTTCGGGTAACTTATTAAGCAACATACAAATTATTCCGTTGTTTTATCATTGAAAAAATATTCCTGGGGATACGGGAGAAAGAATACTTCCCACGTATTCCCTGCGTCTCGTAGAAGGCGACTAAAAGGGAAGGGAGCGGGGGCTGGAAATCCTCCCCTCCCGTTTTTTTTTTTTCTTGTATTTATTTATTTCACTATACTTAGTCGCTGTCTCCAGCGTTAGCAAGACGAAAGAATGCATATACATAAACGCACATACACTGCCATATAAATACCTATACATTTCGACGTATACATTGATATAAATACACACACATGTACATATATACATATGTATATATTCATACTGCCTTCATTCATTTCTGTCGCCACCCCGCCACACATGAAATGGCACCACCACCTTCCTCCCACGCGCGCGAGGTAGCTCTAGGAAAAGATAACAAAGGCCACATTCGTTCACACTCAGTGTCTAGCTGTAATGTGTGATGCACTGAAACCACAGCTTCCTTGCCACATCTAGGCCCCATAAAACTTTCTATGGTTTACCCGAGCCGCTTCACATACCCTGGTTCATTCCATGGACAGCACGTCGCTCAAAATCTTTTTTACTTCATTCCTTCCACCTCCAGTATGTTATCCCTGGGTATAGGAGAGAAAGAATACTTCCCGTGTATTCCCTGCTTGTCGTAGAAGGCGACTAAAATGGGAGGGAGTAGGGGTCTGAAAATCATCCCCACCCGTTTTTTACTTTCAAAAAAAAAAAAAAAAGAAAATACCAGGGCCAAGTGAAGATATTCCCCCTATGGATCAGAACTCTGTTTTTAACGCTACCTCGGAAATGCGGGAAATGGCGACTATATACGAAGGGGTTGTCATTTCATGTGTGGCGGGGTGGCGACGAGAATGAATAAGGGCAGACATTATGAATTCTGTACATGTGTATATATGTATGTTTGTGCATATACATGTATACGTTGAGATGTATAGGTATGTATATGTATATGTTGAGATGTATAGGTATGTATATGTGCGTGTGTGGACGTGTATGTATATACATGTGTATGTGGGTGGTTGGGCCATTTCGTCTGTTTCCTTGCGCTACCTCGCTAATGCGGGAGACAGCGACAAAGTATAATGAATAAATAAATACATATATTAAGAACAAAGTTCATAGCCTAGCGGTAGCATTCCCGCCTGTATGCATGTGTATGTGTGTTTATGAGTGGATGGGCCATTCTTCGTCTGTCTCCTGGCGCTACCTCGTTGACGCATGAAAAAGTGATTAAGTATAACATTATATATGGACGGGAAGTGAGTCAGTTGTTGTTCGCTGATGATACAGCGCTGGTGGCTGATTCATGTGAAAAACTGCAGAAGCTGGTGACTGAGTTTGGTAAAGTGTGTGAAAGAAGAAAGTTAAGAGTAAATGTGAATAAGAGCAAGGTTATTAGGTACAGTAGGGTTGAGGGTCAAGTCAATTGGGAGGTGAGTTTGAATGGAGAAAAACTGGAGGAAGTGAAGTGTTTTAGATATCTGGGAGTGGATCTGCCAGCGGATGGAACCATGGAAGCGGAAGTGGACCATAGGGTGGGGGAGGGGGCGAAAATTCTGGGAGCCTTGAAGAATGTGTGGAAGTCGAGAACATTATCTTGGAAAGCAAAAATGTTGTATTGTTGCGAGGCGTGGGCTATGGATAGAGTTGTGCGCAGGAGGATGGATGTGCTGGAAATGAGATGTTTGAGGACAATGTGTGGTGTGAGGTGGTTTGATCGAGTAAGTAACGTAAGGGTAAGAGAAATGTGTGGAAATAAAAAGAGCGTGGTTGAGAGAGCAGAAGAGGGTGTTTTGAAATGGTTTGGGCACATGGAGAGAATGAGTGAGGAAAGATTGACCAAGAGGATATATGTGTCGGAGGTGGAGAGAACGAGGAGAAGAGGGAGACCAAATTAGAGGTGGAAAGATGGAGTGAAAAAGATTTTGTGTGATCGGGGCCTGAACATGCAGGAGGGTGAAAGGAGGGCAAGGAATAGAGTGAATTGGAGCGATGTGGTATACCGGGGTTGACGTGCTGTCAGTGGATTGAATCAAGGCATGTGAAGCGTCTGGGGTAAACCATGGAAAGCTGTGTAGGTAATGTATATTTGCGTGTGTGGACGTATGTATATACATGTGTATGGGGGTGGGTTGGGCCATTTCTTTCGTCTGTTTCCTTGCGCTACCTCGCAAACGCGGGAGACAGCGACAAAGGAAAAAAAAAAAATGGACGGGAATGGAAGCCTTTATATAATGAGGAAATTTAAAATTGAAAGATACAAATAACATGAGAAAATCACCTCCTCACTATAGTGAAGACCGGTGCAGAATTTCTACTCAGGCAACAAAGGCTGTTTTCATCCCACACATGACCTTAATGCCCTTCCCATGTGATTTTTCTACAAGGCTAAGGGATCCTTCCAGCAGAAGGGTCTTGAGCTCCTCTGCCGGAATGGTCTGGGATCGTAAAACATGAGGTACGTGTTTGACGCCCTTGGGCACCACGATGTCACAAGTGCGCTCACCGATCCAAAAGCGCTTACTGTAGTATTGGGGGCAAGCCATCACCCCCATGAGTGCAGTTGTCTTCTTGGGCCGTTCACGGAACACCTCCCAGCCGTTCTTGACTAATTTCATGACCTCGTTCTCGGTCACGTTCATGCTGTCCCCACGGGCGTTTACAATGATGCAATCAGGCTGCGATCTTCGGATAGGCACAAAGATTTTTCTCACCTTGGAAGCAGGTTGCAACACTTGCTGGGGAGGCTCGAGGATTTCTTCCACCTTGGGAGGAGTTGCAGTTTGTTGCACCTTGGTAGGAGCTTGCGACCTTTGGATAGGCACAAAGATTGACATGGCCTGAGATGGAGGTTGCAATACTCGCCGGATAGGCTTGAAGTCCTTCCCATAAGGTTGGCGAGGCACAAAGATTGACATCACCTTGGATGGAGGCTGCAACACTCGTCGGGTAGGCTTGACGATTTGTTCCACCTTGGAAGGAGTGTCAGTTTGTTGCACCTTGTGAGGAGATTGCGACCTTTGGATAGGCACAAAGATTGACATGGCCTGAGATGGAGGTTGCAACACTCGCCGGATAGGCTTGAAGTCCTTCCCATAAGGTTGGCGAGGCACAAAGATTGACATCACCTTGGATGGAGGCTGCAACACTCGTCGGGTAGGCTTGACGATTTGTTCCACCTTGGAAGGAGTGTCAGTTTGTTGCACCTTCTGAGGAGATTGCTACCTTTGGATAGGCACAAAGATTGACATAGCCTGAGATGGAGGTTGCAACACTCGCCGGATAGGCTTGAAGTCCTTCCCATAAGGTTGGCGAGGCACAAAGATTGACATCACCTTGGATGGAGGCTGCAACACTCGTCGGGTAGGCTTGACGATTTGTTCCACCTTGGGAGGAGATTGCGACCTTTGGATAGGCACAAAGATTGACATGACCTGAGATGGAGGTTGCAACACTCGCCGGATAGGCTTGAAGTCCTTCCCATAAGGTTGGCGAGGCACAAAGATTGACATCACCTTGGATGGAGGCTGCAACACTCGTCGGGTAGGCTTGACGATTTGTTCCACCTTGGGAGGAGTGTCAGTTTGTTGCACCTTCTGAGGAGATTGCTACCTTTGGATAGGCACAAAGATTGACATGGCCTGAGATGGAGGTTGCAACACTCGCCGGATAGGCTTGAAGTCCTTCCCATAAGGTTGGCGAGGCACAAAGATTGACATCACCTTGGATGGAGGCTGCAACACTCGTCGGGTAGGCTTGACGATTTGTTCCACCTTGGGAGGAGATTGCGACCTTTTGATAGGCACAAAGATTGACATGGCCTGAGATGGAGGTTGCAACACTCGCCGGATAGGCTTGAAGTCCTTCCCATAAGGTTGGCGAGGCACAAAGATTGACATCACCTTGGATGGAGGCTGCAACACTCGTCGGGTAGGCTTGACGATTTGTTCCACCTTGGGAGGAGTGTCAGTTTGTTGCACCTTCTGAGGAGATTGCTACCTTTGGATAGGCACAAAGATTGACATAGCCTGAGATGGAGGTTGCAACACTCGCCGGATAGGCTTGAAGTCCTTCCCATAAGGTTGGTGAGGCACAAAGATTGACATCACCTTGGATGGAGGCTGCAACACTCGTCGGGTAGGCTTGACGATTGGTTCCACCTTGGGAGGAGATTGCAACCTTTGGATAGGCACAAAGATTGACATGACCTGAGATGGAGGTTGCAACACTCGACGGATAGGCTTGAAGTCCTTCCCATAAGGTTGGTGAGGCACAAAGATTGACATCACCTTGGATGGAGGCTGCAACACTCGTCGGGTAGGCTTGACGATTTGTTCCACCTTGGAAGGAGTGTCAGTTTGTTGCACCTTGTGAGGAGATTGCGACCTTTGGATAGGCACAAAGATTGACATGGCCTGAGATGGAGGTTGCAACACTCGCCGGATAGGCTTGAAGTCCTTCCCATAAGGTTGGCGAGGCACAAAGATTGACATCACCTTGGATGGAGGCTGCAACACTCGTCGGGTAGGTTTGACGACTTGTTCCACCTTATGAGGAGTTGCAGTTCCTTCCACCTTAGGAGGAGCTTTACTCTTATCATCGTAATCAACCACTTGGTATGGAAGAACCTGCTGTGTCTCTATCTTCTCCTCCTCCATCTCAGAGAGATACCCACGTAACCTCTGAACCTCTTGGCTGAGGAGGATAATATCTTGTCGTTCGGCTTCACGGCGTTTCTCATCGTCATCAAGAAGCTGGCGTAGCTGCTGGTTCTGTCTACGAAGAGCCTCCACCACTCCAGAATCATGTTCGACTGCACTATGCTCTGGCTTGTTTTGAGTTGGAGTCTCAGTGTCAGAGGTTGGATTCTCGCTGATAGCAGTCTCGCTGATAGCAGAGACTAGAGTCTCATGACGAGCTATCCTCACCGGCGTACAGCCCCGACCGTCTTCTATGCATTTCGAAATGTCCCTCACTAAGGGGGAAAGGTAATCTAATGCCTCATCATCAGCAGAGGGCGTGTATCCCTGTGCAGAGTCATCTACGTTCTGCAAATATAAGAACCCGTCGGCGTCCACGGAGACGATCTCCTTGGCCCAGACCGCGGTCACGACGTGTGTGAACACCAGGCAACTAAGGAGGAACCCAGTAATCCGTCGCAATTCCATTATTTTCAAACTCGATTAAAAGAAGGAAAATCGGGAGCTACAGATCTGTGTCACAAAGATGTGGAGAAGACAGATGTTACCTGGTGGTGTCATCAGGTTACGAAATGTTTGTGGAAGAGGGTGGAGGGGAATGCGTGGCAGTAGCTGGCATGTGGGAATGGAAATGGGGTGCTTGGCAGTAGTTGGGATGGTATTTGGAATGGGAAGTAATGAGATGTGGGAATGTAGCTGGGCAAAGTTGGCGTGTTGAGTTCATATGTGTTAAAGTAGCTCGTAATTGATGTGTTGTGTGGGGTGTCGGGGAGTAGTTGAGATGTGAGAATGAAGCTGTGTAATAGGTGGTGTGTTGCATGGGGTGTCGGGGAGTAGTTGAGATGTGGCAATGTAGCTGGCGTATGGTTGGGGTGTTTTGTGGGTGATGGTGACCAGCTAACATGTGGGAATGTAGCTTGACAATAATTGATGTGTTGTGTGGGGTGTCGGGGAGTAGTTGAGATGTGAGAATGAAGCTGGGTAATAGGTGGGGTGTTGCATGAGGTGTCGAAGAGTAGTTGAGATGTGGCAATGTAGCTAGCATATGGCTGGGGTGTTGTGTGGGGTGTCGGGGAGTAGTTGAGATGTGAGCATGAAGCTGGGTATTAGGTGCGGTGTTGCATGTGGGAATATAGCTTGACAGTAGTTGGGTAGTTGTGTGGGGTGTCAGGGAGTAGTTGAGATGTGGCAATGTAGCTGGCATATGGTTGGGGTGTTGTGTGGGTGATGGTGTCCAGCTAACATGTGGGAATATAGCTGGACAATAGTTGGGGTGTTGTGTGGGGTGTCATGGAGTAGTTGAGATGTGAGACATACTAATTAGGTAATAGTTGGGATTTTGTTTGGGTTGCAGAGGAGTAGATGAAACGTGAGAATGTAGCTGGGCAAATAGTAGGGGCTTTTTGTGTGGGGTGTCAGGGAGTAGTTGAGATGTGACCAATGCAGCTGGCATATGGTTGGGGTGTGTGTGGGTAATGGTGTCCCAGCTGACATTTGCGAATATAGCTGGACAATAGTAGGGGCTTTGTGTGATGTCCAGGGAGTAGTTGAGATGTGGCCAATGTAGCTTGGCAATAGTTGGGGTGTTGTGTGGGGTGTCATGGAGTAGGTGAGATATGACATCCTAATTGGGCAATAGTTGGGATCTTGTGTGGGGTGTCAGGGAGTAGTTGAGATGTGGCAATGTAGCTGGCATATGGTTGGGGTGTTGTGTGGGGTGTCGGGGAGTAGTTGAGATGTGGCAATGTAGCTGGCATATGGTTGGGGTGTTGTGTGGGTGAGGTGACTAGATGACATGTGGGAATATAGCTGGACAATAATTGATGTGTTGTGTGGGGTGTCAGGGAGTAGTTGAGATGTGGCAATGTAGCTGGCATATGGTTGGGGTGTTGTGTGGGGTGTCAGGGAGTAGTTGAGATGTGGCAATGTAGCTGGCATATGGTTGGGGTGTTGTGTGGGGTGTCGGGGAGTAGTTGAGATGTGAGAATGAAGCTGGGTAATAGGTGGGGTGTTGCATGGGGTGTCGGGGAGTAGTTGAGATGTGGCAATGTAGCTGGCATATGGTTGGGGTGTTGTGTGGGGTGTCATGGAGTAGTTGAGATGTGGCACTGTAGCTGGCATATGGTTGGGGTGTTGTGTGGGGTGTCGGGGAGTAGTTGAGATGTGGCAATGTAGCTGGCATATGGTTGGGGTGTTGTGTGGGGTGTCGGGGAGTAGTTGAGATGTGGCACTGTAGCTGGCATATGGTTGGGGTGTTGTGTGGGGTGTCATGGAGTAGTTGAGATGTGAGAATGAAGCTGGGTAATAGGTGGGGTGTTGCATGGGGTGTCGGGGAGTAGTTGAGATGTGAGAATGAAGCTGGGTAATAGGTGGGGTGTTGCATGGGGTGTCGGGGAGTAGTTGAGATGTGGCACTGTAGCTGGCATATGGTTGGGGTGTTGTATGTGGCGTCATGGAGTAGTTGAGATGTGAGAATGAAGCTGGGTAATAGGTGGGGTGTTGCATGGGGTGTCGGGGAGTAGTTGAGATGTGGCAATGTAGCTGGCATATGGTTGGGGTGTTGTATGTGGCGTCATGGAGTAGTTGAGATGTGAGAATGAAGCTGGGTAATAGGTGGGGTGTTGCATGGGGTGTCGGGGAGTAGATGAGATGTGAGAATGAAGCTGGGTAATAGGTGGGGTGTTGCATGGGGTGTCGGGGAGTAGATGAGATGTGAGAATGAAGCTGGGTAATAGGTGGGGTGTTGCATGGGGTGTCGGGGAGTAGTTGAGATGTGGCAATGTAGCTGGCATATGGTTGGGGTGTTGTATGTGGCGTCATGGAGTAGTTGAGATGTGGCAATGTAGCTGGCATATGGTTGGGGTGTTGTATGTGGCGTCATGGAGTAGTTGAGATGTGGCACTGTAGCTGGCATATGGTTGGGGTGTTGTATGTGGCGTCATGGAGTAGTTGAGATGTGGCAATGTAGCTGGCATATGGTTGGGGTGTTGTATGTGGCGTCATGGAGTAGTTGAGATGTGGCAATGTAGCTGGCATATGGTTGGGGTGTTGTATGTGGCGTCATGGAGTAGTTGAGATGTGGCACTGTAGCTGGCATATGGTTGGGGTGTTGTATGTGGCGTCATGGAGTAGTTGAGATGTGAGAATGAAGCTGGGTAATAGGTGGGGTGTTGCATGGGGTGTCGGGGAGTAGTTGAGATGTGGCAATGTAGCTGGCATATGGTTGGGGTGTTGTGTGGGGTGTCAGGGAGTAGTTGAGATGTGGCAATGTAGCTGGCATATGGTTGGGGTGTTGTATGTGGCGTCATGGAGTAGTTGAGATGTGGCACTGTAGCTGGCATATGGTTGGGGTGTTGTATGTGGCGTCATGGAGTAGTTGAGATGTGGCAATGTAGCTGGCATATGGTTGGGGTGTTGTATGTGGCGTCATGGAGTAGTTGAGATGTGGCAATGTAGCTGGCATATGGTTGGGGTGTTGTATGTGGCGTCATGGAGTAGTTGAGATGTGGCACTGTAGCTGGCATATGGTTGGGGTGTTGTATGTGGCGTCATGGAGTAGTTGAGATGTGGCAATGTAGCTGGCATATGGTTGGGGTGTTGTATGTGGCGTCATGGAGTAGTTGAGATGTGGCAATGTAGCTGGCATATGGTTGGGGTGTTGTATGTGGCGTCATGGAGTAGTTGAGATGTGGCACTGTAGCTGGCATATGGTTGGGGTGTTGTATGTGGCGTCATGGAGTAGTTGAGATGTGGCAATGTAGCTGGCATATGGTTGGGGTGTTGTATGTGGCGTCATGGAGTAGTTGAGATGTGGCAATGTAGCTGGCATATGGTTGGGGTGTTGTATGTGGCGTCATGGAGTAGTTGAGATGTGAGAATGAAGCTGGGTAATAGGTGGGGTGTTGCATGGGGTGTCGGGGAGTAGTTGAGATGTGGCAATGTAGCTGGCATATGGTTGGGGTGTTGTATGTGGCGTCATGGAGTAGTTGAGATGTGAGAATGAAGCTGGGTAATAGGTGGGGTGTTGCATGGGGTGTCGGGGAGTAGTTGAGATGTGAGAATGAAGCTGGGTAATAGGTGGGGTGTTGCATGGGGTGTCGGGGAGTAGATGAGATGTGAGAATGAAGCTGGGTAATAGGTGGGGTGTTGCATGGGGTGTCGGGGAGTAGTTGAGATGTGGCAATGTAGCTGGCATATGGTTGGGGTGTTGTGTGGGGTGTCATGGAGTAGTTGAGATGTGGCACTGTAGCTGGCATATGGTTGGGGTGTTGTGTGGGTGAGGTGACTAGATGACATGGGGGAATGTAGCTGGGCAAAGTTGGCGTGTTGAGTTCATATGTGGGAAAGTAGCTCGTAATTGATGTGTTGTGTGGGGTGTCATGGAGTAGTTGAGATGTGGCAATGTAGCTGGCATATGGTTGGGGTGTTGTATGTGGCGTCATGGAGTAGTTGAGATGTGGCACTGTAGCTGGCATATGGTTGGGGTGTTGTATGTGGCGTCATGGAGTAGTTGAGATGTGGCAATGTAGCTGGCATATGGTTGGGGTGTTGTATGTGGCGTCATGGAGTAGTTGAGATGTGGCACTGTAGCTGGCATATGGTTGGGGTGTTGTGTGGGGTGTCAGGGAGTAGTTGAGATGTGAGAATGAAGCTGGGTAATAGGTGGGGTGTTGCATGGGGTGTCGGGGAGTAGTTGAGATGTGAGAATGAAGCTGGGTAATAGGTGGGGTGTTGCATGGGGTGTCGGGGAGTAGTTGAGATGTGGCAATGTAGCTGGCATATGGTTGGGGTGTTGTATGTGGCGTCATGGAGTAGTTGAGATGTGGCAATGTAGCTGGCATATGGTTGGGGTGTTGTATGTGGCGTCATGGAGTAGTTGAGATGTGGCACTGTAGCTGGCATATGGTTGGGGTGTTGTATGTGGCGTCATGGAGTAGTTGAGATGTGGCACTGTAGCTGGCATATGGTTGGGGTGTTGTGTGGGGTGTCGGGGAGTAGTTGAGATGTGAGAATGAAGCTGGGTAATAGGTGGGGTGTTGCATGGGGTGTCGGGGAGTAGTTGAGATGTGGCACTGTAGCTGGCATATGGTTGGGGTGTTGTGTGGGGTGTCATGGAGTAGTTGAGATGTGGCAATGTAGCTGGCATATGGTTGGGGTGTTGTATGTGGCGTCATGGAGTAGTTGAGATGTGAGAATGAAGCTGGGTAATAGGTGGGGTGTTGCATGAGGTGTCGGGGAGTAGTTGAGATGTGGCAATGTAGCTGGCATATGGTTGGGGTGTTGTGTGGGTGAGGTGACTAGATGACATGTGGGAATATAGCTGGACAATAATTGAGGTGTTGTGTGGGGTGTCATGGAGTAGTTGAGATGTGGCAATGTAGCTGGCATATGGTTGGGGTGTTGTATGTGGCGTCATGGAGTAGTTGAGATGTGGCAATGTAGCTGGCATATGGTTGGGGTGTTGTGTGGGTGAGGTGACTAGATGACATGTGGGAATATAGCTGGACAATAATTGAGGTGTTGTGTGGGGTGTCATGGAGTAGTTGAGATGTGGCAATGTAGCTGGCATATGGTTGGGGTGTTGTATGTGGCGTCATGGAGTAGTTGAGATGTGGCAATGTAGCTGGCATATGGTTGGGGTGTTGTGTGGGGTGTCATGGAGTAGTTGAGATGTGGCAATGTAGCTGGCATATGGTTGGGGTGTTGTGTGGGGTGTCGGGGAGTAGTTGAGATGTGGCAATGTAGCTGGCATATGGTTGGGGTGTTGTGTGGGGTGTCAGGGAGTAGTTGAGATGTGAGAATGAAGCTGGGTAATAGGTGGGGTGTTGCATGGGGTGTCGGGGAGTAGATGAGATGTGAGAATGAAGCTGGGTAATAGGTGGGGTGTTGCATGGGGTGTCGGGGAGTAGTTGAGATGTGGCACTGTAGCTGGCATATGGTTGGGGTGTTGTGTGGGGTGTCATGGAGTAGTTGAGATGTGGCAATGTAGCTGGCATATGGTTGGGGTGTTGTATGTGGCGTCATGGAGTAGTTGAGATGTGAGAATGAAGCTGGGTAATAGGTGGGGTGTTGCATGGGGTGTCGGGGAGTAGTTGAGATGTGGCAATGTAGCTGGCATATGGTTGGGGTGTTGTATGTGGCGTCATGGAGTAGTTGAGATGTGAGAATGAAGCTGGGTAATAGGTGGGGTGTTGCATGGGGTGTCGGGGAGTAGATGAGATGTGAGAATGAAGCTGGGTAATAGGTGGGGTGTTGCATGAGGTGTCGGGGAGTAGTTGAGATGTGGCAATGTAGCTGGCATATGGTTGGGGTGTTGTGTGGGGTGTCAGGGAGTAGTTGAGATGTGAGAATGAAGCTGGGTAATAGGTGGGGTGTTGCATGGGGTGTCGGGGAGTAGTTGAGATGTGGCAATGTAGCTGGCATATGGTTGGGGTGTTGTGTGGGGTGTCAGGGAGTAGTTGAGATGTGGCAATGTAGCTGGCATATGGTTGGGGTGTTGTGTGGGTGAGGTGACTAGATGACATGTGGGAATATAGCTAGAGAGTAGTTGGGGTGTTGTGTGGGTGAGGTGACTAGATGACATGTGGGAATATAGCTGGACAATAATTGATGTGTTGTGTGGGGTGTCATGGAGTAGTTGAGATGTGGCAATGTAGCTGGCATATGGTTGGGGTGTTGTATGTGGCGTCATGGAGTAGTTGAGATGTGGCAATGTAGCTGGCATATGGTTGGGGTGTTGTGTGGGGTGTCATGGAGTAGTTGAGATGTGAGAATGAAGCTGGGTAATAGGTGGGGTGTTGCATGAGGTGTCGGGGAGTAGTTGAGATGTGGCAATGTAGCTGGCATATGGTTGGGGTGTTGTGTGGGGTGTCATGGAGTAGTTGAGATGTGGCAATGTAGCTGGCATATGGTTGGGGTGTTGTGTGGGGTGTCGGGGAGTAGATGAGATGTGAGAATGAAGCTGGGTAATAGGTGGGGTGTTGCATGAGGTGTCGGGGAGTAGATGAGATGTGAGAATGAAGCTGGGTAATAGGTGGGGTGTTGCATGGGGTGTCGGGGAGTAGTTGAGATGTGGCAATGTAGCTGGCATATGGTTGGGGTGTTGTGTGGGGTGTCAGGGAGTAGTTGAGATGTGGCAATGTAGCTGGCATATGGTTGGGGTGTTGTGTGGGGTGTCATGGAGTAGTTGAGATGTGGCAATGTAGCTGGCATATGGTTGGGGTGTTGTATGTGGCGTCATGGAGTAGTTGAGATGTGGCAATGTAGCTGGCATATGGTTGGGGTGTTGTATGTGGCGTCATGGAGTAGTTGAGATGTGGCAATGTAGCTGGCATATGGTTGGGGTGTTGTGTGGGGTGTCGGGGAGTAGTTGAGATGTGGCAATGTAGCTGGCATATGGTTGGGGTGTTGTGTGGGGTGTCGGGGAGTAGTTGAGATGTGGCAATGTAGCTGGCATATGGTTGGGGTGTTGTGTGGGTGAGGTGACTAGATGACATGTGGGAATATAGCTGGACAATAATTGATGTGTTGTGTGGGGTGTCATGGAGTAGTTGAGATGTGGCAATGTAGCTGGCATATGGTTGGGGTGTTGTGTGGGTGAGGTGACTAGATGACATGTGGGAATATAGCTGGACAATAATTGAGGTGTTGTGTGGGGTGTCAGGGAGTAGTTGAGATGTGGCACTGTAGCTGGCATATGGTTGGGGTGTTGTATGTGGCGTCATGGAGTAGTTGAGATGTGGCACTGTAGCTGGCATATGGTTGGGGTGTTGTATGTGGCGTCATGGAGTAGTTGAGATGTGGCACTGTAGCTGGCATATGGTTGGGGTGTTGTGTGGGGTGTCGGGGAGTAGATGAAACGTGAGAATGTAGCTGGGCAAAGTTGGCGTGTTGAGTTCATATGTGGGAAAGTAGCTCGTAATTGATGTGTTGTGTGGGGTGTCATGGAGTAGTTGAGATGTGGCAATGTAGCTGGCATATGGTTGGGGTGTTGTGTGGGTGAGGTGACTAGATGACATGTGGGAATATAGCTGGACAATAATTGAGGTGTTGTGTGGGGTGTCGGGAAGTAGATGAGATGTGAGAATGAAGCTGGGTAATAGGTGGGGTGTTGCATGAGGTGTCGGGGAGTAGTTGAGATGTGGCAATGTAGCTGGCATATGGTTGGGGTGTTGTGTGGGGTGTCAGGGAGTAGTTGAGATGTGGCAATGTAGCTGGCATATGGTTGGGGTGTTGTGTGGGGTGTCATGGAGTAGTTGAGATGTGGCACTGTAGCTGGCATATGGTTGGGGTGTTGTATGTGGCGTCATGGAGTAGTTGAGATGTGGCAATGTAGCTGGCATATGGTTGGGGTGTTGTATGTGGCGTCATGGAGTAGTTGAGATGTGAGAATGAAGCTGGGTAATAGGTGGGGTGTTGCATGGGGTGTCGGGGAGTAGTTGAGATGTGGCAATGTAGCTGGCATATGGTTGGGGTGTTGTATGTGGCGTCATGGAGTAGTTGAGATGTGAGAATGAAGCTGGGTAATAGGTGGGGTGTTGCATGGGGTGTCGGGGAGTAGTTGAGATGTGGCACTGTAGCTGGCATATGGTTGGGGTGTTGTATGTGGCGTCATGGAGTAGTTGAGATGTGGCACTGTAGCTGGCATATGGTTGGGGTGTTGTATGTGGCGTCATGGAGTAGTTGAGATGTGGCACTGTAGCTGGCATATGGTTGGGGTGTTGTATGTGGCGTCATGGAGTAGTTGAGATGTGGCACTGTAGCTGGCATATGGTTGGGGTGTTGTGTGGGGTGTCATGGAGTAGTTGAGATGTGGCACTGTAGCTGGCATATGGTTGGGGTGTTGTGTGGGGTGTCGGGGAGTAGTTGAGATGTGAGAATGAAGCTGGGTAATAGGTGGGGTGTTGCATGGGGTGTCGGGGAGTAGTTGAGATGTGGCAATGTAGCTGGCATATGGTTGGGGTGTTGTGTGGGTGAGGTGACTAGATGACATGTGGGAATATAGCTGGACAATAATTGAGGTGTTGTGTGGGGTGTCATGGAGTAGTTGAGATGTGGCACTGTAGCTGGCATATGGTTGGGGTGTTGTGTGGGGTGTCGGGGAGTAGATGAGATGTGAGAATGAAGCTGGGTAATAGGTGGGGTGTTGCATGGGGTGTCGGGGAGTAGTTGAGATGTGGCACTGTAGCTGGCATATGGTTGGGGTGTTGTGTGGGGTGTCGGGGAGTAGATGAGATGTGAGAATGAAGCTGGGTAATAGGTGGGGTGTTGCATGAGGTGTCGGGGAGTAGTTGAGATGTGGCACTGTAGCTGGCATATGGTTGGGGTGTTGTATGTGGCGTCATGGAGTAGTTGAGATGTGGCACTGTAGCTGGCATATGGTTGGGGTGTTGTATGTGGCGTCATGGAGTAGTTGAGATGTGGCACTGTAGCTGGCATATGGTTGGGGTGTTGTATGTGGCGTCATGGAGTAGTTGAGATGTGAGAATGAAGCTGGGTAATAGGTGGGGTGTTGCATGGGGTGTCGGGGAGTAGTTGAGATGTGAGAATGAAGCTGGGTAATAGGTGGGGTGTTGCATGGGGTGTCGGGGAGTAGTTGAGATGTGGCACTGTAGCTGGCATATGGTTGGGGTGTTGTATGTGGCGTCATGGAGTAGTTGAGATGTGGCACTGTAGCTGGCATATGGTTGGGGTGTTGTGTGGGGTGTCATGGAGTAGTTGAGATGTGGCACTGTAGCTGGCATATGGTTGGGGTGTTGTGTGGGGTGTCATGGAGTAGTTGAGATGTGGCAATGTAGCTGGCATATGGTTGGGGTGTTGTGTGGGTGAGGTGACTAGATGACATGTGGGAATATAGCTGGACAATAATTGAGGTGTTGTGTGGGGTGTCATGGAGTAGTTGAGATGTGGCACTGTAGCTGGCATATGGTTGGGGTGTTGTGTGGGGTGTCGGGGAGTAGATGAGATGTGAGAATGAAGCTGGGTAATAGGTGGGGTGTTGCATGGGGTGTCGGGGAGTAGTTGAGATGTGGCACTGTAGCTGGCATATGGTTGGGGTGTTGTATGTGGCGTCATGGAGTAGTTGAGATGTGGCACTGTAGCTGGCATATGGTTGGGGTGTTGTGTGGGGTGTCAGGGAGTAGTTGAGATGTGGCAATGTAGCTGGCATATGGTTGGGGTGTTGTATGTGGCGTCATGGAGTAGTTGAGATGTGAGAATGAAGCTGGGTAATAGGTGGGGTGTTGCATGGGGTGTCGGGGAGTAGATGAGATGTGAGAATGAAGCTGGGTAATAGGTGGGGTGTTGCATGGGGTGTCGGGGAGTAGTTGAGATGTGGCAATGTAGCTGGCATATGGTTGGGGTGTTGTGTGGGTGAGGTGACTAGATGACATGTGGGAATATAGCTGGACAATAATTGAGGTGTTGTGTGGGGTGTCATGGAGTAGTTGAGATGTGGCACTGTAGCTGGCATATGGTTGGGGTGTTGTGTGGGGTGTCATGGAGTAGTTGAGATGTGGCAATGTAGCTGGCATATGGTTGGGGTGTTGTGTGGGGTGTCGGGGAGTAGTTGAGATGTGGCACTGTAGCTGGCATATGGTTGGGGTGTTGTGTGGGTGAGGTGACTAGATGACATGTGGGAATATAGCTGGACAATAATTGATGTGTTGTGTGGGGTGTCATGGAGTAGTTGAGATGTGGCAATGTAGCTGGCATATGGTTGGGGTGTTGTGTGGGGTGTCATGGAGTAGTTGAGATGTGGCAATGTAGCTGGCATATGGTTGGGGTGTTGTATGTGGCGTCATGGAGTAGTTGAGATGTGGCACTGTAGCTGGCATATGGTTGGGGTGTTGTATGTGGCGTCATGGAGTAGTTGAGATGTGGCAATGTAGCTGGCATATGGTTGGGGTGTTGTGTGGGGTGTCATGGAGTAGTTGAGATGTGGCAATGTAGCTGGCATATGGTTGGGGTGTTGTGTGGGGTGTCAGGGAGTAGTTGAGATGTGGCAATGTAGCTGGCATATGGTTGGGGTGTTGTATGTGGCGTCATGGAGTAGTTGAGATGTGGCACTGTAGCTGGCATATGGTTGGGGTGTTGTGTGGGGTGTCGGGGAGTAGTTGAGATGTGGCACTGTAGCTGGCATATGGTTGGGGTGTTGTATGTGGCGTCATGGAGTAGTTGAGATGTGGCACTGTAGCTGGCATATGGTTGGGGTGTTGTGTGGGGTGTCATGGAGTAGTTGAGATGTGGCAATGTAGCTGGCATATGGTTGGGGTGTTGTATGTGGCGTCATGGAGTAGTTGAGATGTGGCAATGTAGCTGGCATATGGTTGGGGTGTTGTATGTGGCGTCATGGAGTAGTTGAGATGTGAGAATGAAGCTGGGTAATAGGTGGGGTGTTGCATGAGGTGTCGGGGAGTAGTTGAGATGTGGCACTGTAGCTGGCATATGGTTGGGGTGTTGTATGTGGCGTCATGGAGTAGTTGAGATGTGGCACTGTAGCTGGCATATGGTTGGGGTGTTGTATGTGGCGTCATGGAGTAGTTGAGATGTGGCAATGTAGCTGGCATATGGTTGGGGTGTTGTATGTGGCGTCATGGAGTAGTTGAGATGTGGCACTGTAGCTGGCATATGGTTGGGGTGTTGTGTGGGGTGTCGGGGAGTAGTTGAGATGTGGCAATGTAGCTGGCATATGGTTGGGGTGTTGTATGTGGCGTCATGGAGTAGTTGAGATGTGGCAATGTAGCTGGCATATGGTTGGGGTGTTGTATGTGGCGTCATGGAGTAGTTGAGATGTGGCACTGTAGCTGGCATATGGTTGGGGTGTTGTGTGGGGTGTCAGGGAGTAGTTGAGATGTGGCAATGTAGCTGGCATATGGTTGGGGTGTTGTGTGGGGTGTCGGGGAGTAGTTGAGATGTGGCAATGTAGCTGGCATATGGTTGGGGTGTTGTATGTGGCGTCATGGAGTAGTTGAGATGTGGCAATGTAGCTGGCATATGGTTGGGGTGTTGTGTGGGGTGTCATGGAGTAGTTGAGATGTGGCAATGTAGCTGGCATATGGTTGGGGTGTTGTGTGGGTGAGGTGACTAGATGACATGTGGGAATATAGCTGGACAATAATTGATGTGTTGTGTGGGGTGTCGGGGAGTAGTTGAGATGTGGCAATGTAGCTGGCATATGGTTGGGGTGTTGTGTGGGGTGTCGGGGAGTAGATGAAACGTGAGAATGTAGCTGGGCAAAGTTGGCGTGTTGAGTTCATATGTGGGAAAGTAGCTCGTAATTGATGTGTTGTGTGGGGTGTCAGGGAGTAGTTGAGATGTGGCAATGTAGCTGGCATATGGTTGGGGTGTTGTATGTGGCGTCATGGAGTAGTTGAGATGTGGCAATGTAGCTGGCATATGGTTGGGGTGTTGTGTGGGTGAGGTGACTAGATGACATGTGGGAATATAGCTGGACAATAATTGATGTGTTGTGTGGGGTGTCAGGGAGTAGTTGAGATGTGAGAATGAAGCTGGGTAATAGGTGGGGTGTTGCATGGGGTGTCGGGGAGTAGATGAGATGTGAGAATGAAGCTGGGTAATAGGTGGGGTGTTGCATGGGGTGTCGGGGAGTAGTTGAGATGTGGCAATGTAGCTGGCATATGGTTGGGGTGTTGTGTGGGGTGTCATGGAGTAGTTGAGATGTGGCAATGTAGCTGGCATATGGTTGGGGTGTTGTATGTGGCGTCATGGAGTAGTTGAGATGTGGCACTGTAGCTGGCATATGGTTGGGGTGTTGTATGTGGCGTCATGGAGTAGTTGAGATGTGGCAATGTAGCTGGCATATGGTTGGGGTGTTGTATGTGGCGTCATGGAGTAGTTGAGATGTGGCAATGTAGCTGGCATATGGTTGGGGTGTTGTGTGGGGTGTCATGGAGTAGTTGAGATGTGGCAATGTAGCTGGCATATGGTTGGGGTGTTGTATGTGGCGTCATGGAGTAGTTGAGATGTGGCAATGTAGCTGGCATATGGTTGGGGTGTTGTATGGGTGATGGTGACTAGATGACATGTGGGAATATAGCTGGACAATAATTGAGGTGTTGTGTGGGGTGTCAGGGAGTAGTTGAGATGTGGCAATGTAGCTGGCATATGGTTGGGGTGTTGTGTGGGGTGTCAGGGAGTAGTTGAGATGTGGCACTGTAGCTGGCATATGGTTTCGGTGTTGTGTGGGTGAGGTGACTAGATGACATGTGGGAATATAGCTAGAGAGTAGTTGGGGTGTTGTGTGGGTGAGGTGACTAGATGACATGTGGGAATATAGCTGGACAATAATTGAGGTGTTGTGTGGGGTGTCAGGGAGTAGTTGAGATGTGGCAATGTAGCTGGCATATGGTTGGGGTGTTGTATGTGGCGTCATGGAGTAGTTGAGATGTGGCACTGTAGCTGGCATATGGTTGGGGTGTTGTATGTGGCGTCATGGAGTAGTTGAGATGTGGCACTGTAGCTGGCATATGGTTGGGGTGTTGTATGTGGCGTCATGGAGTAGTTGAGATGTGGCAATGTAGCTGGCATATGGTTGGGGTGTTGTATGTGGCGTCATGGAGTAGTTGAGATGTGGCACTGTAGCTGGCATATGGTTGGGGTGTTGTGTGGGTGAGGTGACTAGATGACATGTGGGAATATAGCTGGACAATAATTGATGTGTTGTGTGGGGTGTCATGGAGTAGTTGAGATGTGGCAATGTAGCTGGCATATGGTTGGGGTGTTGTATGTGGCGTCATGGAGTAGTTGAGATGTGGCACTGTAGCTGGCATATGGTTGGGGTGTTGTATGTGGCGTCATGGAGTAGTTGAGATGTGGCACTGTAGCTGGCATATGGTTGGGGTGTTGTATGTGGCGTCATGGAGTAGTTGAGATGTGGCAATGTAGCTGGCATATGGTTGGGGTGTTGTGTGGGGTGTCATGGAGTAGTTGAGATGTGAGAATGAAGCTGGGTAATAGGTGGGGTGTTGCATGGGGTGTCGGGGAGTAGTTGAGATGTGGCAATGTAGCTGGCATATGGTTGGGGTGTTGTATGTGGCGTCATGGAGTAGTTGAGATGTGAGAATGAAGCTGGGTAATAGGTGGGGTGTTGCATGGGGTGTCGGGGAGTAGATGAGATGTGAGAATGAAGCTGGGTAATAGGTGGGGTGTTGCATGGGGTGTCGGGGAGTAGTTGAGATGTGGCACTGTAGCTGGCATATGGTTGGGGTGTTGTATGTGGCGTCATGGAGTAGTTGAGATGTGAGAATGAAGCTGGGTAATAGGTGGGGTGTTGCATGGGGTGTCGGGGAGTAGATGAGATGTGAGAATGAAGCTGGGTAATAGGTGGGGTGTTGCATGGGGTGTCGGGGAGTAGTTGAGATGTGGCACTGTAGCTGGCATATGGTTGGGGTGTTGTGTGGGGTGTCATGGAGTAGTTGAGATGTGGCACTGTAGCTGGCATATGGTTGGGGTGTTGTATGTGGCGTCATGGAGTAGTTGAGATGTGGCAATGTAGCTGGCATATGGTTTCGGTGTTGTGTGGGTGAGGTGACTAGATGACATGGGGGAATGTAGCTGGGCAAAGTTGGCGTGTTGAGTTCATATGTGGGAAAGTAGCTCGTAATTGATGTGTTGTGTGGGGTGTCATGGAGTAGTTGAGATGTGGCACTGTAGCTGGCATATGGTTGGGGTGTTGTGTGGGTGAGGTGACTAGATGACATGTGGGAATATAGCTGGACAATAATTGAGGTGTTGTGTGGGGTGTCAGGGAGTAGTTGAGATGTGGCACTGTAGCTGGCATATGGTTGGGGTGTTGTGTGGGGTGTCATGGAGTAGTTGAGATGTGGCAATGTAGCTGGCATATGGTTGGGGTGTTGTATGTGGCGTCATGGAGTAGTTGAGATGTGAGAATGAAGCTGGGTAATAGGTGGGGTGTTGCATGGGGTGTCGGGGAGTAGTTGAGATGTGGCAATGTAGCTGGCATATGGTTGGGGTGTTGTATGTGGCGTCATGGAGTAGTTGAGATGTGGCAATGTAGCTGGCATATGGTTGGGGTGTTGTATGTGGCGTCATGGAGTAGTTGAGATGTGGCAATGTAGCTGGCATATGGTTGGGGTGTTGTGTGGGGTGTCGGGAAGTAGATGAGATGTGAGAATGAAGCTGGGTAATAGGTGGGGTGTTGCATGGGGTGTCGGGGAGTAGTTGAGATGTGGCAATGTAGCTGGCATATGGTTGGGGTGTTGTGTGGGTGAGGTGACTAGATGACATGTGGGAATATAGCTGGACAATAATTGAGGTGTTGTGTGGGGTGTCATGGAGTAGTTGAGATGTGGCACTGTAGCTGGCATATGGTTGGGGTGTTGTGTGGGGTGTCAGGGAGTAGTTGAGATGTGAGAATGAAGCTGGGTAATAGGTGGGGTGTTGCATGGGGTGTCGGGGAGTAGATGAGATGTGAGAATGAAGCTGGGTAATAGGTGGGGTGTTGCATGGGGTGTCGGGGAGTAGTTGAGATGTGGCAATGTAGCTGGCATATGGTTGGGGTGTTGTATGTGGCGTCATGGAGTAGTTGAGATGTGGCACTGTAGCTGGCATATGGTTGGGGTGTTGTATGTGGCGTCATGGAGTAGTTGAGATGTGGCACTGTAGCTGGCATATGGTTGGGGTGTTGTATGTGGCGTCATGGAGTAGTTGAGATGTGGCAATGTAGCTGGCATATGGTTGGGGTGTTGTGTGGGTGAGGTGACTAGATGACATGTGGGAATATAGCTGGACAATAATTGAGGTGTTGTGTGGGGTGTCAGGGAGTAGTTGAGATGTGGCAATGTAGCTGGCATATGGTTGGGGTGTTGTATGTGGCGTCATGGAGTAGTTGAGATGTGGCAATGTAGCTGGCATATGGTTGGGGTGTTGTGTGGGGTGTCATGGAGTAGTTGAGATGTGGCAATGTAGCTGGCATATGGTTGGGGTGTTGTGTGGGTGAGGTGACTAGATGACATGTGGGAATATAGCTGGACAATAATTGAGGTGTTGTGTGGGGTGTCAGGGAGTAGTTGAGATGTGGCAATGTAGCTGGCATATGGTTGGGGTGTTGTGTGGGTGAGGTGACTAGATGACATGTGGGAATATAGCTGGATAATAGTTGGGGTGTTGTATGTGGCGTCATGGAGTAGTTGAGATGTGAGAATGAAGCTGGGTAATAGGTGGGGTGTTGCATGGGGTGTCGGGGAGTAGTTGAGATGTGGCACTGTAGCTGGCATATGGTTGGGGTGTTGTATGTGGCGTCATGGAGTAGTTGAGATGTGGCACTGTAGCTGGCATATGGTTGGGGTGTTGTATGGGTGATGGTGACTAGCTAACATGTGGGAATGTAGCTGGGCAAAGTTGGCGTGTTGAGTTCATATGTGGGAAAGTAGCTCGTAATTGATGTGTTGTGTGGGGTGTCATGGAGTAGTTGAGATGTGGCAATGTAGCTGGCATATGGTTGGGGTGTTGTATGTGGCGTCATGGAGTAGTTGAGATGTGAGAATGAAGCTGGGTAATAGGTGGGGTGTTGCATGGGGTGTCGGGGAGTAGTTGAGATGTGGCAATGTAGCTGGCATATGGTTGGGGTGTTGTATGTGGCGTCATGGAGTAGTTGAGATGTGGCAATGTAGCTGGCATATGGTTGGGGTGTTGTATGTGGCGTCATGGAGTAGTTGAGATGTGGCAATGTAGCTGGCATATGGTTGGGGTGTTGTGTGGGGTGTCATGGAGTAGTTGAGATGTGAGAATGAAGCTGGGTAATAGGTGGGGTGTTGCATGGGGTGTCGGGGAGTAGTTGAGATGTGGCAATGTAGCTGGCATATGGTTGGGGTGTTGTGTGGGTGAGGTGACTAGATGACATGGGGGAATGTAGCTGGGCAAAGTTGGCGTGTTGAGTTCATATGTGGGAAAGTAGCTCGTAATTGATGTGTTGTGTGGGGTGTCATGGAGTAGTTGAGATGTGGCAATGTAGCTGGCATATGGTTGGGGTGTTGTGTGGGGTGTCGGGGAGTAGTTGAGATGTGGCAATGTAGCTGGCATATGGTTGGGGTGTTGTGTGGGGTGTCATGGAGTAGTTGAGATGTGGCAATGTAGCTGGCATATGGTTGGGGTGTTGTATGTGGCGTCATGGAGTAGTTGAGATGTGGCACTGTAGCTGGCATATGGTTGGGGTGTTGTGTGGGGTGTCGGGGAGTAGTTGAGATGTGAGAATGAAGCTGGGTAATAGGTGGGGTGTTGCATGAGGTGTCGGGGAGTAGTTGAGATGTGGCAATGTAGCTGGCATATGGTTGGGGTGTTGTATGTGGCGTCATGGAGTAGTTGAGATGTGGCAATGTAGCTGGCATATGGTTGGGGTGTTGTATGTGGTGAGCGCACGTAAGTTGAAGGATACTATCAGAAGTTGGATGATTTCCAGATTGCAAATGAGAAAGCGCAACCTATACATACATGTTCGAGTCTCGTTTTAGATAGATGTAGGTATGTCTGGTGAGGTGGAGTTTGATATTGGATTGAGGGAGACGGATGCTTCGTGTTTCTTGAGTCATTACAGTGTGATCGTTTTTTGTTAGGCATATACTAAACACACACACACACACACACACACACACATATATATATATATATATATATATATATATATATATATATATATATATATATATATATATATATATATATGCGCGTGATCAAGATATTCCTATTAGTCCACGGGGAAAATGAAACACGATAAGTTCCCAAGTGCACTTTCGTGTAATGATCACATCATCAGGGGAGACACAAGAGAGAAATATGTTATACATCGAAGAGACGAGGAGGATGAGCACTCCCCGCGTGACTCCTTCTTCTGTTTCCCATTTTTAGAAAGTTAAAAAAATACAAGGAGGGGAGGATTTCTGGCCCCCCGCCCCCGTCCCCTCTAGTCGCTTTCTACGACACGCGAGGAATGCGTGGGAAGTATTCTTTCACCCCTATCCCCAGGGATAATATACATATATATATACGCATACACACACATACACACACACACGCACATATACACACACACACACACACACATACATGTATATACATATGAAAAATGTAAGAAACAATTTAGAAAACTGAAACTTCTAGCTTGAAATGAAATGAATAAATGAATGTCACATAGTGGTTCAACCTCCGGCTATGGAAAAAGGAAATGTTTAATTTATTTACACAAACGTCAATAGTAGTTCTCATCAATTTAACCACTGTATCAATAAGCTTCAAATATCTAAGCTACATTTTTTCCAATTTCACTATTTTCTTGTCAAAGCACCATGTATGAAAACTATCACTCCAGTAACACAACTATAAACATTTACTTCCCCTTTAAAAAAAGTTCTGGGGAAGTCTGTCTCGATACACTGCGGGACAGTCTACCACCTGGCGAGGTTTGTGTTGCAATGGATCTTGATTCACAAACGTAGTAGCATCACTGGTGGGCCAAGGTAGTTCCGTTGGCGAAGAGGAGCTCATGAAACATGTCGGAAAGCATGCTACTGCAGGCAGGAGTGAAGGCTGATGCAAACTGGTATCGCTCTGAATGATGTGATGGGGACGAGATGATCCTCTGACGGTGACTCTTGCTGTCTACCTGACGCCCACTCTCCCAGTGGTCACCTGTTGTATCAAACTGTATGGCCTGGCAGAGGCCACGGCGACGTGGACTGCAGCGGTACACTGCTCCGCCCTTCTCCACGTCGGGCTGGTTCGTCTGGGCCTCGGGCGCTCCCACCAACACCCAAAGCAGTACCACCTGGAAGTGTGGGGCAGGAGGGAGAAGGTCGTCTGCGGAGTCAGAGGATGACCCAGGTAGAAGCAGCTGCCTAGTGGCCCAACCCACCAGGAGGAGGAGAGAAGAGGGTGTTTTGAAATGGTTTGGGCACATGGAGAGAATGAGTGAGGAAAGATTGACCAAGAGGATATATGTGTCGGAGGTGGAGGGAACGAGGAGAAGAGGGAGACCAAATTGGAGGTGGATAGATGGAGTGAAAAAGATTTTGTGTGATCGGGGCCTGAACATGCAGGAGGGTGAAAGGAGGGCAAGGAATAGAGTGAATTGGAACGATGTGGTATACCGGGGTTGACGTGCTGTCAGTGGATTGAATCAAGTCATGTGAAGCGTCTGGGGTTAACCATGGAAAGCTGTGTAGGTATGGATATTTGCGTGTGTGGACGTATGTATATACATGTGTATGGGGGTGGGTTGGACCATTTCATTCGACTGTTTCCTTGCGCTACCTCGCAAACGCGGGAGACAGCGACAAAGCAAAAAAAAAAAAAAAAAAAATCGAAGAGACGAAGCTAGGTCGCCATTTGGTAAACAAAATGGCGTCCTAGCTTTGTCTCTTCGGTTGCCACAGCCGCACTCGGACACGATGGACTGGACTTTGTTCCTCGTAATCAACCCGAACTGCTCGGTGCTCGACCGATGGCAGCATTCGCGAACGCCTAAGCATACCCTGCTCGTACGCATGAGCCTTGACGCCGAAGACCCCGACCACCGTCGAGTGCACTTTGAGTACTACGGTGAGAGGCTGCTCTCCGGGGACTCTGAGGTCCTGCCGGAGGGCGAGAGGTACGCCCTGCTCCTCCGGCTCCGCGAGGTGAACCAGAGTGGCAGCCTTGTAAATGCCGGCTGCTACGAACATCATCTCTGGGCCATGTTTGTCCCCCAGCAGGGTCCCGAACCCTATCATGACCGTGAAAATGACCCCTGTGGTCGAAGAGAAACCCTCCTTAGTAGTTGTTTCCACCGGAGCCAACCAAGACTGTATTGAATATTAACATGAACGTTAGTATAGAGGCTCTTCAAACACATGGGACTAGAGAATAAGGCCCATCCAGCTTCGTCCCACTGATATCTTGATCAATCAAGTCGTTGCTGGCGACCAGGACCCGTCGACGCACCGGTTAAAGAATATTACCATTGTCGCATCACTGTGCGAGGTCACCTCAAAGACCTGAGCATAGGTAGCGTCAAGAAACTGCTACAGGTACCTTGATGGGACATACGAGAGCAGGAGCCAAAAGAGGCTACCGAATGCCACGGTGTTGTGACCTGCACAAACCTGGAGCCATTCTGGTTGGTCAAGGTGGTTGAGGGAAAACAATCCTCCCATCAGGTCATCGACGAAAACGGCATTTGCTTCGTCGGTGTGCCAGGTCAACACGCAGAAGTGACTATGGGCAACATCAAGAAGCTGGTGCAGCTGCTTTACTGGGACGTACAACAGCACAAACCAGAAGAGCCTACCAAATTCCAGGGCAAGGTGACCTGCCCCACATGGTGGAGCCATTCTGGTTGGTCAAGGCGCATCTGCCGTGAGCCACGTCCAGTGCAGCATGAGAGTAGTTTTGTGTGTGATCTCAGAGACTCTGAACTTCGGGTAACTTATTAAGCAACATTCAAATTATTCCGTTGTTTTATCATAGAAAAAATATGCCTGGGGATAGGGGAGAAAGAATACTTTCCACGTATTCCCTGCGTCTCGTAGAAGGCGACTAAAAGGGAAGGGAGCGGGGGCTGGAAATCCTCCCCTCTCGTTTTTTTTTTTTCTTGTATTTATTTATTTCACTATACTTAGTCGCTGTCTCCAGCGTTAGCAAGACGAAAGAATGTATATACATAAACGCACACACACTGCCATATATATACCTATACATTTCGACGTATACATTGATATAAATACGCAGACATGTACATATATACATATGTATATATTCATACTGCCTTCATTCATTTCTGTCGCCACCCCACCACACATGTAATGGCACCACCACCTTCCTCCCACGCGCGCGAGGTAGCTCTAGGAAAAGACAACAAAGGCCACATTCGTTCACACTCAGTGTCTAGCTGTCATATGTAATGCACCGAAACCACAGCTTCCTTGCCACATCTAGGCCCCGTAAAAGTTTCTATGGTTTACCCGAGCCGCTTCACATACCCTGGTTCATTCCATGGACAGCGCGTCCCTCAAAATATTTTTCACTTCATTCCTTCCACCTCCAATATGTTATCCCTGGGTATAGGCGAGAAAGAATACTTCCCACGTATTCCCTGCGTGTCGTAGAAGGCGACTAAAAGGGGAGGGAGCAGGGGTCTGAAAATCATCCCCACCCGTTTTTTACTTTTCAAAAAAAAAAAAAACAAAAAAACTACCAGGGCCAAGTGAAGATATTCCCCCTAAGGATCAGAACTCTGTTTTTAACGCTACATCGGAAATGCGGGAAATGGCGACTATGTACGAAGGGGTTGTCATTTCATGTGTGGCGGGGTGGCGACGGAATGAATAAGGGCAGACATTATGAATTCTGTACATGTGTATATATGTATGTTTGTGCATATATATGTATACGTTGAGATGTATAGGTATGTATATGTATATGTTGAGATGTATAGGTATGTATATGTGCGTGTGTGGACGTGTATGTATATACATGTGTATGTGGGTGGTTGGGCCATTTCGTCTGTTTCCTTGCGCTACCTCGCTAATGCGGGAGACAGCGAGAAAGTATAATGAATAAATAAATACATATATTAAGAACAAAGTGCATAGCCTAGCGGTAGCATTCCCGCCTGTATGCATGTGTATGTGTACGTATGAATGGGTGGGCCATTCTTCGTCCGTCTCCTTGCGCTACCTCGTTGACGCATGAAAAAGTGATTAAGTATAACATTATATATGGACGGGAATGGAAGCCTTTATATAACAAGATGTTTTTAAGAGGAAATTTAAAATAGAAAGATACAAATAACATGAGAAAATCACCTCCTCACTATAGTGAAGACAGGTGCGGAATTTCCACTCAGGCAACAAACGCTGTTTTCATCCCACACATGACCTTGATGCCCTTCCCATGTGATTTTTCTACAAGGTTAAGGGATCCTTCCAGCAGAAGGGTCTTGAGCTCCTCTGCCGGAATGGTCTGGGATCGTAAAACATGAGGTACGTGTTTGACGCCCTTGGGCACCACGATGTCACAAGTGCGCTCACCGATCCAAAAGCGCTTATTGTAGTATTGGGGGCAAGCCATCACCCCTATGAGTGCAGTTGTCTCCCTGGGCCGTTCACGGAACACCTCCCAGCCGTTCTTGACTAATTTCATGACCTCGTTCTCGGTCACGTTCATGCTGTCCCCACGGGCGTTTACAATGATGCAATCAGGCTGCGATCTTCGGATAGGCACAAAGATTTTTCTCACCTTGGGAGGAGGTTGCAACACTTGCTGGGGAGGCTCGAGGATTTCTTCCACCTTGGGAGGAGTTGCAGTTTGTTGCACCTTGGTAGGAGCTTGCGACCTTTGGATAGGCACAAAGATTGACATGGCCTGAGATGGAGGTTGCAACACTCGCCGGATAGGCTTGAAGTCCTTCCCATAAGGTTGGCGAGGCACAAAGATTGACATCACCTTGGATGGAGGCTGCAACACTCGTCGGGTAGGCTTGACGATTTGTTCCACCTTGGAAGGAGTGTCAGTTTGTTGCACCTTGTGAGGAGATTGCGACCTTTGGATAGGCACAAAGATTGACATGGCCTGAGATGGAGGTTGCAACACTCGCCGGATAGGCTTGAAGTCCTTCCCATAAGGTTGGCGAGGCACAAAGATTGACATCACCTTGGATGGAGGCTGCAACACTCGTCGGGTAGGCTTGACGATTTGTTCCACCTTGGGAGGAGTGTCAGTTTGTTGCACCTTGTGAGGAGATTGCGACCTTTGGATAGGCACAAAGATTGACATGGCCTGAGATGGAGGTTGCAACACTCGCCGGATAGGCTTGAAGTCCTTCCCATAAGGTTGGCGAGGCACAAAGATTGACATCACCTTGGATGGAGGCTGCAACACTCGTCGGGTAGGCTTGACGATTTGTTCCACCTTGGAGGAGTGTCAGTTTGTTGCACCTTGTGAGGAGATTGCGACCTTTGGATAGGCACAAAGATTGACATGGCCTGAGATGGAGGTTGCAACACTCGCCGGATAGGCTTGAAGTCCTTCCCATAAGGTTGGCGAGGCACAAAGATTGACATCACCTTGGATGGAGGCTGCAACACTCGTCGAGTAGGCTTGACGATTTGTTCCACCTTCGGAGGAGTTGCAGTTTGTTGCACCTTGCGAGGAGATTGCGACCTTTGGATAGGCACAAAGATTGACATGGCCTGAGATGGAGGTTGCAACACTCGCCGGATAGGCTTGAAGTCCTTCCCATATGGTTGGCGAGGCACAAAGATTGACATCACCTTGGATGGAGGCTGCAACACTCGTCGGGTAGGCTTGACGATTTGTTCCACCTTGGAAGGAGTGTCAGTTTGTTGCACCTTGTGAGGAGATTGCGACCTTTGGATAGGCACAAAGATTGACATGGCCTGAGATGGAGGTTGCAACACTCGCCGGATAGGCTTGAAGTCCTTCCCATAAGGTTGGCGAGGCACAAAGATTGACATCACCTTGGATGGAGGCTGCAACACTCGTCGGGTAGGCTTGACGATTTGTTCCACCTTGGGAGGAGATTGCGACCTTTTGATAGGCACAAAGATTGAC
The DNA here is from genome assembly GCF_036320965.1 of Panulirus ornatus. Taxonomy (NCBI): domain Eukaryota; kingdom Metazoa; phylum Arthropoda; class Malacostraca; order Decapoda; family Palinuridae; genus Panulirus; species Panulirus ornatus. The sequence continues at coordinate 14,475,168 of NC_092240.1, read as the reverse complement.
ATGGCCTGAGATGGAGGTTGCAACACTCGCCGGATAGGCTTGAAGTCCTTCCCATAAGGTTGGCGAGGCACAAAGATTGACATCACCTTGGATGGAGGCTGCAACACTCGTCGGGTAGGCTTGACGATTTGTTCCACCTTGGGAGGAGTGTCAGTTTGTTGCACCTTGTGAGGAGATTGCGACCTTTGGATAGGCACAAAGATTGACATGGCCTGAGATGGAGGTTGCAACACTCGCCGGATAGGCTTGAAGTCCTTCCCATAAGGTTGGCGAGGCACAAAGATTGACATCACCTTGGATGGAGGCTGCAACACTCGTCGGGTAGGCTTGACGATTTGTTCCACCTTGGGAGGAGTGTCAGTTTGTTGCACCTTGTGAGGAGATTGCGACCTTTGGATAGGCACAAAGATTGACATGGCCTGAGATGGAGGTTGCAACACTCGCCGGATAGGCTTGAAGTCCTTCCCATAAGGTTGGCGAGGCACAAAGATTGACATCACCTTGGATGGAGGCTGCAACACTCGTCGGGTAGGCTTGACGATTTGTTCCACCTTGGGAGGAGTGTCAGTTTGTTGCACCTTGTGAGGAGATTGCGACCTTTGCATAGGCACAAAGATTGACATGGCCTGAGATGGAGGTTGCAACACTCGCCGGATAGGCTTGAAGTCCTTCCCATAAGGTTGGTGAGGCACAAAGATTGACATCACCTTGGATTGAGGCTGCAACACTCGTCGGGTAGGTTTGACGACTTGTTCCACCTTATGAGGAGTTGCAGTTCCTTCCACCTTAGGAGGAGCTTTACTCTTATCATCGTAATCAACCACTTGGTATGGAAGAACCTGCTGTGTCTCTATCTTCTCCTCCTCCATCTCAGAGAGATACCCACGTAACCTCTGAACCTCTTGGCTGAGGAGGATAATATCTTGTCGTTCGGCTTCACGGCGTTTCTCATCGTCATCAAGAAGCTGGCGTAGCTGCTGGTTCTGTCTACGAAGAGCCTCCACCACTCCAGAATCATGTTCGACTGCACTATGCTCTGGCTTGTTTTGAGTTGGAGTCTCAGTGTCAGAGGTTGGATTCTCGCTGATAGCAGAGACAGTAGTCTCGCTGATAGCAGAGACTAGAGTCTCATGACGAGCTATCCTCACCGGCGTACAGCCCCGACCGTCTTCTATGCATTTCGAAATGTCCCTCACTAAGGGGGAAAGGTAATCTAATGCCTCATCATCAGCAGAGGGCGTGTATCCCTGTGCAGAGTCATCTACGTTCTGCAAATATAAGAACCCGTCGGCGTCCACGGAGACGATCTCCTTGGCCCAGACCGCGGTCACGACGTGTGTGAACACCAGGCAACCAAGGAGGAACCCAGTAATCCGTCGCAATTCCATTATTTTCAAACTCGATTAAAAGAAGGAAAATCGGGAGCTACAGATCTGTGTCACAAAGATGTGGAGAAGACAGATGTTACCTGGTGGTGTCATCAGGTTACGAAATGTTTGTGGAAGAGGGTGGAGGGGAATGCGTGGCAGTAGCTGGCATGTGGGAATGGAAATGGGGTGCTTGGCAGTAGTTGGGATGGTATTTGGAATGGGAAGTAATGAGATGTGGGAATGTAGCTGGGCAAAGTTGGCGTGTTGAGTTCATATGTGTTAAAGTAGCTCGTAATTGATGTGTTGTGTGGGGTGTCGGGGAGTAGATGAGATGTGAGAATGAAGCTGGGTAATAGGTGGGGTGTTGCATGGGGTGTCGGTGAGTAGTTGAGATGTGGCAATGTAGCTGGCATATGGTTGGGGTGTTGTGTGGGTGATGGTGACTAGCTAACATGTGGGAATGTAGCTGGGCAAATAGTAAGGGTGTTGTGTGGGGTGTCATGGAGTAGTTGAGATGTGAGACATACTAATTAGGCAAAAGATGGGATTTTGTTTGGGTTGCAGAGGAGTAGATGAAACGTAAGAATGTAGTTGGGCAAATAGAAGGGGCTTTGTGGTTGGGGTGTCGGGGAGTAGATGAGATGTGAGAATGAAGCTGGGTAATAGGTGGGGTATTGCATGGAGTGTCAGGGAGTAGTTGAGATGTGGCAATGTAGCTGGCATATGGTTGGGGTGTTTTGTGGGTGATGGGGACTAGCTAACATGTGGGAATATAGCTAGACAATAGTTGGGGTGTTGTGTGGGGTGTCAGGGAGTAGTTGAGATGTGAGACATGCTAATCAGGTAATATTTGGGATTTTGTTTGGGGTGCAAAGTAGATGAAACGTGAGAATGTAGCTGGTCAAATAGTAGGGGCTTTCTGTGGGGTGTCGGGGAGTAGTTGAGATGTGGCAATGTAGCTGGCATATGGTTGGGGTGTTCTGTGGGTGATGGTGACTAGATGACATGTGGGAATGTAGCTGGACAATAATTGATGTGTTGTGTGGGGTGTCGGGAAGTAGATGAGATGTGAGAATGAAGCTGGGTAATAGGTGGGGTGTTGCATGGGGTGTCGGGGAGTAGTTGAGATGTGGCACTGTAGCTGGCATATGGTTTCGGTGTTGTGTGGGTGAGGTGACTAGATGACATGTGTTAATATAGCTGGACAATAATTGATGTGTTGTGTGGGGTGTCGGGGAGTAGTTGAGATGTGAGAATGAAGCTGGGTAATAGGTGGGGTGTTGCATGGGGTGTCGGGGAGTAGTTGAGGTGTGGCAATGTAGGTGGCCTATGGTTGGGGTGTTGTGTGGGTGATGGTGACTAGATGACATGTGGGAATATAGCTGGATAATAGTTGGGGTGTTGTGTGGGGTGTCAGGGAGTAGTTGAGATGTGGCCAATGTAGCTAGGCAATAGTTGGGGTGTTGTATGTGGCGTCATGGAGTAGTTGAGATGTGACATCCTAATTGGGCAATAGTTGGGATCTTCTGTAGGGTGCTGGGGAGTAGGTGAAACGTGAGAATGTAGCTGGTCAATTAGTAGGGGCTTTGTGTGGTGTGTCATGGAGTAGTTGAGATGTGGCCAATGTAGCTTGGCAATAGTTGGGGTGTTGTGTGTGGTGTCATGGAGTAGGTGAGATATGACAACCTAATTGGGCAATAGTTGGGATCTTGTGTGGGGTGAAGGGGAGTAGATGAAACGTGGGAAAGTATCGGGGCAATTTTTGGGCTCTTGTGTGGTGCGTTGGGGAGTACTTGAGATGTAGAAATATAAGTGAACAATAGTTTCGGTGTTTTGTAGGGTGTCGGTGACTAGTAGAAAAGTAGGAATGTTGCTGAGCAATAGTTGGTATGATGTGTGGGATGTCAGAGACTAGTTGAGATGTGGGGATGTAATTGGACAACAGTTGTGATGCTGTGTGGAAGGTCAGGAAGTACAGGTGTGAGAATGTATCTGGGCAATATTTGAGATCTTGTGTGTTGCGTCGGGAAGTACTTGAGATATAAGAATTTAGGTGGGCAATACTTACGGTGGTGTTTGGGATGTCGGTGAGTAGCTGTGGTGTGGGAATGTACCGGTGGAGTCTTTCAAAATTTGGGGCGTAATTTGGTTTGTTGGTGAGTAGTTGAGATGAGGTAACATAGCAGAGATATCGGGCAGTAACACGAGTTTTTGGTAGTGACTGGTCATGTTTGGGTTCTAGAGTATTTGATCTTGCTTCCAAGAATATATATACATACATATGAATATATGCATAAAAAGATATATTCTTTCGGAAAACTTTTTAGATATCTCACGTTCTTTTAGCCGGCCAAAAGTATAGGGGAGGTATATATACAGTATTTCTCAAAGATAGTCAAAAACTACAGTACACTGAGAATATGCAGAGATGAATTAACAAAATATGGATTACGCTTTTACACAAAGCAACGAAATTTTAATTTATACGTTAGATTGCATTGGAGGAAACGTAACTACTGTCGACAAAACCAAGTAATCAAGCAAGAGACGCAGGTAGAACATGATGGCGAATATCTGTGCTGAGGAAGAAAGATAATGCCTTAAGAACACTTTTTCTTGTGGGATGAACTTTTGGTACATCTAATGTGAAGCTCCTCAGACCCTACACAAACTCTACCTCTCAAGTTTACAAGACTTTACGCACAGGAGTTCCTACGTTAAGGTGGGAGTTTATCTTGGTTTTATATAAACTTGGTTTTATATAAACTTATCCTCATTAGGACCATGCACCCCACACAAGATCCCAACTATTGCCCACTTAGGATGTCACATCTCAACTACTCCATGACACCACACAAAACACCCCAACTATTGCACAGCTACATTGGCCACATCTCAACTACTCCCTGACACCCCACACAATACCCCAACTATTGTCCAGCTATATTCTCACATGTTAGCTGGTCACCATCACCCAACCAACACCCCAACCATATGCCAGCTACATTGCCACATCTCAACTACTCCCCGACACCCCACACAAAGCCCCTACTATTTGCCCAGCTACATTCTCAAGTTTCGTCTACTCCTCTGCACCCCAAACGAAATCCCAACTATTACCTAATTAGTATGTCTCACATCTCAACTACTCCATGACACCCCACACAACACCCCAACTATTGCCCAGCTATATTCCCACATGTTAGCTGGTCACCATCACCCACACAACACCCCAACCATATGCCAGCTACATTGGCACATCTCAACTACTCCCTGACACCCCATGCAACACCCCACCTATTACCCAGCTTCATTCTCACATCTCATCTACTCCCCGACACCCCACACAACACATCAATTAATGTTGAGCTACATACCCCCATATGAACTACTACTGAACACGCCAACGTTGCCCAGCTACATTCCCACAGCTCATTACTTTCCATTCCAAATACTATCCCAACTACTGCCAAGCACCCCATTTCCATTCCCACATGCCAGCTACTGCCACGCATTGCCCTCCACCCTCTTCCACAAACATTTCGTGACCTGATGACTGTAGTGACTTGACACTTGCTTTTATCATAACCTTCACTATACTCCTATTTCTTCACTGAATCCCGTCTTTACAATACCTTAAGCTAAGGACGCAAGACCGTCCTGTTTCCAAGATACGCTTATCTTAACTAAGCTGGGTACACTACACTCTTAACTAAGTTGGGTACACTACACTCTTAACTAAGTTGGGTACACTACACTCTTATCTTAACTAAGCTGGGTACACTACACTCTTAACTAAGCTGGGTACACTACACTCTTATCTTAACTAAGCTGGGTACACTAAACTCTTATCTTAACTAAGCTGGGTACACTAAACTCTTATCTCAACTAAGCTGGGTACACTACACTCTTCCAGACAACATCCTTACCTTCACCAAAGCGTAATTTCTACTAACTTAGGTTCATTTTGTGTTGACTTTTTATCATTACACCATCATCTTCACAAAGCTAGGTTCAGTATATTCGTCTTCACTACACCTTCATCTTCACTGCAATTGCCATCATCACTACACCCGAAATACTCCTTCATCTTCATTGTAAAGGTCAGTACCACAGCACATCCATCACTGCAACTTCACTGCTGCTTACCTTTGACCTAGCTACTAGGGTGAGGTGAAGGAAAGGTTAGCATACACACACACACACACACACACACACACAATCCAGAAGTGAAACAAGACAGGGATGTTCGGACAGTATCTGCTGGGAAGGTGTGTGGTGATAGGAGTACGAGAGTGGCAGAAGGTCAATGAAAGGTTGTTTTGACTGTAAATGAACAGCGTGAGGCGAACAACAGAAAGAATAGGGGCAGAAACCAGAAGGAAAAAAATGCAGTTTGAGGGACCTTTGATTATGTTAAATGAAACAGTGACAAATATGGGTGGAGTGCTTAAAACAAGGTGGCGCTCGAAGCGAGGGTCCTGCCATGTCATGTTTGGCGGGAAAAAAGGAAGCGAAGCCTCGTCAAAGATGAAGTTTGGCAAGACAACAGGATTCGACAGGTTGTGGCTGATCTTATCGTCAAAAAAACTGACTGACGATAATAACCCAGCCCAGTGCATCTATACTGACGATCCTTCCGACTCTGCCACTGGGAGGCCAGGCAGTGCTGCCATTGTGATCCAGCCCAGTGGTAATAGATGAGAGAAAAATGTGAGAATAAACAACCGAGCATCTACTCTACAAACTGAATTGTTCGCTACACTTATCGCTCTTCATCAGTCTACGTAGAAATCACTGCCACAGACAGTTTAATTATCTGTGATTCTTTATCTTCACTACTTGTCCTTAACCCCCTGAGATCAGAATGTAACATGCTGGTCTCTGAAGCCAGACACAAATACTCAGACATTATTGCTCAAGGGATTCAAATCAAATTGTTATGGATTCCCTCTCATATAGGCCTCCGTGAGCTTGACAAACTGATGCTTTAGCCAAACTTGCAATTAGTAATGTTGAAAACAACATTGGGTTGTCAATTTGAAGCCTCTAAACTGCAATTAGAAAGGAACTAATCGACCTCTTTGAAGCACGAAAACGAGTTCAGATAAGGACAAGTAGAAACATTTTCCATCACAGTAAAATTTGTAAAGTAAAACTTGTATATGGAGAAAGTGATAAGATGAACAGATTTCATGACGTTGTAACTGCCACACTAAAGCTAGGCTGTAAGTACTATTGGCGCTCTAGCCTAATTGGAGATGTTAACCGTGTGAATTTTAAATTTCTTGTTTACTAAGGGTCCTACTACACCCCTTGAATGTTTCTTATTAGTAATGCATTACAAAATCTTTTAGGATATCTATTACTATCTCTTGCAATACTAATTTTTGATAAGAGTTTTCACAAGTCGTGTGATTGTGTTATATTGCGTTGCAATATACTTGTCATTGTCCGATTTCTTCAGCTTATAATTCATTTCTGTGCCTTATAGCTTTTGCAATATCTTGGAGTACCATTAAGGATTCTTGTTAGTCTTATTGTTTTCGTTGTGCATGGGAGTTAATGTGACTTGCTGGTGCATAGAATGACGCTTAAAACTGACCTACAATTTCCCTGGGTATGAATCAACAAGAGGTGAGAGAGACTAATGCGTCGCGCAGCCTATTAAAATCCTCCGTTTTAAAGTTAAAGTTAAAGTTAAAGGAATCGGTTTTGATATTTACGTCGAACCTAACCATATTATGGTCACATGTGCCAAGATGTTCTGCAACACGGGTATTAGTTACTAAGAGCTCCTGGGATACGAGAACTACATCAAGTATACTGGCTCCCCTCGTCGGCTTGGTGGCGGTTTGGTAGAGAAAAGTGACTTCGACAAAGTTTGGTTAAGTCTAGCAGATTCACTGTACGCCTGCGACAGTTTGCCAGTTGATTTCTGGAAGAATGAAATCCTCAAGAATGACCGGGTCTTTACCCTATATTTCTCGTTGTAAACTCTCGTACATGACAGTGTCAGTATCTGCTGGCTGACTAGAGCGTCTATAAACGACGTTCATGTAAAGTGTGGAAGCTTCTGTGCTAATCTGTACACACAAGTGATCAGAAGCAGCAGATGTTGTAGTCTGAATTGCGATCGCGTTTACTTAAGATTTTACATACAGTACAGTTCCTCCTCCTTGACCGTCTCTAACAAATAATTCATAGTCTGGTAGATTGTACTTGCTAATTAGATCATTGTTTTTCGTGTTCAGAAATGTTTCTTTTTGACCAGAGGTATCAGCGTATTCACTGTTTACCAAACAATACAATTCAATTATTCTATTTCGGACGGATCTTAGTGGGCAGTGATTTCGGTGTATTTTGACCAGCCAGCAAGAGAGTGGATGTAACCGGATTGAGCTCATTCTTCGTATGTTCCTGGCGCTACCTCGCTGAATCGGGAAACGGTACCCATAGCACACATACCAGGCAGAAGAGCTGGTTAAGAAGTGTGAAGATGTGTGTTTGTGTGGTGAGCGCACGTAAGTTGAAGGATACTATCAGAAGTTGGATGATTTCCAGATTGCAAATGAGAAAGCGCAACCTATACATACATGTTCGAGTCTCGTTTTAGATAGATGTAGGTATGTCTGGTGAGGTGGAGTTTGATATTGGATTGAGGGAGACGGATGCTTCGTGTTTCTTGAGTCATTACAGTGTGATCATTTTTTGTTAGGCATATACTAAACACACACACACACACACACACACACACACACACACACACATATATATATATATATATATATATATATATATATATATATATATATATATATATATATATATATATATATATGCGCGTGATCAAGATATTCCTATTAGTCCACGGGGAAAATGAAACACGATACGTTCCCAAGTGCACTTTCGTGTAATGATCACATCATCAGGGGAGACACAAGAGAGAAATATGTTATACATCGAAGAGACGAGGAGGATGAGCACTCCCCGCGTGACTCCTTCTTCTGTTTCCCATTTTTAGAAAGTTAAAAAAATACAAGGAGGGGAGGATTTCTGGCCCCCCGCCCCCGTCCCCTCTAGTCGCTTTCTACGACACGCGAGGAATGCGTGGGAAGTATTCTTTCACCCCTATCCCCAGGGATAATATACATATATATATACGCATACACACACATACACACACACACGCACATATACACACACACACACACACACATACATGTATATACATATGAAAAATGTAAGAAACAATTTAGAAAACTGAAACTTCTAGCTTGAAATGAAATGAATAAATGAATGTCACATAGTGGTTCAACCTCCGGCTATGGAAAAAGGAAATGTTTAATTTATTTACACAAACGTCAATAGTAGTTCTCATCAATTTAACCACTGTATCAATAAGCTTCAAATGTCTAAGCTACATTTTTTCCAATTTCACTATTTTCTTGTCAAAGCACCATGTATGAAAACTATCACTCCAGTAACACAACTATAAACATTTACTTCCCCTTTAAAAAAAGTTCTGGGGAAGTCTGTCTCGATACACTGCGGGACAGTCTACCACCTGGCGAGGTTTGTGTTGCAATGGATCTTGATTCACAAACGTAGTAGCATCACTGGTGGGCCAAGGTAGTTCCGTTGGCGAAGAGGAGCTCATGAAACATGTCGGAAAGCATGCTACTGCAGGCAGGAGTGAAGGCTGATGCAAACTGGTATCGCTCTGAATGATGTGATGGGGACGAGATGATCCTCTGACTCATGTCCATGATGACGCCGCTCTTGCTACTGACGGAGGCGCCGAACCACTGGTGACTCTTGCTGTCTACCTGACGCCCACTGTCCCATTGGTCACCTGTTGTATCAAACTGTATGGCCTGGCAGAGGCCACGGCGACGTGGACTGCAGCGGTACACAGCTCCGCCCTTCTCCACGTCGGGCTGGTTCGTCTGGGCCTCGGGCGCTCCCACCAACACCCAAAGCAGTACCACCTGGAAGTGTGGGGCAGGAGGGAGAAGGTCGTCTGCGGAGTCAGAGGATGATCCAGGTAGAAGCAGCTGCCTAGTGGCCCAACCCACCAGGAGGAGGAGAGAAGAGGGTGTTTTGAAATGGTTTGGGCACATGGAGAGAATGAGTGAGGAAAGATTGACCAAGAGGATATATGTGTCGGAGGTGGAGGGAACGAGGAGAAGAGGGAGACCAAATTGGAGGTGGATAGATGGAGTGAAAAAGATTTTGTGTGATCGGGGCCTGAACATGCAGGAGGGTGAAAGGAGGGCAAGGAATAGAGTGAATTGGAGCGATGTGGTATACCGGGGTTGACGTGCTGTCAGTGGATTGAATCAAGTCATGTGAAGCGTCTGGGGTTAACCATGGAAAGCTGTGTAGGTATGGATATTTGCGTGTGTGGACGTATGTATATACATGTGTATGGGGGTGGGTTGGACCATTTCATTCGACTGTTTCCTTGCGCTACCTCGCAAACGCGGGAGACAGCGACAAAGCAAAAAAAAAAAAAAAAAAAATCGAAGAGACGAAGCTAGGTCGCCATTTGGTAAACAAAATGGCGTCCTAGCTTTGTCTCTTCGGTTGCCACAGCCGCACTCGGACACGATGGACTGGACTTTGTTCCCCGTAATCAACCCGAACTGCTCGGTGCTCGACCGATGGCAGCATTCGCGAACGCCTAAGCATACCCTGCTCGTACGCATGAGCCTTGACGCCGAAGACCCCGACCACCGTCGAGTGCACTTTGAGTACTACGGTGAGAGGCTGCTCTCCGGGGACTCTGAGGTCCTGCCGGAGGGCGAGAGGTACGCCCTGCTCCTCCGGCTCCGCGAGGTGAACCAGAGTGGCAGCCTTGTAAATGCCGGCTGCTACGAACATCATCTCTGGGCCATGTTTGTCCCCCAGCAGGGTCCCGAACCCTATCATGACCGTGAAAATGACCCCTGTGGTCGAAGAGAAACCCTCCTTAGTAGTTGTTTCCACCGGAGCCAACCAAGACTGTATTGAATATTAACATGAACGTTAGTATAGAGGCTCTTCAAACACATGGGACTAGAGAATAAGGCCCATCCAGCTTCGTCCCACTGATATCTTGATCAATCAAGTCGTTGCTGGCGACCAGGACCCGTCGACGCACCGGTTAAAGAATATTACCATTGTCGCATCACTGTGCGAGGTCACCTCAAAGACCTGAGCATAGGTAGCGTCAAGAAACTGCTACAGGTACCTTGATGGGACATACGAGAGCAGGAGCCAAAAGAGGCTACCGAATGCCACGGTGTTGTGACCTGCACAAACCTGGAGCCATTCTGGTTGGTCAAGGTGGTTGAGGGAAAACAATCCTCCCATCAGGTCATCGACGAAAACGGCATTTGCTTCGTCGGTGTGCCAGGTCAACACGCAGAAGTGACTATGGGCAACATCAAGAAGCTGGTGCAGCTGCTTTACTGGGACGTACAACAGCACAAACCAGAAGAGCCTACCAAATTCCAGGGCAAGGTGACCTGCCCCACATGGTGGAGCCATTCTGGTTGGTCAAGGCGCATCTGCCGTGAGCCACGTCCAGTGCGGCATGAGAGTGGTTTTGTGTGTGATCTCAGAGACTCTGAACTTCGGGTAACTTATTAAGCAACATTCAAATTATTCCGTTGTTTTATCATAGAAAAAATATGCCTGGGGATAGGGGAGAAAGAATACTTTCCACGTATTCCCTGCGTCTCGTAGAAGGCGACTAAAAGGGAAGGGAGCGGGGGCTGGAAATCCTCCCCTCTCGTTTTTTTTTTTTCTTGTATTTATTTATTTCACTATACTTAGTCGCTGTCTCCAGCGTTAGCAAGACGAAAGAATGTATATACATAAACGCACACACACTGCCATATATATACCTATACATTTCGACGTATACATTGATATAAATACGCAGACATGTACATATATACATATGTATATATTCATACTGCCTTCATTCATTTCTGTCGCCACCCCACCACACATGTAATGGCACCACCACCTTCCTCCCACGCGCGCGAGGTAGCTCTAGGAAAAGACAACAAAGGCCACATTCGTTCACACTCAGTGTCTAGCTGTCATGTGTAATGCACCGAAACCACAGCTTCCTTGCCACATCTAGGCCCCATAAAAGTTTCTATGGTTTACCCGAGCCGCTTCACATACCCTGGTTCATTCCATGGACAGCACGTCCCTCAAAATATTTTTCACTTCATTCCTTCCACCTCCAATATGTTATCCCTGGGTATAGGCGAGAAAGAATACTTCCCACGTATTCCCTGCGTGTCGTAGAAGGCGACTAAAAGGGGAGGGAGCAGGGGTCTGAAAATCATCCCCACCCGTTTTTTACTTTTCAAAAAAAAAAAAAAAAAAAACTACCAGGGCCAAGTGAAGATATTCCCCCTAAGGATCAGAACTCTGTGTTTAACGCTACCTCGGAAATGCGGGAAATGGCGACTATGTACGAAGGGGTTGTCATTTCATGTGTGGCGGGGTGGCGACGGAATGAATAAGGGCAGACATTATGAATTCTGTACATGTGTATATATGTATGTTTGTGCATATATATGTATACGTTGAGATGTATAGGTATGTATATGTATATGTTGAGATGTATAGGTATGTATATGTGCGTGTGTGGACGTGTATGTATATACATGTGTATGTGGGTGGTTGGGCCATTTCGTCTGTTTCCTTGCGCTACCTCGCTAATGCGGGAGGCAGCGAGAAAGTATAATGAATAAATAAATACATATATTAAGAACAAAGTGCATAGCCTAGCGGTAGCATTCCCGCCTGTATGCATGTGTATGTGTACGTATGAATGGGTGGGCCATTCTTCGTCTGTCTCCTGGCGCTACCTCGTTGACGCATGAAAAAGTGATTAAGTATAACATTATATATGGACGGGAATTGAAGCCTTTATATAACAAGATGTTTTTAAGAGGAAATTTAAAATAGAAAGATACAAATAACATGAGAAAATCACCTCCTCACTATAGTGAAGACCGGTGCGGAATTTCCACTCAGGCAACAAACGCTGTTTTCATCCCACACATGACCTTGATGCCCTTCCCATGTGATTTTTCTACAAGGTTAAGGGATCCTTCCAGCAGAAGGGTCTTGAGCTCCTCTGCCGGAATGGTCTGGGATCGTAAAACATGAGGTACGTGTTTGACGCCCTTGGGCACCACGATGTCACAAGTGCGCTCACCGATCCAAAAGCGCTTATTGTAGTATTGGGGGCAAGCTATCACCCCTATGAGTGCAGTTGTCTCCCTGGGCCGTTCACGGAACACCTCCCAGCCGTTCTTCTTGACTAATTTCATGACCTCGTTCTCGGTCACGTTCATGCTGTCCCCACGGGCGTTTACAATGATGCAATCAGGCTGCGATCTTCGGATAGGCACAAAGATTTTTCTCACCTTGGGAGGAGGTTGCAACACTTGCTGGGGAGGCTCGAGGATTTCTTCCACCTTGGGAGGAGTTGCAGTTTGTTGCACCTTGGTAGGAGCTTGCGACCTTTGGATAGGCACAAAGATTGACATGGCCTGAGATGGAGGTTGCAACACTCGCCGGATAGGCTTGAAGTCCTTCCCATAAGGTTGGTGAGGCACAAAGATTGACATCACCTTGGATGGAGGCTGCAACACTCGTCGGGTAGGCTTGACGATTTGTTCCACCTTGGAAGGAGTGTCAGTTTGTTGCACCTTGTGAGGAGATTGCGACCTTTGGATAGGCACAAAGATTGACATGGCCTGAGATGGAGGTTGCAACACTCGCCGGATAGGCTTGAAGTCCTTCCCATAAGGTTGGCGAGGCACAAAGATTGACATCACCTTGGATGGAGGCTGCAACACTCGTCGGGTAGGCTTGACGATTTGTTCCACCTTGGGAGGAGATTGCGACCTTTTGATAGGCACAAAGATTGACATGGCCTGAGATGGAGGTTGCAACACTCGCCGGATAGGCTTGAAGTCCTTCCCATAAGGTTGGCGAGGCACAAAGATTGACATCACCTTGGATGGAGGCTGCAACACTCGTCGGGTAGGCTTGACGATTTGTTCCACCTTGGGAGGAGATTGCGACCTTTTGATAGGCACAAAGATTGACATGGCCTGAGATGGAGGTTGCAACACTCGCCGGATAGGCTTGAAGTCCTTCCCATAAGGTTGGCGAGGCACAAAGATTGACATCACCTTGGATGGAGGCTGCAACACTCGTCGGGTAGGCTTGACGATTTGTTCCACCTTGGAAGGAGTGTCAGTTTGTTGCACCTTGTGAGGAGATTGCGACCTTTGGATAGGCACAAAGATTGACATGGCCTGAGATGGAGGTTGCAACACTCGCCGGATAGGCTTGAAGTCCTTCCCATAAGGTTGGCGAGGCACAAAGATTGACATCACCTTGGATGGAGGCTGCAACACTCGTCGTGTAGGCTTGACGATTTGTTGCACCTTGGGAGGAGTGTCAGTTTGTTGCACCTTGTGAGGAGATTGCGACCTTTGGATAGGCACAAAGATTGACATGGCCTGAGATGGAGGTTGCAACACCCGCCGGATAGGCTTGAAGTCCTTTCCATAAGGTTGGCGAGGCACAAAGATTGACATCACCTTGGATGGAGGCTGCAACACTCGTCGGGTAGGCTTGACGATTTGTTCCACCTTGGAAGGAGTGTCAGTTTGTTGCACCTTGTGAGGAGATTGCGACCTTTGGATAGGCACAAAGATTGACATGGCCTGAGATGGAGGTTGCAAAACTCGCCGGATAGGCTTGAAGTCCTTCCCATAAGGTTGGCGAGGCACAAAGATTGACATCACCTTGGATGGAGGCTGCAACACTCGTCGAGTAGGCTTGACGATTCGTTCCACCTTGGGAGGAGTGTCAGTTTGTTGCACCTTGTGAGGAGATTGCGACCTTTGGATAGGCACAAAGATTGACATGGCCTGAGATGGAGGTTGCAACACTCGCCGGATAGGCTTGAAGTCCTTCCCATAAGGTTGGTGTGGCACAAAGATTGACATCACCTTGGATGGAGGCTGCAACACTCGTCGGGTAGGTTTGACGACTTGTTCCACCTTATGAGGAGTTGCAGTTCCTTCCACCTTAGGAGGAGCTTTACTCTTATCATCGTAATCAACCACTTGGTATGGAAGAACCTGCTGTGTCTCTATCTTCTCCTCCTCCATCTCAGAGAGATACCCACGTAACCTCTGAACCTCTTGGCTGAGGAGGATAATATCTTGTCGTTCGGCTTCACGGCGTTTCTCATCGTCATCAAGAAGCTGGCGTAGCTGCTGGTTCTGTCTACGAAGAGCCTCCACCACTCCAGAATCATGTTCGACTGCACTATGCTCTGGCTTGTTTTGAGTTGGAGTCTCAGTGTCAGAGGTTGGATTCTCGCTGATAGCAGAGACTAGAGTCTCATGACGAGCTATCCTCACCGGCGTACAGCCCCGACCGTCTTCTATGCATTTCGAAATGTCCCTCACTAAGGGGGAAAGGTAATCTAATGCCTCATCATCAGCAGAGGGCGTGTATCCCTGTGCAGAGTCATCTACGTTCCGCAAATATAAGAACCCGTCGGCGTCCACGGAGACGATCTCCTTGGCCCAGACCGCGGTCACGACGTGTGTGAACACCAGGCAACCAAGGAGGAACCCAGTAATCCGTCGCAATTCCATTATTTTCAAATTCGATTTAAAGAAGGAAAATCGGGAGCTACAGATCTGTGTCACAAAGATGTGGAGAGGACAGATGTTACCTGGTGGTGTCATCAGGTTACGAAATGTTTGTGGAAGAGGGTGGAGGGGAATGCGTGGCAGTAGCTGGCATGTGGGAATGGAAATGGGGTGTTTGGCAGTAGTTGGGATGGTATTTGGAATGGGAAGTAATGAGATGTGGGAATGTAGCTGGGCAAAGTTGGCGTGTTGAGTTCATATGTGGGAAAGTAGCTCGACAGTAATTGATGTGTTGTGTGGGGTGTCGGGGAGTAGATGAGATGTGAGAATGAAGCTGGGTAATAGGTGGGGTGTTGCATGGGGTGTGGGTGAGTAGTTGAGATATGGCAATGTAGCTGGCATATGGTTGGGGTGTTGTGTGGGTGATGGTGACTAGCTAACATGTGGGAATGTAGCTGGGCAAATAGTAAGGGTGTTGTGTGGGGTGTCATAGAGTAGTTGAGATGTGAGACATACTAATTAGGCAAAAGATGGGATTTTGTTTGGGTTGCAGAGGAGTAGATGAAATGTAAGAATGTAGTTGGGCAAATAGAAGGAGCTTTGTGGTTAGGGTGTCGGGGAGTAGATGAGATGTGAGAATGAAGCTGGGTAATAGGTGGGGTGTTGCATGGAGTGTCAGGGAGTAGTTGAGATGTGGCAATGTAGCTGGCATATGGATGGGGTGTTTTGTGGGTGATGGGGACTAGCTAACATGTGAGAATATAGCTAGACAATAGTTGGGGTGTTGTGTGGGGTGTCAGGGAGTAGTTGAGATGTGAGACATGCTAATCAGGTAATATTTGGGATTTTGTTTGGGGTGCAAAGTAGATGAAACGTGAGAATGTAGCTGGTCAAATAGTAGGGGCTTTCTGTGGGGTGTCGGGGAGTAGTTGAGATGTGGCAATGTAGCTGGCATATGGTTGGGGTGTTCTGTGGGTGATGGTGACTAGATGACATGTGGGAATGTAGCTGGACAATAATTGATGTGTTGTGTGGGGTGTCGGGAAGTAGATGAGATGTGAGAATGAAGCTGGGTAATAGGTGGGATGTTGCATGGGGCGTCGGGGAGTAGTTGAGATGTGGCACTGTAGCTGGCATATGGTTTCGGTGTTTTGTGGGTGAGGTGACTAGATGACATGTGTTAATATAGCTGGACAATAATTGATGTGTTGTGTGGGGTGTCGGGGAGTAGTTGAGATGTGAGAATGAAGCTGGGTAATAGGTGGGGTGTTGCATGGGGTGTCGGAGAGTAGTTGAGGTGTGGCAATGTAGGTGGCCTATGGTTGGGGTGTTGTGTGGGTGATGGTGACTAGATGACATGTGGGAATATAGCTGGATAATAGTTGGGGTGTTGTGTGGGGTGTCAGGGAGTAGTTGAGATGTGGCCAATGTAGCTAGGTAATAGTTGGGGTGTTGTATGTGGCGTCATGGAGTAGTTGAGATGTGACATCCTAATTGGGCAATAGTTGGGATCTTCTGTAGGGTGCTGGGGAGTAGGTGAAACGTGAGAATGTAGCTGGTCAATTAGTAGGGGCTTTGTGTGGTGTGTCAGGGAGTAGTTGAGATGTGGCCAATGTAGCTTGGCAATAGTTGGGGTGTTGTGTGTGGTGTCATGGAGTAGGTGAGATATGACATCCTAATTGGGCAATAGTTGGGATCTTGTGTGGGGTGAAGGGGAGTAGATGAAACGTGGGAAAGTATCGGGGCAATTTTTGGGCTCTTGTGTGGTGCGTTGGGGAGTACTTGAGATGTAGAAATATAAGTGAACAATAGTTTCGGTGTTTTGTAGGGTGTCGGTGACTAGTAGAAAAGTAGGAATGTTGCTGAGCAATAGTTGGTATGATGTGTGGGATGTC
Organism: Panulirus ornatus; assembly: GCF_036320965.1. Lineage (NCBI taxonomy): Eukaryota > Metazoa > Arthropoda > Malacostraca > Decapoda > Palinuridae > Panulirus > Panulirus ornatus. Next base: position 14,458,206 of record NC_092240.1, on the reverse strand, counting down.
AGAGACTAGTTGAGATGTGGGGATGTAATTGGACAACAGTTGTGATGCTGTGTGGAAGGTCAGGAAGTACAGGTGTGAGAATGTATCTGGGCAATATTTGAGATCTTGTGTGTTGCGTCGGGAAGTACTTGAGATATAAGAATTTAGGTGGGCAATACTTACGGTGGTGTTTGGGATGTCGGTGAGTAGCTGTGGTGTGGGAATGTACCGGTGGAGTCTTTCAAAATTTGGGGCGTAATTTGGTTTGTTGGTGAGTAGTTGAGATGAGGTAACATAGCAGAGATATCGGGCAGTAACACGAGTTTTTGGTAGTGACTGGTCATGTGTTTGGGTTCCAGAGTATTTGATCTTGCTTCCAAGAATATATATACATATATATGAATATATGCATAAAAAGATATATTCTTTCGGAAAACTTTTTAGATATCTCACGTTCTTTTAGCCGGCCAAAAGTATAGGGGAGGTATATATACAGTATTTCTCAAAGATAGTCAAAAACTACAGTACACTGAGAATATGCAGAGATGAATTAACAAAATATGGATTACGCTTTTACACAAAGCAACGAAATTTTAATTTATACGTTAGATTGCATTGGAGGAAACGTAACTACTGTCGACAAAACCAAGTAATCAAGCGAGAGACGCAGGTAGAACATGATGGCGAATATCTGTGCTGAGGAAGAAAGATAATGCCTTAAGAACACTTTTTCTTGTGGGATGAACTTTTGGTACATCTAATGTGAAGCTCCTCAGACCCTACACAAACTCTACCTCTCAAGTTTACAAGACTTTACGCACAGGAGTTCCTACGTTAAGGTGGGAGTTTATCTTGGTTTTATATAAACTTGGTTTTATATAAACTTATCCTCATTAGGACCATGCACCCCACACAAGATCCCAACTATTGCCCACTTAGGATGTCACATCTCAACTACTCCATGACACCACACAAAACACCCCAACTATTGCACAGCTACATTGGCCACATCTCAACTACTCCCTGACACCCCACACAATACCCCAACTATTGTCCAGCTATATTCTCACATGTTAGCTGGTCACCATCACCCAACCAACACCCCAACCATATGCCAGCTACATTGCCACATCTCAACTACTCCCCGACACCCCACAGAAAGCCCCTACTATTTGCCCAGCTACATTCTCAAGTTTCATCTACTCCTCTGCACCCCAAACAAAATCCCAACTATTACCTAATTAGTATGTCTCACATCTCAACTACTCCCTGACACCCCACACAACACCCCAACTATTGCCCAGCTATATTCCCACATGTTAGCTGGTCACCATCACCCACATAACACCCCAACCATATGCCAGCTACATTGCCACATCTCAACTACTCCCTGACACCCCATGCAACACCCCACCTATTACCCAGCTTCATTCTCACATCTCATCTACTCCCCGACACCCCACACAACACATCAATTAATGTTGAGCTACATACCCCCATATGAACTACTACTGAACACGCCAACGTTGCCCAGCTACATTCCCACAGCTCATTACTTTCCATTCCAAATACTATCCCAACTACTGCCAAGCACCCCATTTCCATTCCCACATGCCAGCTACTGCCACGCATTGCCCTCCACCCTATTCCACAAACATTTCGTGACCTGATGACTGTAGTGACTTGACACTTGCTTTTATCATAACCTTCACTATACTCCTATTTCTTCACTGAATCCCGTCTTTACAATACCTTAAGCTAAGGACGCAAGACCGTCCTGTTTCCAAGATACGCTTATCTTAACTAAGCTGGGTACACTACACTCTTAACTAAGTTGGGTACACTACACTCTTATCTTAACTAAGCTGGGTACACTACACTCTTAACTAAGCTGGGTACACTACACTCTTATCGTAACTAAGCTGGGTACACTAAACTCTTATCTTAACTAAGCTGGGTACACTACACTCTTATCTCAACTAAGCTGGGTACACTACACTCTTCCAGACAACATCCTTACCTTCACCAACGCGTAATTTCTACTAACTTAGGTTCATTTTGTGTTGAGTTTGTATCATTACACCATCATCTTCACAAAGCTAGGTTCAGTATATTCGTCTTCACTACACCTTCATCTTCACTACAAATGCCATCATCACTACACCCGAAATACTCCTTCATCTTCATTGTAAAGGTCAGTACCACAGCACATCCATCACTGCAACTTCACTGCTGCTTACCTTTGACCTAGCTGCTAGGGTGAGGTGAAGGAAAGGTTAGCACACACACACACACACACACACACACACACAATCCAGAAGTGAAACAAGACAGGGATGTTCGGACAGTATCTGCTGGGAAGGTGTGTGGTGACAGGAGTACGAGAGTGGCAGAAGGTCAATGAAAGGTTGTTTTGACTGTAAATGAACAGCGTGAGGCGAACAACAGAAAGAATAGGGGCAGAAACCAGAAGGAAAAAAATGCAGTTTGAGGGACCTTTGATTATGTTAAATGAAACAGTGACAAATATGGGTGGAGTGCTTAAAACAAGGTTGCGCTCGAAGCGAGGGTCCTGCCATGTCATGTTTGGCGGGAAAAAAGGAAGCGAAGCCTCGTCAAAGATGAAGTTTGGCAAGACAACAGGATTCGACAGGTTGTGGCTGATCTTATCATCAAAAAAACTGACTGACGATAATAACCCAGCCCAGTGCATCTATACTGACGATCCTTCCGACTCTGCCACTGGGAGGCCAGGCAGTGCTGCCATTGTGATCCAGCCCAGTGGTAATAGATGAGAGAAAAATGTGAGAATAAACAACCGAGCATCTACTCTACAAACTGAATTGTTCGCTACACTTATCGCTCTTCATCAGTCTACCTAGAAATCACTGCCACAGACAGTTTAATTATCTGTGATTCTTTATCTTCACTACTTGTCCTTAACCCCCTGAGATCAGAATGTAACATGCTGGTCTCTGAAGCCAGACACAAAAACTCAGACATTATTGCTCAAGGGATTCAAATCAAATTGTTATGGATTCCCTCTCATATAGGCCTCCGTGAGCTTGACAAACTGATGCTTTAGCCAAACTTGCAATTAGTAATGTTGAAAACAACATTGGGTTGTCAATTTGAAGCCTCTAAACAGCAATTAGAAAGGAACTAATTGACCTCTTTGAAGCACGAAAACGAGTTCAGATAAGGACAAGTATTCTATTTCGGACGGATCTTAGTGGGCAGTGATTTCGGTGTATTTTGACCAGCTAGCAAGAGAGTGGATGTGACCGGATTGAGCTCATTCTTGGTGTGTTCCTAGCGCTACCTCGCTGAATCGGGAAACGGTACCCATAGCACACATACCGGGCAGAAGAGCTGGTTAAGAAGTGTGAGGATGTGTGTTTGTGTGGTGAGCGCACGTAAGTTGAAGGATACTATCAGAGAGTTGGATGATTTCCAGATTGCAAATGAGAAAGCGCAACCTATACATACATGTTTTGTGTGTGATCTCGGAGACTTTGAACTTCGGGTAACTTATTAAGCAACATTCAAATTATTCCGTTGTTTTATCATCGAAAAAATATTCCTGGGGATAGGGGAGAAAGAATACTTCCCACGTATTCCCTGCGTCTCGTAGAAGGCGACTAAAAGGGAAGGGAGCGGGGGCTGGAAATCCTCCCCTCTCGTTTTTTTTTTTTTTCTTGTATTTATTTATTTCACTATACTTAGTCGCTGTCTCCAGCGTTAGCAAGACGAAAGAATGTATATACATAATCGCACACACACTGCCATATATATACCTATACATTTCGACGTATACATTGATATAAATACACAGACATGTACATATATACATATGTATATATTCATACTGCCTTCATTCATTTCTGTCGCCACCCCACCACACATGTAATGGCACCACCACCTTCCTCCCACGCGCGCGAGGTAGCTCTAGGAAAAGACAACAAAGGCCACATTCGTTCACACTCAGTGTCTAGCTGTCATGTGTAATGCACCGAAACCACAGCTTCCTTGCCACATCTAGGCCCCATAAAAGTTTCTATGGTTTACCCGAGCCGCTTCACATACCCTGGTTCATTCCATGGACAGCACGTCCCTCAAAATATTTTTCACTTCATTCCTTCCACCTCCAATATGTTATCCCTGGGTATAGGCGAGAAAGAATACTTCCCACGTATTCCCTGCGTGTCGTAGAAGGCGACTAAAAGGGGAGGGAGCAGGGGTCTGAAAATCATCCCCACCCGTTCTTTACTTTTCAAAAAAAAAAAAAAAAACTACCAGGGCCAAGTGAAGATATTCCCCCTAAGGATCAGAACTCTGTTTTTAACGCTACCTCGGAAATGCGGGAAATGGCGACTATGTACGAAGGGGTTGTCATTTCATGTGTGGCGGGGTGGCGACGGAAATGAATAAGGGCAGACATTATGAACTCTGTACATGTGTATATATGTATGTTTGTGCATATATATGTATACGTTGAGATGTATAGGTATGTATATGTATATGTTGAGATGTATAGGTATGTATATGTGCGTGTGTGGACGTGTATGTATATACATGTGTATGTGGGTGGTTGAGCCATTTCGTCTGTTTCCTTGCGCTACCTCGCGAGACAGCGACAAAGTATAATGAATAAATAAATACATATATTAAGAAGAAAGTGCATAGCCTAGCGGTAGCATTCCCGCCTATATGCATGTGTATGTGTACGTATGAATGGATGGGCCATTCTTCGTCTGTATCCTGGCGCTACCTCATTGACGAATGAAAAAGTGGTTAAGTATAACATTATATATGGACGGGAATGGAAGCCTTTATATAACGAGATGTTTTTGAGAGGAAATTTAAAATTGAAAGATACAAATAACATGAGAAAATCACCTCCTCACTATAGTGAAGACCGGTGCGAAATTTCCACTCAGGCAACAAACGCTGTTTTCATCCCACACATGACCTTGATGCCCTTCCCATGTGATTTTTCTACAAGGTTAAGGGATCCTTCCAGCAGAAGGGTCTTGAGCTCCTCTGCCGGAATGGTCTGGGATCGTAAAACATGAGGTACGTGTTTGACGCCCTTGGGCACCACGATGTCACAAGTGCGCTCACCGATCCAAAAGCGCTTATTATAGTATTGGGGGCAAGCCATCACCCCTATGAGTGCAGTTGTCTCCCTGGGCCGTTCACGGAACACCTCCCAGCCGTTCTTCTTGACTAATTTCATGACCTCGTTCTCGGTCACGTTCATGCTGTCCCCACGGGCGTTTACAATGATGCAATCAGGCTGCGATCTTCGGATAGGCACAAAGATTTTTCTCACCTTGGAAGCAGGTTGCAACACTTGCTGGGGAGGCTCGACGATTTGTTCCACCTTGGGAGGAGATTGCGACCTAGGCACAAAGATTGACATGGCCTGAGATGGAGGTTGCAACACTCGCCGGATAGGCTTGAAGTCTTTCCCATAAGGTTGGCGAGGCACAAAGATTGACATCACCTTGGATGGAGGCTGCAACACTCGTCGGGTAGGCTTGACGATTTGTTCCACCTTGGGAGGAGATTGCGACCTTTTGATAGGCACAAAGATTGACATGGCCTGAGATGGAGGTTGCAACACTCGCCGGATAGGCTTGAAGTCCTTCCCATAAGGTTGGCGAGGCACAAAGATTGACATCACCTTGGATGGAGGCTGCAACACTCGTCGGGTAGGCTTGACGATTTGTTCCACCTTCTGAGGAGTGTCAGTTTGTTGCACCTTATGAGGAGATTGCGACCTTTTGATAGGCACAAAGATTGACATGACCTGAGATGGAGGTTGCAACACTCGACGGATAGGCTTGAAGTCCTTCCCATAAGGTTGGCGAGGCACAAAGATTGACATCACCTTGGATGGAGGCTGCAACACTCGTCGGGTAGGCTTGACGATTTGTTCCACCTTGGAAGGAGTGTCAGTTTGTTGCACCTTGTGAGGAGATTGCGACCTTTGGATAGGCACAAAGATTGACATGGCCTGAGATGGAGGTTGCAACACTCGCCGGATAGGCTTGAAGTCCTTCCCATAAGGTTGGCGAGGCACAAAGATTGACATCACCTTGGATGGAGGCTGCAACACTCGTCGGGTAGGCTTGACGATTTGTTCCACCTTGGGAGGAGATTGCGACCTTTTGATAGGCACAAAGATTGACATGGCCTGAGATGGAGGTTGCAACACTCGCCGGATAGGCTTGAAGTCCTTCCCATAAGGTTGGTGAGGCACAAAGATTGACATCACCTTGGATGGAGGCTGCAACACTCGTCGGGTAGGCTTGACGATTTGTTCCACCTTGGGAGGAGATTGCGACCTTTTGATAGGCACAAAGATTGACATGACCTGAGATGGAGGTTGCAACACTCGACGGATAGGCTTGAAGTCCTTCCCATAAGGTTGGTGAGGCACAAAGATTGACATCACCTTGGATGGAGGCTGCAACACTCGTCGGGTAGGCTTGACGATTTGTTCCACCTTGGAAGGAGTGTCAGTTTGTTGCACCTTGTGAGGAGATTGCGACCTTTGGATAGGCACAAAGATTGACATGGCCTGAGATGGAGGTTGCAACACTCGACGGATAGGCTTGAAGTCCTTCCCATAAGGTTGGTGAGGCACAAAGATTGACATCACCTTGGACGGAGGCTGCAACACTCGTCGGGTAGGCTTGACGATTTGTTCCACCTTGGAAGGAGTGTCAGTTTGTTGCACCTTGTGAGGAGATTGCGACCTTTGGATAGGCACAAAGATTGACATGGCCTGAGATGGAGGTTGCAACACGCGCCGGATAGGCTTGAAGTCCTTCCCATAAGGTTTGCGAGGCACAAAGATTGACATCACCTTGGATGGAGGCTGCAACACTCGTCGGGTAGGTTTGACGACTTGTTCCACCTTATGAGGAGTTGCAGTTCCTTCCACCTTAGGAGGAGCTTTACTCTTATCATCGTAATCAACCACTTGGTATGGAAGAACCTGCTGTGTCTCTATCTTCTCCTCCTCCATCTCAGAGAGATACCCACGTAACCTCTGAACCTCTTGGCTGAGGAGGATAATATCTTGTCGTTCGGCTTCACGGCGTTTCTCATCGTCATCAAGAAGCTGGCGTAGCTGCTGGTTCTGTCTACGAAGAGCCTCCACCACTCCAGAATCATGTTCGACTGCACTATGCTCTGGCTTGTTTTGAGTTGGAGTCTCAGTGTCAGAGGTTGGATTCTCGCTGATAGCAGAGACAGTAGTCTCGCTGATAGCAGAGGCTGGAGTCTCATGACGAGCTATCCTCACCGGCGTACAGCCCCGTCCGTCTTCTATGCATTTCGAAATGTCCCTCACTAAGGGGGAAAGGTAATCTAATGCCTCATCATCAGCAGAGGGCGTGTATCCCTGTGCAGAGTCATCTACGTTCTGCAAATATAAGAACCCGTCGGCGTCCACGGAGACGATCTCCTTGGCCCAGACCGCGGTCACGACGTGTGTGAACACCAGGCAACCAAGGAGGAACCCAGTAATCCGTCGCAATTCCATTATTTTCAAACTCGATTAAAAGAAGGAAAATCGGGAGCTACAGATCTGTGTCGCAAGGATGTGGAGAAGACAGATGTTACCTGGTGGTGTCATCAGGTTATGAAATGTTTGTGGAAGAGGGTGGAGGGGAGTGCGTGGCAGTAGCTGGCATGTGGGAATGGAAATGGGGTGCTTGGCAGTAGTTGGGATGGTATTTGGAATGGGAAGTAATGAGATGTGGGAATGTAGCTGGGCAAAGTTGGCGTGTTGAGTAGTAGTTCATATGTGGGTATGTAGCTCGACAGTAATTGATGTGTTGTATGGGGTGTCGGGGAGTAGATGAGATGTGAGAATGAAGCTGGGTAATAGGTGGGGTGTTGCATGGGGTGTCGGAGAGTAGTTGAGATTTGGCAATGTAGCTGGCATATGGTTGGGGTGTTGTGTGGGTGATGGTGACTAGCTAACATGTGGGAATGTAGCTAGGCAAATAGTAAGGGTGTTGTGTGGGGTGTCATGGAGTAGTTGAGATGTGAGACATTCTAATTAGGCAAAAGATGGGATTTTGTTTGGGTTGCAGAGGAGTAGATGAATCGTAAGAATGTAGTTGGGCAAATAGTAGGGGCTTTGTGTGGTGTGTCGGGGAGTAGTTGAGATGTGGCAATATAGCTGGGTAATAGGTGGGGTGTTGCATGGGGTGTCGGGGAGTAGTTAAGATGTGGGAATGTAGCTGGCATATGGCTGGGGTGTTGTGTGTGTGATGGTGACCAGCTAACATGTGGGAATATAGCTGGACAATAATTGATGTGTTGTGTGGGGTGTCGGGGAGTAGTTGAGATGTGAGAATGAAGCTGGGTAATAGGTGGGGTGTTGCATGGGGTGTTAGGGAGTAGTTGAGATGTGGCAATGTAGCTGGCATATGGTTAGGGTGTTGTGTGGGTGATGATGACTAGCTAACATGTGGGAATATAGCTGGATAATAATTGATGTGTTGTGTGGGGTGTCGGGGAGTAGATGAGATGTGAGAATGAAGCTGGGTAATAGGTGGGGTGTTGCATGGGGTGTCAGGGAGTAGTTGAGATGTGAGACATATTAATTAGGTAAGAGTTGGGATTTTGTTTGGGTTGCAGAGGAGTAGATGAAACGTGAGAATGTAGGTGGGCAAATAGTAGGGGCTTTGTGTGGGGTGTTAGGGATTAGTTGAGATGTGGCAATGTAGCTGGCATATGGTTGGGGTGTTGTGTGGGTAATGGTGACCAACTAACATGTGGGAATATAGCTGGACAATAGTAGGGGCTTTGTGTGGGGTGTTAGGGATTAGTTGAGATGTGGCAATGTAGCTGGCATATGGTTGGGGTGTTGTGTGGGTAATGGTGACCAACTAACATGTGGGAATATAGCTGTACAATAGTAGGGGCTTTGTGTGGGGTGTCAGGGAGTAGTTGAGATGTGGCCAATGTAGCTGGCCAATAGTTGGGGTGTTGTGTGTGGTGTCGTGGAGTAGTTGAGATGTGACATCCTAATTGGGTAATAGTTGGGATCTTGTGTGGGATATATGTGTCGGAGGTGGAGGGAACGAGGAGAAGTGGGAGACCAAATTGGAGGTGGAAAGATGGAGTGAAAAAGATTTTGAGTGATCGGGGCCTGAACATGCAGGAGGGTGAAAGGCGGGCAAGGAATAGAGTGAATTGGATCGATGTGGTATACCGGGGTCGACGTGCTGTCAATGGATTGAATCAGGGCATGTGAAGCGTCTGAGGTAAACCATGGAAAGTTCTGTAGGGCCTGGTTGTGGTAAGGGAGCTGTGGTTTCGGGCATTATTGAATGACAGCTAGAGACTGAGTGTGAACGAATGAGGCCTTTGTTGTCTTTTTCTAGCCCTACCTCGCACACATGAGGGGGGAGGGGGATGTTATCACATGTGTGGCGAGGTGGCGATGGGAATGAATAAAGGCAGAAATTGTGAATTGTGTGCATGTGTATATATGTATATGTCTGTGTGTGTATATATATGTGTACATTGAGATGTATGGGTATGTATATTTGCGTGTGGGGACGTGTATGTATATACATGTGTTTAGGGGTGGGTTGGGCCATTTCTTTCGTCCGTTTCCTTGTGCTACCTCATAAACGCGGGAGACAGCGACAAAGCAAAATAAATAAATAAATAAATATATATATTACCCTTCCGGCCTTAATGAAAACAATCTGTGTTCGTGGACTAGACCGTAATCTGGAAGGTTTACAGAATTAAACCCTTCGGATCGACCGTGGAATCCTACAGATGCAATCCTGCGGTACGATGGTGCGACGCTTGATGCACGACGGTACAATCCTACAGCACGACGGTGCGACGCTTGATGCACGACTCTACAATCCTACAGCACGACGGTGCGACGCTTGATGCACGACTCTACAATCCTACAGCACGACGGTGCGACGCTTGATGCACGACGGTACAATCCTACAGCACGACGGTACGACGCTTGATGCACGACGGTACAATCCTACAGCACGACGGTGCGACGCTTGATGCACGACGGTACAATCCTACAGCACGACGGTGCGACGCTTGATGCACGACGGTACAATCCTACAGCACGACGTTGCGATGCTTGATGCACGACTGTACAATCCTACAACACGACGGTGCGATGCTTGATGCACGACGGTACAATCCTACAGCACGACGGTGCGACGCTTGATGCACGACGGTACAATCCTACAGCACGACGGTGCGATGCTTGATGCACGACGGTACAATCCTACAGCACGACGGTGCGATGCTTGATGCACGACTGTACAATCCTACAACACGACGGTGCGACGCTTGATACACGACGGTACAATCCTACAGCACGACGGTGCGATGCTTGATGCACGACTGTACAATCCTACAACACGACGGTGCGACGCTTGATGCACGACGGTACAATCCTACAGCACGACGTTTCGATGCTTGATGCACGACTGTACAATCCTACAACACGACGGTGCGATACTTGATGCACGACTGTACAATCCTACAGCACGACGGTGCGACGCTTGATGCACGACGGTACAATCCTACAGCACGACGTTGCGACGCTTGATGCACGACGGTACAATCCTACAGCACGACGTTGCGACGCTTGATGCACGACGGTACAATCCTACAGCACGACGTTGCAGCCTTTGATGCACGTCGGTACGACCCATTGACACGATGGTCTGGCCCATGAGATGACCTATGAGGGGTCCGTATCGATGAATAGGCCATCGTACCCAAGGATCGTACCGTCGGGGGCATCAAGGACTTCACCGTCGTGCCATAGGATCGTACCGTCGTGCATCAAGCGTCGCACCGTCGTGCTGTAGGATCGTACCGTGATGTATCAAGAGTAGTAACGTCTTCCTTCAGGATTGTACCATGGTAATTCATGGGCCGGACCGTCGTGTATTGCAGGGGCCGGACCGTCGTGTACTGCAAGGGGCCGGACCGTCGTGTATTGCAGGGGCCGGACCGTCGTGTATTGCAGGGGCCGGACCGTCGTGTATTGCAGGGGCCGGATCGTCGTGTATTGCAGGGGCCTGACCGTCGTGTATTGCAGGGACCGTACCGTCGTGTATTGCAGGGGCCGGACCGTCGTGTATTGCAGGGACCGTACCGTCGTGTATTGCAGGGGCCGGACCGTCGTGTATTGCAGGGGCCGGACCGTCGTGTATTGCAGGGGCCGGACCGCCGTGTATTGCAGGGGCCGTACCGTCGTGTATTGCAGGGGCCGGACCGTCGTGTATTGCAGGGGCCGGACCGTCGTGTATTGCAGGGGCCGTACCGTCGTGTATTGCAGGGACCGTACCGTCGTGTATTGCAGGGACCGTACCGTCGTGTATTGCAGGGGCCGGACCGTCGTGTATTGCAGGGACCGTACCGTCGTGTATTGCAGGGGCCGGACCGTCGTGTATTGCAGGGGCCGGACCGTCGTGTATTGCAGGGGCCGGACCGCCGTGTATTGCAGGGGCCGTACCGTCGTGTATTGCAGGGGCCGGACCGTCGTGTATTGCAGGGGCCGGACCGTCGTGTATTGCAGGGGCCGTACCGTCGTGTATTGCAGGGACCGTACCGTCGTGTATTGCAGGGGCCGGACCGTCGTGTATTGCAGGGACCGTACCGTCGTGTATTGCAGGGGCCGGACCGTCGTGTATTGCAGGGGCCGTACCGTCGTGTATTGCAGGGGCCGGACCGTCGTGTATTGCAGGGGCCGGACCGTCGTGTATTGCAGGGGCCGGACCGTCGTGTATTGCAGGGGCCGTACCGTCGTGTATTGCAGGGGCCGGACCGTCGTGTATTGCAGGGGCCGTACCGTCGTGTATTGCAGGGGCCGGACCGTCGTGTATTGCAGGGGCCGGACCGTCGTGTATTGCAGGAGCCGGACCGTCGTGTATTGCAGGGGCCGTCCTGTCGTGTACTGCAGGGGCCGGACCGTCGTGTAATGCAGGGGCCGGACCGTCGTGTATTGCAGGGGCCGGACCGTCGTGTATTGCAGGGGCCGAACCGTCGTGTATTGCAGGGGCCGTACCGTCGTGTATTGCAGGGGCCGTACCGTCGTGTATTGCAGGGGCCGGACCGTCGTGTATTGCAGGGGCCGGACCGTCGTGTATTGCAGGGGCCGGACCGTCGTGTATTGCAGGGGCCGTCCTGTCGTGTAATGCAGGGGCCGGACCGTCGTGTAATGCAGGGGCCGGACCGTCGTGTATTGCAGGGGCCGGACCGTCGTGTATTGCAGGGGCCGAACCGTCGTGTATTGCAGGGGCCGTACCGTCGTGTATTGCAGGGGCCGGACCGTCGTGTATTGCAGGGGCCGGACCGTCGTGTATTGCAGGGGCCGTTCCGTCGTGTATTGCAGGGGCCGTACCGTCGTGTATTGCAGGGACCGTACCGTCGTGTATTGCAGGGGCCGGACCGTCGTGTATTGCAGGGGCCGGACCGTCGTGTATTGCAGGGGCCGGACCGTCGTGTATTGCAGGGGCCGTACCGTCGTGTATTGCAGGGGCCGGACCGTCGTGTATTGCAGGGGCCGGACCGTCGTGTAATGCAGGGGCCGTTCCGTCGTGTATTGCAGGGACCGTACCGTCGTGTATTGCAGGGGCCGGACCGTCGTGTATTGCAGGGGCCGGACCGTCGTGTATTGCAGGGGCCGTTCCGTCGTGTATTGCAGGGGCCGTACCGTCGTGTATTGCAGGGACCGTACCGTCGTGTATTGCAGGGGCCGGACCGTCGTGTATTGCAGGGGCCGGACCGTCGTGTATTGCAGGGGCCGGACCGTCGTGTATTGCAGGGGCCGGACCGTCGTGTATTGCAGGGGCCGTACCGTCGTGTATTGCAGGGGCCGTACCGTCGTGTATTGCAGGGGCCGTACTGTCGTGTATTGCAGGGGCCGTACCGTCGTGTATTGCAGGGACCGGACCGTCGTGTATTGCAGGGGCCGGACCGTCGTGTATTGCAGGGGCCGTACCGTCGTGTATTGCAGGGGCCGTTCCGTCGTGTATTGCAGGGGCCGTACCGTCGTGTATTGCAGGGGCCGTACCGTCGTGTATTGCAGGAGCCGTACCGTCGTGTACTGCAGGGGCCGGACCGTCGTGTATTGCAGGGGCCGGACCGTCGTGTATTGCAGGGGCCGTACCGTCGTGTATTGCAGGAGCCGGACCGTCGTGTATTGCAGGGGCCGGACCGTCGTGTATTGCAGGAGCCGTACCAGTCGTTCAGGCGTAATTAAAGTCTGGACACGTGGATTGCCCTGCTCCATATGGCTAACATTACGAGTATCAAATTCCATTGATAGGATTCTACCGCTTGTGGTTGAAATTCAGTTCAGTATGCGAAAGCAAAACCTGAAGCGAAAATGTCCTCATGTGGATGAGAGAGAAACGTCGCATCTACCCTATGCTACAGCTCTCATCATACTCGCTAATATTGGGAACCCTCTCATAAAGGGGTTCTGCACCTTTTTTTGGCTGCGCTGCACTCAGTAATAGGGACAAGATGGACTCTTGTTAAACAAGAAGTTCCCTGACGAGAAGAGACTCGCCAATCTGTAGTGTAACATCAAACAGGCAAAGTTCTGTAACACTGTATCAAAGCCGTTCCAAAGCTTGAATAGGGGAAGAAAGTAGTAAGGCGGCCTCACCTTCGAGTTACCATACGGATATATCTGAGGCAGTAGCTTGCCGAGTATCACGTGGCCTGCCTAGTGGTGGGCGCAAGCACACCGGCAACCAGCTCACCTGAGCAAATACACAGAAATGCCCATAGGAAAAGGAGAGTGAAACGACATTGCTGCGGGAGGCAGATAGGTCAAGTTGTGAGGTTAGCCTGGGAGGGGTTGGTAAGTCGGAACGTCTCGTTTAGAAAAAAAAAGTCTGTCCTTTCCCCGCCGTTGGAGTTGGCGGCACCCTGAAGCTGCAGGAAGCCCTTCAATGAAAGGGCGTCTTAGGGTTATGCATGCATGTTATACAATAAGTCTTACAGTAGTGCTTAAAACTGTGTATGTAGCTGGCTCATGATGGAGAGACTAGGACGAGGGTAAACTGAACTGTTTGTTTATTTCGCTTTCCCCTGCTCCTAAAATAAGAGAACCATATTTCATCTCCTTCATCTCTGAGAGGAGAGAGAGAGAGAGAGAGAGAGAGAGAGAGAGAGAGAGAGAGAGAGAGAGAGAGAGAGAGAGAGAGAGAGAGAGAGAGAGAGAGAGTGGGGGGGAGATCAAAGAGAATAATTGTCCTGGGGAGAAACAAGAGAAAATGAGAGTCATATGAATTCTCAAGACTACATTTAAGTGAACACTACGAGTCTCTCCTGTTCGTGAGTGGGACCTCTCATTAGCTATAAAAGCCAGGGTAAGCGGTCCGAGAAGAGGACGAGCGACGTCAGGATATGGCAGTGAAGTGGCTGTAGCGGAGGACGGGAGGGGACGAGGTGCTGCTGCTGTAGATGATGTGAGGCGGGAGGGGTAGCAGGAGGAAGAATGGATGGAGGAGGGCGGCAAGGGATGAAGCTGTTGACCATAAGGTAACAGAAGAAAGGGAGGCTCAGGCACCCCTGTAGAAGGAACAGTGGTCAGCAGAGGGTGTGTAGGTAATCAGTACCTGAAGAAGAAGCTGTAGCAATAGCACCACCAGGAGCAACGCCAGAAGGAAGGCGACATGGCAGCTGCAGGAGTGCCAACAACAGCCAGCAGCAGCAGCAGCGGCGGCGGCGGCAGAAGCAAGGAATGTGGGTGGCGTTGGGGAAGCTGAATCAGGGAGTGAAGGGGCGTGTATAACCTCGACATCATGACAGATTCCAGGATGCAGCAAGCCAGCGGACTGTCGGGACTGAATTACAGATCACGTCGTCCCCCTGGTGTCTTTGTCGCCCCCTCATTCCACACGGCGCCCGGCTATTCTTGCTCATGACCGCACCAAAGTGTATATACACATATATTAATCAGATGGGGGGAAGGAAAGAAAAGACTAAGACCACAGGATTCAATCCCTTAGAGTACCTACACGCACGCTCGCCCGAAAGCTACCGAATCAGACGTAGAACCTAAGACAGAATCCTCGTCATCACCCTGTAGAAGGGGGACGCGCTTCTAACAACCCTCAAAGAGAATATAGAAACCTACTTTCACGAAAAAGTACATCCCCTCTTCGGATGTTTCTCATCACTCGCAAAACATAAGACAAACAAAAATAAAAATAAAAAAGAAGATAACGCTTACGTAACCAGACGGTGGCAAAAAGGGATTTTCGTCTCGCCATAATCTCGGTTAATGATCAATTTGGACTCATGAAAAATCATTCTCTCTCTCTCTCTCTCTCTCTCTCTCTCTCTCTCTCTCTCTCTCTCTCTCTCTCTCTCTCTCTCTCTGATATCTATTAATGAATGAAAAAAGCCGAAACATATATTTTTTTCACAAGCACACCACTGGACGTATTGTTCGTTGCTTTTGTTATCATTATGGGTGAAGTTCACAAGACTCACTTTATAGAGACGTTCATATTCCAAATTTCCAGTTCTCTAAGAGAGAGAGAGAGAGAGAGAGAGAGAGAGAGAGAGAGAGAGAGAGAGAGAGAGAGAGAGTTATTTCACGTATTGAACAAGCACATAAAGTGAGCTGACATCTCCCACACATCTTCCCTTGCGCATTATTTTCCCAAAATATGACATA
>NC_092240.1:14412500-14432500 GCF_036320965.1 Panulirus ornatus | reverse complement strand
GGTGCACCGACATCGAGGATTTCTAAAAACGATTGGTTGTCTCATCTTGGTGCACCGCATTGGTTAATTCCTGGACGCAATCGGTTGAGGTCTTGGTGCTGTAACGTAGCGGATCCCTAGTGAGAATTAGGTGACGTCTTAGTGCGCCACATTGGCGGATTTCTAGAGACGAGGAACTGATGCCTTCGAGTCGCTATATGGCAGGTTAAAAGAGAAAGTTTCTGAGAGGGGTGGCACTGCTGTGAATCTTGCAGTATGTCTGTGGCACCGTATCATAGGGAGTGACCAACATAGGGGAGCACACGAACATATACGTAACGAGCATACACAGATTTACACACGAAAACACATAAAAACACACATGGACACAAATCTACAAGCTCTTCACCATTTCCATTTACAATACTGAACACCCCATTACACCAGTTATACCCTCAACTGCCACATTACTCACCTTTGCATTCAAAACACCCATCACTACATTATATATATATATATATATATATATATATATATATATATATATATATATATATATATATATATATATATATATATATATATATATATATATTTATATATATATATATGGGAAGGATCACAATTTTGCGAGTGGTCAAGTATATTCCTATGAGTCCACTGGGAAAATGAGACACGATTGGTAAGGATCTTTCTGTTAGACTTAGGCCACATAGATATAGTATAAGAACAGGACAAGAATCAAATCACGTTAAAAAATTACGGTTATTGTATTGACTGGAGTAATGCCATCTCTGTCATTAACTTTAGCTCCAGTACCACGAGAAATATCATTGAAGTGGTCAAGTATATTCCTATGAGTCCACTGGGAAAATGAAACACGGCTGGTAAGGATCTTTCTGTTAGACTTAAGCCACATAGATATAGTATAAGAACAGGACAAGAATCAAATCACGTTAAAAATTACGATTTTACGATTCGAAGTGAAGTAAGAACTGTATATCCAGTGTTTTTTTGTTTTCATTCTTTTTAACGGGAAGTTTTCATGTTTCTGAGACGATCAAGTATAGAATAGAGCAAGAATTAATCTGGCTACGAGGCATTTTCTGATCCCACGTACAGCAGGATACCGTATACTTCCGTTAATATACTCCAGATTGATTCCTCATGATCTGCTTTAGGTTGATTCTGTATCATCTACTCTAGATTTTGTGTTTCATGCTGTACTCCAAATAGATCTCTTATGATCTCCTCCGTGTTTATCTCTTATGATCTACGCCTGGTTTATTCCTTATTATCTACAATTGGATTATTCCATGTAATTTGCTTCAGGTTTATTTCACATTATCTACCCATTTATATTTCTTTGCGTATACTGCAGGTATAATGCCTTATCATCTACTCGGAGTTGATTTCCTATTCTCGCTCTAGGCTTATTCCTTATAACTTACTACAGGTTTATTCATTGTGATGTGGCATATTGTGAATCTTATGACCCTGAGAAAATGGACCGCTGTTCGCCTGCAGCTGTTTCAGAGATCCGAGAGGGAGGGAGGGATGGATGAGAGAGAGAGAGGGAGAGAGAGAGAGAGAGAGAGAGAGAGAGAGAGAGAGAGAGAGAGAGAGGAAGTGTGACGCAATGGACCGAACGCGTCCAGCGGATCTGACTCTGTTAGGTGAGGATGGCGGATCGAAGGGAGGAAGGGCGGCAGAGCGTGAGGGAGAGAAAATCAAGGAAGGGAGGATGGGCGGGCTGGGGGAAAGCTCGGGCATATGAGGGAAGTCGAGACAGGAAGAAGGAGGGGAGGAGATCCGTCGATCATCGGGAAATCCATCGGGACATCCTCAAGCATCCAATCTCCCTTGTTTCTATCCCTCCCTACCCTTCCTTCTCCCTCCTTCCCCTATTCTCCCTTGCTCCATCACCTCAATCCTTTCTACCTCCAAAAGCCCCTCCATCTCGTGCATAGCCTCCAACATCCCTCATCATCTTCCACCCAGTTCATTCACGCAAAGGATTTTTCCCATTTTCTTACTCTACGAATTTCTTATTTCCCGTTTTCTATAGCCAGCTCTAAAATTTGGAGGAGTAAAAAAAAAACGGAATATAATGAATACCTGAATTTTTTCATTCTGTGAAATCGATGTTCGGTTCAGTGGAGAAGATGATGATGTTATGTCTTGTTAACGTTTTGCCGTAGTAGCGCCACGGGAAAGGACCTGTTGATGTCCGTAACTTGTTGATGCAACACTTTATTACTATATCGATTTTTGATCTACTTTTTTCGTCTGTACTTTTCATATCTGCTTATTCTCATTTTCTTAGCTACCTTCTTTTATTCGTATTTTCGTATCTACTTTATTCTTATATTCGTATCTACTTTCTTCTATATTCCTTTTTAGATCTACTTGATTTCTCCTTGTTCACTCACACTGCTTTTTCAATAGCATGATTTGTTTGGTACCTTTATTAAGGATTGATACGTATTTATTCAGTCTTTAGATATCTGCATGATTTTAGGGTTGGATTACAGTGTCTGAATCGCCTTCTTTTCAATCACGGGTCTTTACATACTGCGTTGTGGTCTTCTAACACATAGTGAAGGGATTAAAACATTATCGGAACGGTTTCTATAGCTTGACGGCCCCAAATGATCCTGGCTGTTCATAAGTTCCTAACAAAGCCCGCCAATTAACTAACCGAACAGCTTTTCTTAAATGGTCATCCATGCAGCGAATATGTGTTTGTGTGTGTGTGTGTGTGTGTGTGTTAAGGTTGCGTAAAAAGAGTATGAATGTGATAAAGTAGAAGTAGTAGTAGTAGTAGGAGCATTAGTAGTTGAAGTAGTAGTAGTAGTAGTAGTAGTAGTAGTAGTAGTAGTAGTAGTAGTAGAAGTAGAGGATAGTAGTAACAGCAGTAGTAGTAGCAGTAGAAGCAGTAATAGTAGTAGCATTGTCAAAATTATCAGAAGTAGCATGCATTAGTAGTAGTAACAGATGTAACAGCATCATCTGAGTTAGTATTTTCATGATTCATCATCCATTTCATTATCATCGATAGCAACATTTCCGGAACGCCAGCAACATTGTACAACATCAAGCCCTGTGAGTGGATTCGGACAGCCTACTAATCGTGGGCTTTTTGAACTATGGGATAACACTGGAAGCCGAGGTATGACACATGATAAGGGGCACTGCGCAATCTGGAAATAGGAGTGCATTGTGAATATCATTTTGGGAGACTGTTCAAGTTTAATCCACCTAAATGTAGCCCGAATACTATACATTTCTACTGTAAATATGGGAGACTAGGAGTAACATTGCTATGTGAGATTTGCCTCCAATAAATACGGCAAAACGCTCTAGACACCCCAGCTACATCCCCACATCCCAATTATTCGCGACACCCCAAACATCAACCCAGCTACTGCCAAGCACGCCATTTTTTCCCAAAACGGACATGCATAATCAACTTTTCGTTTAATGATCACATCATCAGGGGAGACACAAGAGAGAAATATAACAGTCACTTGATATACAACGAGGAAACGTAGCTAGGACGCCATTCAGTGTCGTAGAAGGCGACTAAAGATGACGGGAGCGGGGGGGGGCTAGAAACTTTCCCCTCCTTGAATTTTTACTTTCTGAAAGGAGAAACCTTTTTTTCTCCCTTGAAGAAGGAGTCATGCGGGGAGTGCTTATCCTCCTCGAAGGTTCAGACTGGGGTGTCTAAATGTGTGTGGATGTAACCAAGATGAGAAAAAAGATAGGTAGTATATTTAAGGAAAGGAAACTGGATGTTTTGGCTCTTAGTGAAACGAAGCTCAAGGGCAAAGGTGAAGAGTTTTTTGGAAATGTCCTGGGAGTGAAGTCAGGGGTTGGTGAGTGGACAAGAGCAAGGGAAGGATTAGCATTACTCCTGAATCAGTTGTGGGAGTATACGATAGAGCGTAAGAAAGTAACCTCTAGCTAGATTGATATGGGTAAAACTGAACGTAGATGAAGAGAGATGGGTGATTATTGGTGCCTATGCACCTGGTCATGAGAAGAAAGATCATGAGAAGCAAGTGTTTTGGGAGCAGCTGACTGAGTGTGTTAACAGCATTGAAGCACGAGACCGGGTTATAGTGATGGGTGATTTATATGCAAAGGTGAGTAATGTGGCAGTTGAGGGTATAATTGGTGTTCAGTGTTGTAAATGGAAATGGTGAAGAGCTTGTAGATTTGTGTGCCGAAAAAGGATTGGTGATTAGGAATAACTGGTTTAAAAAGAGATATACATAAGTATACGTATGTAAGTAGGAGAGATAGCCAGAGAGCGTTATTGGATTACGTGTTAATTGATAGGCGTTTGAAAGAGAGACGTTTGGATGTTAACGTGCTGAGAGGGGCATCTGGAGGGATGTCTGATCATTATATTGTGGAGGCGAAGGTTAAGATTTGTAGAGGTTTTCAGAAAACAAGAGAGAATGTTGGGGTGAAGCGAGTGGTAAGAGTAAGTGAGCTTAGAAGGGAGACCTGTGTGAGGAAGTACCAGGAGAGATTGGGTGCAGAACGGGAAAAGGTGAGAGTAAACAACGTAGGGGAAGCACGAGAGGAATGGGATGTATTTAAGGAAGCAGTTATTGCTTGCGCAAAAGATGCTTGTGGCATGAGAAAGGTGGGAGAAGGGCAGATTCGAAAGGATAGTGAGTGGTGGGGAAGAAGTAAGATTCTTAGTGAAAGAGAAGAGAGAGGCGTTTGGACTATTTTTGCAGGGAAGTAGTGCGAATGAATAGGAGATGTATAAAAAGAAGAGGCAGGAAGTCAAGAGAAAGCTGCAAGAGGTGAAAAAGAGGTCAAATGAGAGTTGGGGTGATAGAGTATTGTTGAATTTTCGGGAAAATAAAAAGATGTTTTGGAAGGAAATAAATAAACTGAGTAAGACAAGAGAACAAATGGGAACATCGGTGAAGTGAATGTCGGTTGCGGCAGGGTTGCGTGATGTCTCAACGGATGTTTAATTTGTTTATGGTTGAGGTTGTTAGGGAGGTGATGCAAGAGTTTTGCAGTCTGTTGTGGATGAGAGGGCTTGGGAAGTGGTGATTCAGTTGTACACCAATGACGCAGCGCTAGTGGCTGATTCGTGTGAGAAAATGCAAATTTTGATGACATTTTTGCGCTACTTTGCAAACACGGGCGACAGCGACTAAGTATAATAAAAAAAAGAAAATATATATGTTACCTACGTGTGACGGTATGTTCGGCAGTGAAAACCTATATATAACGAGATGTCTTTAAGAGGAAATTTAAAGATACGAATAGAATTAGAAAATCACTTCCTCACTATAGTGAAGACCGGTGCGGAATTTCCACTCAGGCAACAAACGCTGTTTTCTTCCCACACATGACCTTGATGCCCTTCCCATGTGATTTTTCTACAAGGTTAAGGGATCCTTCCAGCAGAAGGGTCTTGAGCTCCTCTGCCGGAATGGTCTGGGATTTTAAAACATCAGGTACGCGTTTGACGCCCTTGGGCACCACGATGTCACAGGTGCGCTTACGGATCCAAAGGCGCTTATTGTAGTATCGGGGGCAAGCCATCACCCCCATATATGCACTTGGCTCTCTGGGCTGTTCACGGAACACCTCCCAGCCGTTCTTCTTGACTAATGTCATGACCTCGTTCTCCGTCAAGTGGGCCGTGCGCACCTTGTCCCCGCGGGCGTTCGCAATGATGCAACCGGGCTGCGATCTTCGGATTTTCACGAAGCTTTTTCTCACCTTGGCAGGAGTTGGAGTTTCATCCACCTTGGGAGTGGCTGTACTGCTTCCCTCAACATCAACTACTTGGCGTTGGGGGCTTACCTGCTGCTGTGGCTCTATCATCTCCCTCTCAGAGAGATACCCACGAAGCTTTTGAATCTCTTGGCTGAGGGAGATGAACTCTTCTTCTTGGGCCTCTTGATGTTTCTGTTGGGCATCAAGAAGCTGTTGCATCTGCTGGTTCTGCTTACGAAAGGCCTCCGGTAGTCCACTATAGTCTTTTTGGACTGGAGTCACGCTGAAAGCAGGGACTGAGGTCTCGTTGATAGCAGGGACTGAGGTCTCGTTGATAGCAGGGACTGAGGTCTCGTTGATAGCAGAGACTTGAGTCTCGTTGATAGCAGAGACTGAGGTCTCGTTGACAGCAGAGACTGAGGTCTCGTTGATAGCAGGGACTTGAGTCTCGTTGATAGCAGAGACTGGAGCCTTGTTGATAGCAGAGACTGGAGTCTCACGAGGGACTATTGTCGGCAGCTTACAACCCCGACCGTCCTCTATGCATTTGTTAATTGCCCTCATTAATGGAGAGAGGTAATTTAATGCCTCATCATCAGCAGAGGGCGTGTACCCCTGGGGATAATCATCCACCTCCTGCAAATGCAAGACTCCGTCGGCGTCCACGGTGACGATCTCCTTGGCCCACACGCTGGTCACGACGTGTGTGAACACCAGGCAGCCAAGTAAGAACAGAGTAACCCGTTGCAATTTCATTATTTTTGATATCATTTAAAAGAAGGAAAGTCGGCACATACAGAACTGTCATACAGAAATGGAGAAAACAGATGATACCGGATGGTGCCACTTTTTACGAAATGTTTGTGGAAGAGGGTAGAGGAGAGTGTGTGGCAGTAGCTGGCATGTGGAAATGTGGCAGTAGTTGGGATGGCAATTGGAAAATCGAGAAGTTGAGATGTGGGAATGTGACAGTAGTTGGGATGGCAAGTGGAATATCGAGAAGTTGAGTTGCGGGAATGTAGCTAGGCAATAGTTGGGATGTTTTGTTAGGGGTGTTGGCGACTAGTTGAGATGTGTAAATGTAGCTGGGCAATACTTGGGATGTTGTGTGGAGTGTCGGAAAATGAGATGTGGGAGTGTAGTTGGATAATAATTGTCATTTTGCTTGGGGTATAGAGAAGTAATTGAGATATGGAAGTACAGCTGGACAATAGCTGAGGGTGTTGTGTGGGGTGTAGGGGAGTAGTTAAGATGTGGAAATGTAGCTGGTGAATAGTTGGAATGTTGTGTTGGGTGTAGGGGAGTAGTTGAGATGTGGAAATGTAGCTGAAGAATAGTTGGAATGCTCTTTAGGATGTCGGGGAGTAGTTGAGATGTGGAAATGTAGTTGGAGAATAGATGAAATTTTGTGGTGGATGTCGGAGAGTAGTTGAGATGTGGGAACGTAGTTGGGGAATCGTTGAAATATTGTCTGGGATGTCGGGGAGTAGTTGAGATGTGGAAATGTAGCTGATCCATAGTTGGAGTGTTGTGTGGGACGTATGTAGCTGTGTAATAGATGGGGTGTTGTGTGTGGTGTCGGTGAACAGTTGAGATGTGGGAATGTAGTTGGGCAATAGATAGGATGTTGTGTGTGATGTCGGTGAGTAGTTAAGATGTGAGTATGTCGCTGGGAAGTAGTTGGGATATTGTTTGGGATGTCGGTGAGTAGTTAAGATGTGGAAATGTAGCTGGACAATAGGTGGGGTGATGTTTGGGTTGTCGGTGAGTAGTTTAGATGTGAAAATGTATGTTGGGAAGTTTTGTAGGGTTCTGCAGAGTAGTTGTGATGTGGGAATGTAACTGGGCAGTAGTTGGTATATTGTTTGGGATGTCGGTGAGTAGTCAAGATGTGGAAATGTAGCCGGACAACAGTTTTGGTGTTGTATAGGATGTCGGTGACTAGTTCAGATATGGAAATGTAGCTGGGCAATAGTTGGGGTGATGTTTGGGTTGTCGGTGAGTAGTTGAGATGTGGTAACGTAGCAGAGATGTCGGGCAGTAGCTAAAGTGTTTCCCACTTTCTGGTTATGTGAAGGTACTTGGGTATTTGTCGCTGTCTCCCACGTCAGCGAGGTAGCGCAAGGAAACAGACGAAAGATTGGCCCAACCCACCCACATATATATATATATATATATATATATATATATATATATATATATATATATATATATATATATATATATATATATACATATATATATATATATATATTGATTGAGACGGTGAAGGCATGTACAGAGCATCAGATTGGGGAAGAGCAGTGCGGTTTCAGAAGTGGTAGAGGATGTGTGGATCAGGTGTTTGCTTTGAAGAATGTATGTGAGAAATACTTAGAAAAGCAAATGGATTTGTATGTAGCATTTATGGATCTGGAGAAGGCATATGATAGAGTTGATAGAGATGCTCTGTGGAAGGTATTAAGAATATATGGTGTGGGAGGCAAGTTGTTAGAAGCAGTGAAAAGTTTTTATCGAGGATGTAAGGCATGTGTACGTGTAGGAAGAGAGGAAAGTGATTGGTTCTCAGTGAATGTAGGTTTGCGGCAGGGGTGTGTGATGTCTCCATGGTTGTTTAATTTGTTTATGGATGGGGTTGTAAGGGAGGTAAATGCAAGAGTCCTGGAAAGAGGGGCAAGTATGAAGTCTGTTGGGGATGAGAGAGCTTGGGAAGTGAGTCAGTTGTTGTTCGCTGATGATACAGCGCTGGTGGCTGATTCATGTGAGAAACTGCAGAAGCTGGTGACTGAGTTTGGTAAAGTGTGTGGAAGAAGAAAGTTGAGAGTAAATGTGAATAAGAGCAAGGTTATTAGGTACAGTAGGGGTGAGGGTCAAGTCAATTGGGAGGTGAGTTTGAATGGAGAAAAACTGGAGGAAGTGAAGTGTTTTAGATATCTGGGAGTGGATCTGTCAGCGGATGGAACCATGGAAGAGGAAGTGGATCATAGGGTGGGGGAGGGGGCGAAAATTTTGGGAGCCTTGAAAAATGTGTGGAAGTCGAGAACATTATCTCGGAAAGCAAAAATGGGTATGTTTGAGGGAATAGTGGTTCCAACAATGTTGTATGGTTGCGAGGCGTGGGCTATGGATAGAGATGTGCGCAGGAGGATGGATGTGCTGGAAATGAGATGTTTGAGGACAATGTGTGGTGTGAGGTGGTTTGATCGAGTAAGTAACGTAAGGGTAAGAGAGATGTGTGGAAATAAAAAGAGCGTGGTTGAGAGAGCAGAAGAGGGTGTTTTGAAATGGTTTGGGCACATGGAGAGAATGAGTGAGGAGAGATTGACCAAGAGGATATATGTGTCGGAGGTGGAGGGAACGAGGAGAAGAGGGAGACCAAATTGGAGGTGGAAAGATGGAGTGAAAAAGATTTTGTGTGATCGGGGCCTGAACATGCAGGAGGGTGAAAGGAGGGCAAGAAATAGAGTGAATTGGAGTCATGTGGTATACAGGGGTTGACGTGCTGTCAGTGGATTGAAGCAAGGCATGTGAAGCGTCTGGGGTAAACCATGGAAAGCTGTGTAGGTATGTATATTTGCGTGTGTGGACGTGTGTATGTACATGTGTATGGGGGGGGGGTTGGGCCATTTCTTTCGTCTGTTTCCTTGCGCTACCTCGCAAACGCGGGAGACAGCGACAAAGTATAAAAAAAAAAAAAAAAAGATATATATATATATATATATATATATATATATATATATATATATATATATATATATATATATATATATATATATATATATATATATTTCTATGAGTCCACGGGGAAAATGAAACACGAAAAGTTCCCAAGTGCACTTTCGTGTAATAATCACACCATCAGGGAAGACACAAGAGAGAAATATAACAGTCAGTTGATATACATTCATACTGCTGCCTTTATTCATTCTCGTCGCCACCCCGCCACACATGAAAAAAACCACCCCCTCCCCCCCGCATGCGCGCGAGGTAGCGCTAGGACAAGACAAGAAAGGCCACATTCGTTCACAGTCATTCTTTATTTGACATGTATAATGCACCGAAACCACAGCTCCCTTTCCACATCCAGGCCCCACAGAACTTTCCATGGTTTACCCCAGACGCTTCACATGCCCTGGTTCAATCCATTGACAGCACGTCGACCCCGGTATACCACATCGTTCCAATTCACTCAATTCCTTGCACGCCTTTCCACCTCTAATTTGGTCTCCCACTTTTCCTCGTTCCCTCCACCTCTGACATATATATATCGTCTTTGCCAATCTTTCCTCACTCATTCTCTCGACGTGACCAAACCATTTCAAAACACCCTCCTCTGCTTTCAACCACACTTTTTATTACCACACATCTCTCTTACCCTTTTATTACTTACTTGATCAACACCTCTCACACCAGATATTGTCCTCAATATATATATATATATATATATATATATACACATATATCCCTGGGGATAGGGGAGAAAGAATACTTCCCACGCATTCCTCACATGTTGTAGGCGACTAAAGGGGACGGGAACTGGGGGTTAGAACACCCCCCTTCCCCCCCTCCTTGTATTTTAACTTTCTAAAAGGGGAAACGGAAGAAGGAGGCACACGGGGAGTGTTCATCCTGCTCGAAGGCTCAGATTGGGGTGTCTAAATTTGTGTGGATGTAACCAAGATGAGAAAAAAGAAGAGATAGGGAGTATGTTTGAGGAAAGGAACCTGGATGTTTTGGCTCTGAGTGAAACGAAGCTCAAGAGTAAAGGGGAAGTGTGGTTTGGGAATGTCGTGGGAATAAAGTCATGGGTTGGTGAGAGGACTAGAGCAAGCGAAGGAGTAGCACTACTCCTGAAACAGGAGTGGTGGGAGTGTGTGATAGAGTGTAAGAAAGTAAACTATAGATTGATATGGGTGAAACTGAAAGTGGATGGAGAGAGATTGGTGATTATTGGTGCATATGTACCTTGGCATGAGAAGAAAGATCATGAGAGGCAAGTGTTTTGGGAGCAGCTGAGTGTGTTAGTACTTTTGATGCACGAGACCAGATTATAGTGATGGTTGATCTGAATGCAAAGGTGAGTAATGTGGCAGTTGACGGAATAATTGGTGTACATGAGGTGTTAAGTGCTGTAAATGGAAATGATGAAGAGCCTGTAGATTTTTGCGCTGAAAAAGGACTAGTGATTGGGAATACCTGGTTTGAAAAGAGAGATATACATAAGTATACGTATGTAAGTAGGAGAGATAGCCAGAGAGCGTTATTGGATTACGTGTTAATTTATAGGCGCGCGAAAGAGAGATTTTTTGATGTTAGTGTGCTGAGAGGAGCAACTGGAGGGTTGTCTGATCATTATCCTGTGGAGGCGAAGATGAAGATTTGTAGAGGTTTTCAGAAAAAGAGAAAGAATGTTGGGTTGAAGAGAGTGGTGAGAGTAAGTGAGCTTGGGAAGGAGACGTGTGAGGAAGTACCAGGAGAGACTAAGTACAGAATGGAAAAAGGTAAAAACAAAGGACGTAAGGGTGGTGAGGGAGGACTGGGATGTAGTAGGGAAGCAGTGATAGCTTGCGCAAAAGATGCTTGTGGCAGGCGAAACGTTGGAGGTGGGCAGATCAGAAAGGGTAGTGAGTTGTGGGATGAAGAAGTAAGATTATTAGTGAAAGAGAAGAGAGAGGCATTTGGACGATTTTTGCAGGGAAATAATGCAAATGAGTGAGAGATGTATAAAAGAAAGAGTCAGGAGGTCAAGAGAAAGGTGCAAGGGGTGAAAAAGAGGGCAAATGAGAGCTGGGGTGAGAGAGTATCATTAAATTTTAGGGAGGATAAAAAGATGTTTTGGAAGGAAGTAAATAAAGTGCGTAAGACAAGGGAACAAATGGGAACATCAGTGAAGGGGATAATGGGGAGGTAATAGCAAGTAGTTGTGAAGTGAGGAGATGGAGTGAATATTTTGAAGGTTTGTTGAATGTACTTGATGATAGAGTGGCAGATATAGGGTGTTTTGATCGAGGTGGTGTGCGAAATGAGAGGGTCAGGAAAAATGGTTTGATGAGCAGAGAAGAGGAAGTGAAAGCATTGGGAATTTGGATTGTATTGCAGTGGAATTCATTAAAAATGTGGGTGACTGTGTTGTTGACTGGTTGGTAAGGATATTTAATGTATGTATGGTTCATGATGAAGTGCCAGAGGATAGGCGGAATGCATGCATAGTGCCATTGTATAAAGGCAAAGGGGATAAAGGTGAGTGTTCAAATTACAGAGGTATAAGTTTGTTTTCTTCCGGGGAAATTTAATGGGAGGGTATTAATTGTGAGGGTAAAAGCATGTAAAGAGCATCAAACTGGGGAAGTGCAGTGTGGTTTAAGAAGTAGTAGAGGATGTGTGGATCAGGTGTTTGCTTTGATGAATGTAGGCGAGAAATACTTAGAGATACAGATGGATTTGTATGTAGCATTTATCGATCTGGAGAAGGCATATGACAGATTGAATAGAGATGCTATGTGGAATGTATTAAGAGTATATGGTGTGGGGGTAAGTTGCTAGAAGCAGATAAAAGTTTTTATCAAGGATGTAAGGCATGTGTACAAGTAGGAAGATGACACAGCGCTGGTGGCTGATTCGTGTGGGAAACAGCAAAAGTTGGTGACTTAGTTTGGTAAAGAGTGTGAAAGAATAAGAGCAAGGTTATTAGGTTCAGAAGGGTTTATGGTGGACAAGTTGATTGGGAGGTAAGTTTGAAAGGAGAAAAACTGGAGGAAGTGAAGTGTTTTAGATATCTGGGAGTGGATTTAGCAGCCGATGGAACCATGGAAGCGGAAGTAAGTCACAGGATGGGGGTGGGGGCGAAGGTTTTGGGAGCGTTGAAGAATGTGTGGAAGGCGAGATCGTTATCTCGGAAAACAAAAATGGGTATGTTTGAAGGAATAGTGGTGCCAACAATGTTATATGGTTGCGAGGCGTGGGCTGTAGATGGGGTTGTGTGGATGAGGGTGGATGTTTTGGAAATGAAATGTTTGGAGCAATGTGGTGTGAGGTGGTTTGACCGAGTAAGTAATGAAAGGGTGAGAGAAATGTGTGGTAGTAAAAAGAGTGTGAAGAAGAGGGTGTATTAAAATGGTGTGGTCACATGGAGAGAATGAATGAGGAAAGATTTACAAAGAGGCTATATTTGTCAGAGGTGCAGGAAACGAGAAGTGGGAGAGCAAATTGGAAGTGGGAGGATGGAGTGGAAAAGATTTTGAGCGATCGGGGCCTGAACATACAGGAGGGTGAAAGGCGTGTAAGGAATAAAATGAACTGGAATGATGTGATATACCGTGGTCGACGTGCTGTCAATGGATTGAACCAGGACATGTGAAGCGTCTGGGGTAAACTATGGGAAATTTTATGAGGCCTTGATGTGGAAAGGGAGATGTTGGTTTGGTGCATTACACATGACAACTAGAGACTGAGTTTGAACGAATGTGGCCTCTGTTGTCTTTTCTTGGTGCTACCTCGTGCGTGCGGTTGGAGGGGGATGCCATTTCATGTATGGCGGGCTGGCGACGGAATGGATGAAGGCAGCAAGTCCACACACGCAAATATGCATACCCATACATCTCAATGTACACATATATATACACACAGAGACACATACATATATACGCATGCAGACAATTCACACTGTTTGCCTTTATTCATTCCCATCGCCACCTCGCCACAAATGGAATAACATCCCTCTCCCCCTCATGTGTGCGAGGTATATATATATATATATATATATATATATATATATATATATATATATATATATTTTTTTTTTTTCAACTATTCGCCATTTCCCGCGTTAGCGAGGTAGCGTTAAGAACAGAGGACTGGGCCTTTTTTGGAATATCCTCACCTGGCCCCCTCTGTTCCTTCTTTTGGAAAATTAAAAAAAAAAAAGAAAAAAAAAGAGAGGGGAGGATTTCCAGCCCCCCGCTCCCTCCCCTTTTAGTCGCCTTCTACGACACGCAGGGAATACGTGTCGTAGAAGGCGACTAAAAGGGGAGGGAGCGGGGGGCTGGAAATCCTCCCCTCTCGTTTTTTTTTTTTTAATTTTCCAAAAGAAGGAACAGAGGGGGCCAGGTGAGGATATTCCAAAAAAGGCCCAGTCCTCTGTTCTTAACGCTACCTCGCTAACGCGGGAAATGGCGAATAGTTAAAAAAAAAAAAAATATATATATATATATATATATATATCCTCTTCAAATATACTAAAAATGTTGAGCTGTTACCTACGTGTGACGGTATGTTCGGCAGTGAAAACATTTATATAACGAGATGTCTTTAAGAAGAATTTTAAAGATACAAATAGAATTAGAAAATCACCTCCTCACTATAGTGAAGACCGGTGCGGAATTTCCACTCAGGCAACAAACGCTGTTTTCTTCCCACACATGACCTTGATGCCCTTCCCATGTGATTTTTTTACAAGGTTAAGGGATCCTTCCAGCAGAAGGGTCTTGAGCTCCTCTGCCGGAATGGTCTGGGATTTTAAAACATCAGGTACGCGTTTGACGCCCTTGGGCACCACGATGTCACAAGTGCGCTTACGGATCCAAAGGCGCTTATTGTAGTATCGGGGGCAAGCCATCACCCCCATATATGCACTTGGCTCCCTGGGCTGTTCACGGAACACCTCCCAGCCGTTCTTCTTGACTAATGTCATGACCTCGTTCTCCGTCAAGTGGGCCGTGCGCACCTTGTCCCCGCGGGCGTTCGCAATGATGCAACCGGGCTGCGATCTTCGGATTTTCACGAAGCTTTTTCTCACCTTGGCAGGAGTTGGAGTTTCATCCACCTTGGGAGTGGCTGTACTGCTTCCCTCAACATCAACTACTTGGCGTTGGGGGCTTACCTGCTGCTGTGGCTCTATCATCTCCCTCTCAGAGAGATACCCACGAAGCTTTTGAATCTCTTGGCTGAGGGAGATGAACTCTTCTTCTTGGGCCTCTTGATGTTTCTGTTGGGCATCAAGAAGCTGTTGCATCTGCTGGTTCTGCTTACGAAAGGCCTCCGGTAGTCCAGTATAGTCTTTTTGGACTGGAGTCACGCTGAAAGCAGGGACTGAGGTCTCGTTGATAGCAGCGACTGAGGTCTCGTTGATAGCAGGGACTGAGGTCTCGTTGATAGCAGGGACTTGAGTCTCGTTGATAGCAGAGACTTGAGTCTCGTTGATAGCAGAGACTGAGGTCTCGTTGACAGCAGAGACTGGAGTCTCACGAGGGACTATTGTCGGCAGCTTACAACCCCGACCGTCCTCTATGCATTTGTTAATTGCCCTCATTAATGGAGAGAGGTAATTCAATGCCTCATCATCAGCAGAGGGCGTGTACCCCTGGGGATAATCATCCACCTCCTGCAAATGCAAGACTCCGTCGGCGTCCACGGTGACGATCTCCTTGGCCGACACGCTGGTCACGACGTGTGTGAACACCAGGCAGCCAAGTAAGAACAGAGTAACCCGTTGCAATTTCATTATTTTTGATATCATTTAAAAGAAGGAAAGTCGGCACATACAGAACTGTCATACAGAAATGGAGAAAACAGATGATACCGGATGTTGCCATTTTTTACGAAATGTTTGTGGAAGAGGGTAGAGGAGAGTGTGTGGCAGTAGCTGGCATGTGGAAATGTGGAAAATCGAGAAGTTGAGATGTGGGAATGTGGCAGTAGTTGAGATGGCAATTGGAATATCGAGAAGTTGAGATGTGGGGATGTAGCTAGGCAATAGTTGGGATGTTTTGTCAGGGGTGTTGGCGACTAGTTGAGATGTGTAAATGTAGCTGGGCAATACTTGGGATGTTGTGTGGAGTGTCGAGAAATACTTGAGGTGTGAGAGTGTAGCTGGGTAATAATTGTCATTTTACTTAGGTATAGAGAAGTAGTTAAGATATGGAAATACAGCTGGACAATAGCTGAGGGTGTTGTGTGGGGTGTAGGGGAGTAGTTAAGATATGGAAATGTAGCTGGGCAATACTTGGGATGTTGTGTGGAGTGTCGGAAAATGAGATGTGGGAGTGTAGTTGGGTAATAATTGTCATTTTGCTTGGGGTATAGAGAAGTAATTGAGATATGGAAGTACAGCTGGACAATAGCTGAGGGTGTTGTGTGGGGTGTAGGGGAGTAGTTAAGATGTGGAAATGCAGCTGGTGAATAGTTGGAATGTTGTGTTGGGTGTAGGGGTGTAGTTGAGATGTGGAAATGTAGCTGAAGAATAGTTGGAATGTTCTTAAGGATGTCGGAGAGTAGTTGAGATGTGGGAACGTAGTTGGGGAATAGTTGAAATATTGTGTGGGATGTCGGGGAGTAGTTGAGATGTGGAAATGTAGCTGATCCATAGTTGGAGTGTTGTGTGGGACGTATGTAGCTGTGTAATAGATGGGGTGTTGTGTGTGGTGTCGGTGAACAGTTGAGATGTGGGAATGTAGTTGGGCAATAGTTAGGGTGTTGTGTGTGATGTCGGTGAGTAGTTGAGATGTGAGAATGTCGCTGGGCAATAGTTGGGAGGTTTTGTGGGGTTTTGCTGAGTAATTGTGATGTTGGGATGTCGTGTGGAGTGTCGAGAAATACTTGAGGTGTGGGAGTGTAGCTTGGTAATAATTGTCATTTTGCTTGGGGTATAGAGAAGTAATTGAGATATGGAAATACAGCTGGACAATAGCTGAGGGTGTTGTGTTGGGTGTAGGGGAGTAGTTAAGATGTGGAAATGTAGCTAGTGAATAGCTGGAAAGTTGTGTGGAGTGTAGGGGTGTAGTTGAGATGTGGAAATGTAGCTGGTGAATGGTTGGAAAGTTGTGTGGGGTGTAGGGGTGTAGTTGAGATGTGGAAATGTAGCTGAAGAATAGTTGGAATGTTGTTTGGGATGTCGGGGAGTAGTTGAGATGTGGGAATGTAGTTGGGGAATAGTTGAAATATTGAGTGGGATGTCGGGGAGTAGTTGAGATGTGGAAATGTAGCTGATCCATAGTTGGAGTGTTGTGTGGGACGTATGTAGCTGTGTAATAGATGGGGTGTTGTGTGTGGTGTCGGTGAACAGTTGAGATGTGGGAATGTAGTTGGGAGGGTGAAAGGCGTGCAAGGAATAGAGTGAATTGGAACGATGTGGTATACCGGGGTCGACGTGCTTTCAACGGATTGAACCAGGGCATGTGAAGCGTCAGGAGTAAATCATGGAAAGTTTTGTGGGGCCTGGATGTGGAAAGGGAGCTTTGGTTTCGGTGCATTATACATGACAACTAGAGACTAAGTGTGAACGAATGTGGCCTTTGTTGTCTTTTCCTAGCGCTACCTCGCGCACATTCGGGGAAGGGGGTTGTCATTTCATGTGTGGCGGGTTGTCGTTGGGAATGAATAATTGCAGACACTATGAATTATATACATATATATATATATATATATATATATATATATATATATATATATATATATATATATATATATATATATATATATATTTTTTTTTTTTTCTTTTTGCTTTGTCGCTGTCCCCCGCGTTTGCGAGGTAGCGCATATATATATATATATATATATATATATATATATATATATATATATATATATATATATATTTTTTTTTTTTTTTTTTTTTTCAAACTATTCGCCGTTTCCCGCATTAGCGAGGTAGCGTTAAAAACAGAGGACTAGGCCTTTGAGGGAATACCCTCACCTGGCCCAATTCTCTGTTCCTTCTTTTGGAAAATTAAAAAAAAAAAAAAAAAACGAGAGGGGAGGATTTCCAGCCCCCCGCTCCCTCCCCTTTTAGTCGCCTTCTACGACACGCAGGGAATACGTGGGAAGTATTCTTTCTCCCCTATCCCCAGGGATAATATATATATATATATATATATATATATATATATATATATATATATATATATATATATATATATATATATATATATATATATATATATATATATATATATATATGCTTTGATCGAGTAAGTACTTTCACTACTTACTCGATCAAAGCATATATATATATATATATATATATATATATATATATATATATATATATATATATATATATATATATATATATATATATGCTTTGATCGAGTAAGTAGTGAAAGTGTAAGATAGATATGATGAAATATAAAGAGTATGGTTGAGAGAGCAGAAGAGTGTGTGTTGATATGGTTTGGTCATATGGAAAGTATGAGTGAGGAAAAATTGAGAAAGGGGATATATGTTTCAGAGGTGGAGGGGATGAGGAGAAGTGTGAGACTAAGTTCGAGGTGGAAAGATGGAGTGAAAACGATTTTCAGCGATCGAGGCCTGAACATACAGGAGGGTGAAAGGCGTGCAAAGAATAGAGTGAATTGGAACGATGTGGCATACCGGGGTGGACGTGCTGTCAATGGATTGAACTAGTGTATGTGAAGTGTCTGGGGTATACCACTGAATGTTTTGTAGGGATTGTTTTTGGAAAGGGAGCCGTGGTTTCGGTGCATTACACATGACAGCTAGACACTGAGTTTGAACGAATGTGCCCTTTTTTGTTTTTTCCTAGCGTTCTCTTGTCGGGAAAGAGGGGGTGGGGTGGATGTTATTTCATGTGTGGCGAGGTGGCGGCGGGAATGGCTGAAGGCAGCAAATATGAATATGTACATGTGTATATACGTATATGTCTGTGTATGTATATATATCTATACGTTGAAATGTGTAGGTATGTATATGTGCGTGTGTGGGCGTTTATGTATAAACATGTGTATGTGGTTGGGTTGGGTCATTCATTCGTTCGTTTCCTTAGGTTACCCCGCTAACGCGGGAGAAGGCGATTAAGTATAATGTGATACAATATATATATATATATATATATATATATATATATATATATATATATATATATATATATATACATGTATATTTTTTCAGAGAGAGAGAGAGAGAGAGAGAGAGAGAGAGAGAGAGAGAGAGGAGAGAGAGAACGAACCTGTTTTCGCCCAGATATAAAAAACATAAATTTATTCTTTCGGGAAATTGTAGTTAGATATCTCACGTTCCTTTAAATGGCCAGAAGTTGGGAAGAGTTATATATACATCATTTCTGAAAGATAGTCGGATCTGTATTACTTTGAGAACGTTCAGCGAAGAATTGATAAAACATTGACTTCCTTTTTACACAAAGCAACAAAATTTGAATCTATACATCAGAGTACATTGGATGAGGATTGGTTTATTATAAATAGAGGAAAGACCTTTATAGATTGGATTACGTTGAGTTCGGAAAGTTTTGCGTAGAGTAATCTATTTCATATGACCCTGCATATATATATATATATATATATATCCCTGGGGATAGGGGAGAAAGAATACTTCCCACGTATTCCCTGCGTGTCGTAGAAGGCGACTAAAAGGGGAGGGAGCGGGTGGCTGGAAATCCTCCCCTCTCGTTTTTTTTTTGATTTTCCAAAAGAAGGAACAGAGAAGGGGGCCAGGTGAGGATTTTCCCTCTAAGGCCCAGTCCTCTGTTCTTAACGCTACCTCGCAAACGCGGGAAATGGCGAATAGTATGAAAAAAAAAAAAAAAAAAAAAAAAAAATATATATATATATATATATATATATATATATATATATATATATATATGGATTTGTATGTAGCATTTATGGATCTGGAGAAGGCATATGATAGAGTTGATAGAGATGCTCTGTGTAGGGTATTAAGAATATATGGTGTGGGAGGCAAGTTGTTAGAAGCAGTGAAAAGTTTTTATCGAGGATGTAAGGCATGTGTACGTGCAGGAAAAGAGGAAAGTGATTGGTTCTCAGTGAATGTAGGTTTGCGGCAGGGGTGTGTGATGTCTCCATGGTTGTTTAATTTGTTTATGGATGGGGTTGTTAGGGAGGTGAATGCAAGAGTTTTGGAAAGAGGGGCAAGTATGAAGTCTGTTGGGGATGAGAGAGCTTGGGAAGTGAGTCAGTTGTTGTTCGCTGATGATACAGCGCTGGTGGCTGATTCATGTGAGAAACTGCAGAAGCTGGTGACTGAGTTTGGTAAAGTGTGTGAAAGAAGAAAGTTAAGAGTAAATGTGAATAAGAGCAAGGTAATTAGGTACAGTAGTGTTGAGGGTCAAGTCAATTGGGAGGTAAGTTTGAATGGAGCAAAACTGGAGGAAGTAAAGTGTTTTAGATATCTGGGAGTGGATCTGGCAGCGGATGGAACCATGGAAGCGAAAGTGGATCATAGGATGGGGGAGGGGGCGAAAATCCTGGGAGCCTTGAAGAATGTGT
>NC_092240.1:14405000-14407500 GCF_036320965.1 Panulirus ornatus | reverse complement strand
GAGATGTGGAATGTAGCTGAAGAATAGTTGGAATGTTCTTAAGGATGTCGGGGAGTAGTTGAGATGTGGGAATGTAGTTGGGGAATAGTTGAAATATTGAGTGGGATGTCGGGGAGTAGTTGAGATGTGGAAATGTAGCTGATCCATAGGTTGGAGTGTTGTGTGGGACGTATGTAGCTGTGTAATAGATGGGGTGTTGTGTGTGGTGTCGGTGAACAGTTGAGATGTGGGAATGTAGTTGGGCAATAGTTAGGGGTGTTGTGTGTGATGTCGGTGAGTAGTTGAGATGTGAGAATGTCGCCATTGGGAATAGGTTGGGAGGTTTTGTGGGTTTTGCTGAGTAATTGTGATGTTGGGATGTCGTGTGGAGTGTCGAGAAATACTTGAGGTGTGGGAGTGTAGCTTGGTAATAATTGTCATTTTGCTTGGGGTATAGAGAAGTAATTGAGATATGGAAATACAGCTGGACAATAGCTGAGGGTGTTGTGTTGGGTGTAGGGGAGTAGTTAAGATGTGGAAATGTAGCTAGTGAATAGCTGGAAAGTTGTGTGGAGTGTAGGGGTGTAGTTGAGATGTGGAAATGTAGCTAGTGAATAGCTGGAAAGTTGTGTGGGGTGTAGGGGTGTAGTTGAGATGTGGAATGTAGCTGAAGAATAGTTGGAATGTTCTTAAGGATGTCGGGGAGTAGTTGAGATGTGGGAATGTAGTTGGGGAATAGTTGAAATATTGAGTGGGATGTCGGGGAGTAGTTGAGATGTGGAAATGTAGCTGATCCATAGTTGGAGTGTTGTGTGGGACGTATGTAGCTGTGTAATAGATGGGGTGTTGTGTGTGGTGTCGGTGAACAGTTGAGATGTGGGAATGTTAGTGGGAGGGTTGAAAGGCGGGCAAGGAATAGAGTGAATTGGAACGATGTGGTATACCGGGGTCGACGTGCTTTCAACGGATTGAACCAGGGCATGTGAAGCGTCAGGAGTAAATCATGGAAAGTTTTGTGGGGCCTGGATGTGGAAAGGGAGCTTTGGTTTCGGTGCATTATACATGACAACTAGAGACTAAGTGTGAACGAATGTGGCCTTTGTTGTCTTTTCCTAGCGCTACCTCGCGCACATTCGGGAAGGGGGTTGTCATTTCATGTGTGGCGGGTGTCGTTGGGAATGAATAATTGCAGGACATTTGAATTATTACATTTCTATTATATATATTATATATATATATTATAGATATATATATATATATATATATATATATATATATATATTTTTTTTTTTTTTCTTTTTGCTTTGTCGCTGTCCCCCGCCGTTTGCGAGGTAGCGCATATATATTATATATATATATATGTATATATATATATATATATTATATATATATATATTATATATATATTTTTTTTTTTTTTTTTTTTTTCAAACTATTCGCCGTTTCCCGCAATTAGCGAGGTAGCGTTAAAAACAGAGGACTAGGCCTTTGAGGGAATATCCTCACCTGGCCCCCTGCTCTGTTCCTTCTTTTGGAAAATTAAAAAAAAAAAAAAAAACGAGAGGGGAGGATTTCCAGCCCCCGCTCCCTCCCCTTTTAGTCGCCTTCTACGACACGCAGGGAATACTTGGGAAGTATTCTTTCTCCCCTATCCCCTAGGATAATATATAATATATATATATATATATATATAATATATATATATATTTATATATATATATATATATATATATATAGATATATATATATATTATATATTATATATATATGCTTTGATCGAGTAAGTACTTTCACTACTTACTCGATCAAAGCATAATATATATATATATTATATATATATATATATATATTTATATTATATATATATTTATATTATATATATATATATATGCTTTGATCGAGTAAGTAGTGAAAGTGTAAGATAGATATGATGAAATATAAAGAGTATGGTTGAGAGAGCAGAAGAGTGTGTGTTGATATGGTTTGGTCATATGGAAAGTATGAGTGAGGAAAATTGAGAAAGGGGATATATGTTTCAGAAGTTGGAGGCGGATGAGAGAAAGTGTGAGACTAAGTTCGAGGTGGAAAGATGGAGTGAAAACGATTTTCAGCGATCGAGGCCTGAACATACAGGAGGGTGAAAGGCGTGCAAAGAATAGAGTGAATTGGAACGATGTGGCATACCGGGTGGACGTGCTGTCAATGGATTGAACAAGTGTATGTGAAGTGTTGGTGATATACTATGAATGTTTTGTAGGGATTGTTTTTGGAAAGGGAGCGTGGTTTCGGTGGCATTACCACAAGGAAAGCTAGACAATGAGGTTTGAACGAATGGGCCCTTTTTTGTTTTTTCCTAGCGTTCTCTTGTCGGGAAAGAGGGGGTGGGGTGGATGTTATTTCATGTGTGGCGAGGTGGCGGCGGGAATGGCTGAAGGCAGCAAATAATGAATATGTACATGTTGTATATACGTATATGTCTGTGTATGTTAAATATCTATACGTTGAAATGTGTAGGTATTTA
>NC_092240.1:14377500-14400000 GCF_036320965.1 Panulirus ornatus | reverse complement strand
TTCAAACTCATCAGAACTCGTGAAAAAGAGTCCTACGACTGACGACTTAGACCTACCTAATATCGATCTCCAGGTCATTTTTCCAGCTCCCTCTCCTTCCTTATTTCAATCCCCCCCTCCCACGCCACCACCACCACCACCACCACACCCACCTCGCCCCATCTCTGTTACCTCGTCAGCCCTCTCATCATCGCCTCCTCTGTTACCCCTTACCCCATCCCCCATAAGCCCAACCCTCCCAGCCTCCACTGTTCCTCCCAAGATAACCCGAGAGATGATATAAAGTGTCACTTGTCGATTTCTGTAGGCAGGTAAAGTCATCGGCCAACGATAACGGCCTCCCAAGGGCGGTACGGTGCGGTAGACGAGGGTCGACAATCACATCCATCTGCCCAAATATATGACTCGATCCTTCAGGTTGCTTGAGGACAACATTTGCCCGTATGTTGTCACTAGTTACGACGAAAACGTATATATGTGTGTGTGTGTGTGTGTGTGTGTGTGTGTGTGTGTGTGTGTGTGTGTGTGTTCGGAGAACAATGATCTACAGAAATGTGTATCTTCCCCTATTTCCTGACAGAAATGTGTTCGCATCTCTTCTGCTGTCATTCATACCCCAATTTCCCTCCAGCAGTTGATGCATACATCACCTTCCAGCCAACGCACCATTCTTAACTCACAAGATACCTAATATCATCAGAAATCCTCCGCTTTGTAAACACAGGAACGATACGCTACGAACTCTCCCTTCAACATGGCGATATTCAAAATTTGCTGTTTTGGAATGTGCAAATACACACCCCTCTTTCCTACCGCATTCTCTTGCCATGTTCACTACCATGTTGTTGCACTTTTCCCTTTCCAATCTCAGCGCATTCCCTAGCATCCTTGTTTTTTCTGTACACATTTCACATGATTTCCTCTCCACCATCTCCCGACCATAGGTAAAGCATGTGATACACGCCAACTGAATGGTTACCTTTCCATTCCCACTTACTTAGGTCTTATAAAATTAGCTCTCCAGCTAAGCTTTATGGCGACGAGTGTTATACCAACGCATCCCCTCTCTCATCACACTCCGGAGAACACGTCAACTTCATCTGCATATGTAGATTTAATCAGCCGCTCGCAGTTAAAACGAAGTTTCCTCCTCCGCTCACCCGCCCTCACACACACACACATCTCCCGCCCGTACGAGCCTCCGTGGTGTTATGGTCACCGCCGCTGGCCGTGAGTCAACGGACCTGAATTCGAGACCTGTTCCGAGCGTTTGGCATACATTCAACCCATTCTGTTTGTAAACCTTACATGTACATGGTAAGTTGGTTTAAGGCAGGGGTGTGTGATGTCTCCATGGTTGTTTTATTTGTTTATGGATGGAATGGTTAGGGAGGTAAATGCAAGAGTTTTGGAGAGAGGGGCGAGTATGCAGTCTGTTGTGGATGAAAGGGACCGGGAAGTGAGTCAGTTGTTGTTTGCCGATAATACAGCTCTGGTGGCTGATTCGGGTGAGAAACTGCGGAGATTGGTGACTGAGTAAGGAAAAGTGTATGAAAGGAGAAAGCTGAGAGTGAATGTGAATAAGAGCAAGGTTGTTAGGTTTAGTAGGGTTGAGGGACAAGTTGATTGGGATGTAAGGTAGAATGGAGAAAAATTGGAGGAAGGGAAGTGTTTTAGATATCTGGGAGTGGACTTACCAGCGGATAGAACCATGAGAGCGGAAGTGAGTCACAGGGTGGGGGAGGGGGCAAGGTTCTGGGAGCGAAGAAGAATGTGTGGAAGGAGAGAACGTTATCTCGGAGTGTAAAAATAGGTATATTTGAAGG
This sequence comes from Panulirus ornatus, assembly GCF_036320965.1. Taxonomy (NCBI): domain Eukaryota; kingdom Metazoa; phylum Arthropoda; class Malacostraca; order Decapoda; family Palinuridae; genus Panulirus; species Panulirus ornatus. Next base: position 14,398,174 of record NC_092240.1, on the reverse strand, counting down.
AATAGTAGTTCCAACAATGTTATATGGTTGCAAGGCATGGGCTAAAGATAGGGTTGTACGAAGGAGGGTGGATGTGTTGTAAATGAAATGTTTGAGGACAATATGTGGTGTGAGGTGGTTTGATCGAGTTAGTGATGAAAGGGTAAGAATGTGTGGAAATACAAAGAATGTGGTTGAGAGAGCAGAAGAGGGTGTGTTAAAATGGTTTGGACATATGGAGAGAGTGAGTGAGGAAAGATTGACTAATAGGATATATGTGTCAGAGGTGAAAGGAAAAAGGGAAAGCGGGAGACCTAGTCGGAGGTGGAAGGATGAAGTGAAAAAGATTTTGAGCGATCGGGGCCTGAACATACAGGAAAGTGAGAGGCGTACAAGGAATAGAGTGAATTAGAACGATGTGGTATACCGGGGTCGACGTGTTGTCAATGGACTGAGCCAGGGCATGTGAAGCGTCTGGGGTGAACCAAAGAAAGGTCTGTTGGGCCTGGATGTGCATTGGGGGCTATGGTTTCGGTGCATTACACATGACAGCTAGAGACTGAGTATGAACGAATGAGGCCTTTTTGTCTGTTTTCCTGGCGCTACCTCGCTGAAGTGGGGGTGTAGCGACGCTATTTTCTGTGTGGCGGGGTAGTGAAAGCAATGGATGAAGGCAAGCAAGTATGAATATTTACATGTGTATATATGTATATGTCTGTGTATGTGTATGTATATGTTGATATGTATATGTATGTATACGTGCGTGTATGGGCATTTATTTATATATATACATATATACGTATATGAGTCAATGGGCCTTTCTTCGTCTGTTTCCTGGAGCGGGAAACAGCGATTATATATATATATATATATATATATATATATATATATATATATATATATATATATATATATATATATATATATATATATATATATATTTTTTTTTTTATTTTTTTTTTTCATACTATTCGCCATTTCCCGCGGTAGCGAGGTAGCTTTAGGAACAGAGGACTGAGCCTTTGAGGGAAATCCCCACTTGGCCCCCATCTCTGTTCCTTCCTTTGGAAAATCAAAAATGAGAGGGGAGGATTTCCAGCCCCCCGCTCCCTTCCCTTTTAGTCGCCTTTTACGACACGCAGGGAATACATGGGAAGTATTCTTTCTCCCCTATCCCCAGGGATAATATATATATATATATATATATATATATATATATATATATATATATATATATATATATAGATAGATAGATAGATAGATAGATAGATAAATAGATAGATATACATATATAGCTAGATAGACAGAAATAGATATATAAGCTACACATTTCTTTATCTGACGCCCTTTTGTGAGAGGAAGACATACAACCTCACTGAAGCTTTTCCTACCACCATCAACCTCCTTTATTGCTACCACTCATTCATTAGACATGAGCTATTATCATGCTATACACCGTTCACAATACTGGAACCCCACCATCATCCTAGTACATTCAACCCTGTCAACATAGCATTGTTGCCCCATCAACACGGAACCACAAATCCGTAAACAGATTACTGCTGCCCCTTGAACACGGGACCACAACCCCTGTCAACATAGTACTGTAATTCCACAAGGTTCTCTTCAACTACACAACAGCGCATGGTGACCACGTCAACCCACGGTTCATGTTGGCTCGTCAACACAAAACGAACACCCCCAAGCAACAGCGTACTTGCAATCCCCATCAACGTGGAGTTTCGGCTCTGAAAAAACAGATCGTAACACCCTCGTCAGTACAGCATCACGCCCTTTAATCACGGAACGGAACCCCCATTTGTAGCTCAGTCAATACGATACTTCATGACACTGCAGCTCTCGTGAACACGGTACTTGCTTCCTATCCATTAGAATTCTCATTTTAAGCTCAGTTTTCAAGTTTTGACCCATTGGTCTGTTGGTGTTGGAATCCTCTATAATTCCTTGCCATTTCACGTTTGGAAAAAAAAGAAAATGTTCTTTACTTGTCCCGAGTTGTGACCTTCATCCTCATGTTGACATACAGAGAGAGCCTTAAAGCATATTGCTGCTACTACCGAAGGTTGTCTTGTAGGATCAGCGGGCTACGGTGGTCGAGGAGGCTGAGCTAGACTGGTAGACCCAGTTGTGTGGTGGAGGGATGTGGTGGGTGCAGTAGGCTGAGGTAGACCGGTGTGGTGTGATGTGGTGGAGGGATGTGGTGGATGAAGTAGGCTGAGGTAGACCGGTGTGGTGTGGTGTGGTGGAAGGATGTGGTGGATGAAGTGATTCATCTATCTTGGGTGGTCAAAGAAACTTCGGTGGTAAATTTTTCGGTCGTGAAGGAAACCTTGAGCGGTACATCTTCCTGTAGAAGAGACTCGAATGGTTTACTCTTGCTGGTGAAGGAAACCTGAATGGTTTAATTTTTTTGCTGAAGGAAACTTGAGTGGTTTATTTTTGCCGGTGAGGGATTTTATTTTATTTTTTTTTTTACAGTTGGTGAGGCAGAGAAGTGAGTGATTTATAAATGGTTACGAATCGGGAGACTGAGTGTGTGGAGTGTTCCCGAGGGGAAAACTGGACTGTGTGAACAAGACGCTCCCTTTCATCTGATTCCCTTCTTTTCTTTCTCTCTTTTTTTTAACCTCTGTTGGTTACATCTCTAGATTCCTTTTTTTTTTCTCTTTTTTAACCTCTGTTGGTTACATCTCTAGATTCCTTTTTTTTTTCTCTTTTTTAACCTCTGTTGGTTACATCTCTAGATTCCTTTTTTTTCTCTTTTTTAACCTCTGTTGGTTACATCTCTAGATTCCTTTTTTTTTTCTCTTTTTTAACCTCTGTTGGTTACATCTCTAGATTCCTTTTTTTTTTCTCTTTTTTAACCTCTGTTGGTTACATCTCTAGATTCCTTTTTTTTTCTCTTTTTTAACCTCTGTTGGTTACATCTCTAGATTCCTTTTTTTTTTCTCTTTTTTAACCTCTGTTGGTTACATCTCTAGATTCCTTTTTTTTTTTCTCTTTTTTAACCTCTGTTGGTTACATCTCTAGATTCCTTTTTTTTCTCTTTTTTAACCTCTGTTGGTTACATCTCTAGATTCCTTTTTTTTTTTCTCTTTTTTAACCTCTGTTGGTTACATCTCTAGATTCCTTTTTTTTTTCTCTTTTTTAACCTCTGTTGGTTACATCTCTAGATTCCTTTTTTTTTTTCTCTTTTTTAACCTCTGTTGGTTACATCTCTAGATTCCTTTTTTTTTTCTCTTTTTTAACCTCTGTTGGTTACATCTCTAGATTCCTTTCAGTGAAATAAAATGATGGTATGATACAGCACATTACACTACAGTATGGTAGAGTATGATACAGTACTGGTGGTTTAAAGAGTAACCACTCTCTTCTGTAAATACTAAAGCTTAGTTTACTTTAGCAATGGGTTTTCTTTTTTTTGTGTTATATTCCTATCAGCTATTGTTATCAGAGGGAGAGGAGACAAGGGAAAGGAGAGAGAGAGAGAGAGAGAGAGAGAGAGAGAGAGAGAGAGAGAGAGAGAGAGAGAGAGAGAGAGAGACTCCTTACTGCTCTGTCCTAACCTCAGTGATCTAAAACAGATATCTAACACTGAAATATAAATTGGTTAATAACTTCATCTATGGCCAATAGGCTTTCATTTATCTATTCTTCCACTGAATTCCTATAAATTCTCTCTCTCTCTCTCTCTCTCTCTCTCTCTCTCTCTCTCTCTCTCTCTCTCTCTCTCTCTCTCTCTCTCTCTCTCTCTCACACACACACACACACACACACACACACACACACACACACACACACACACACACACACACACACACACACATATTTTACCCACTCCCTCCTACCCCAATTAGCATCTCCACCTCTCCCCTTAACCGTATCCTGGACTAAACCTCATGCTAGAGAACATACCCTCTCCTCTCAACCATACCCTCGACTATACCCTTGCAACCTCTTCCCCGCAACCACAACTAAAACCCGCTGCCTGAGCACCTACCAGACATCCGACCAACCAGGTACCCCTCACCAATCCAACCACTCATCTACCAGCCCTTCTTACCACACTCACGACCACCCTGTACATATCTCTCCCCCCCCCCCCCCCCCCCGTACCTCGACGAAGAGGAACCCCCCACCACCCCACTCCATCTCCCCCAAACCCCAACTGACCGGTAGTACAGCAGCAGCAGCAGCAGGTGGTTCCTCCGAAGCGCCACTTTACTCGTGCATATTTGAAAGGTTTTGGGGACCAGTGTAAGAGGGGCAGAGGGATCCACCAGATGGAAGGGGTGGGGGATTGGGGATGGGTGGGGGTGTGGGGGGAGATCGTAGGGCGAGTGATTGGCCGTGGATGACCTTCTTGGTGTGTGTGTGTGTGTGTGTGTGTGTGTGTGTGTGTGTGTGTGTGTTGTGTGAAAACCATCCTAATTCTAGATTTACTAATCACTAACGACATGCTGTACCACATAGACCTTCAGAGAAGCGACGATCATAAACACCTTTAGATAGTGTTTCAGTACCATTGCATAGGGGATGGTGTCCAACTAGCTTCAGAAGGAGGTGATTACACGCAGGGTTCTTTTATCTTTCATCACATTTCACGCAGCACTTAAGATCTGTCTCAAAGAAATAGAGACGTACCAGGCAAAAGAATCTTATCTCACCTTATAATAAAGGTAATTTTCTTCATCTCCACAAGTTCGATGATCCGCGTTCTGATCACTATTGGTGTATGTCCGGAGGAACGAGTATTAAGATGTCTATACTGGACACGTGTATTCACGGTGACAGGCCAATATACTGAAACGTTTCTCGGTTTCTTGCAACATGGGAGGCATGGAAGGTGAACCAGCTGCTGTTTGCAGATGAGGCATCTCTGGTGATAGAGACTCTAGATTTCATTTGCTTTAAGACCCTCTATTCTTTACAGAAGGTGCCTTAAAAAAAACACATTTATCACATTTTGCGGCACCACATATCCATCATTCCCGGCACTCTTATGTTATATTTTCTCTAACTTTACCAGTGATTCATGTTCATGTAGGCAGGAGTAATGGACTCCTTACCTACTCAGTCATAGAAAGTGTCGGATTTCTGGTAACTGTACAGTAGAACAGCGTCACTGTAGTGTGGTAATGTACCAGTGACAGCCACTGGGGCACCACGGTTGGGAAGCAGCATTCGGGAGAGGAACTCCAGAAGCCGGTGACGTCAGGTAGTCTGAGGGGAGAGTGTGCCATGGAAGAAAGATTCTCATCGTTTTTTCTCAACGGTTATCTTGATTATAGCTGGTGATGTGATGATACGTGATGACCTCTTTCGTTTAGGTGGACGAGTCTAACAACAACATTCCAAACGTCCACAGACAGAAATATAATGTTAAAGCGACGCCTGTGGCTCTGGTGATGAACGAGTATGGTTTTATGTTAACATCCAAACACGGGAGTATACTAATCATACTGACCTCTGTAAGTTGGTAGAGGAGTATATCCACGTGTAATCGTCCCAGGGGAGCACTCTGCCCTTATACTGACCTCCACATCTGAGCAGTGTGACCTTCACGAGTACGTACTGTCATACACACCATTTTTTACTGTGATACAGAAACAGAATGTTATCCTGACGTCCAGGGAGACAGAGCAGTGTATTATATGGGCATCTAGATAAGGAAGGGAGTCTCTCTCTCTCTCTCTCTCTCTCTCTCTCTCTCTCTCTCTCTCTCTCTCTCTCTCTCTCTCTCTCTCTCTCTCTCTCTCTCTCCCTCTCACGGGATGGAGTCTCACTAGTGTACAATATCCTCCCCTTACAGCACAAAATCGGTACTTCACACACACACACACACACACACGCACACACACACACACACACACACACACACACACACACACACACACACGCACACACACACATACACACACACACACACACACACACACTTCTTTACAAACAACATTGTTTTGCGAGACACTAAGGTTCTTATGTCGCGTCACACATGCTTAATGATTCATGTACTCCTTATGTATTTACTAGTTTTTTCAATGTTCATGGAAACAGAATTTACAGCAAGTATATTTTTCTATTTTTAATATTCATATAACTATAAATCGTATCGAAGTAATAATTCAAAACATTTTGGCTCTAATGTGAGTGACCAGTTTATCTTCTTGCTTTTTTTTACCATGAAGGCTCCAGTCACGGACTAAAGTCCATATCAAGGGCAGGCCTTAATTGAAATATAGAGAGGTTAATGAAAGGGAAAAAGATGAGACAAGTTAAAGTATCTAAGAATTTTATAGAAATTGAAAAGCTTGTCTTTTAAAAAGTGCCAGGTTATGGTTATTGGGAAAGACATGAGAAGGTGGAGAGTTCCAGAGCTTGTAGGTGTAGGAAGAGAACGAATTATCAAAACGGCCCACCCTTGAGTTGCCAACGGCCTCACAGTAATCACGTGACGCAGTATTGCATGGTCTAGTTAACGGTGGGGGCGCACAGGCAGCCAGCTCTCGGGAGCAAACATTAGAGTAATACCTACAGAGGAGGGAAAGTGAATGGACATTACGGCGTAGGGCAAAAGGGTCGAATTCTGAAGTTAGCCTAGGACAGTTTATAAGTCGGACGGCCTTCGACTCGACTCTGTCAAGTAAGGATGCAGAGTTAGAACCACCCTAGATGTGAGAGCAGGGCTCCATACAAAGACGGATTAATCCTTTGTATAAACGGAGAAACTGTTTACAAGAGAAGAAATCCGACATCCAAACAGGACTCCCAGTTTCTAAAAGGCGGACTTATCTCTCTCCGTAGCGCGGGGTTTCCAAGTTGGTGTGGATATTATAGTAATAACAAGTATGTTAACTGAATCAAAAGATGGATTACAGAAACGTCGAGAGGAAAAGTTGTGTGGAATTTTCAAGAGAGACATGAGCAGAAACTATGTCTTGGTAGCACTAAACTCAACCAAATTTCGTGATGATAAATCACTTAATTTTCAAAGTCATTTAGATAATTACCTCGTAATTCTCGTTAGGGACACAAGGTCGTCAGGCTGTTAGCCACAAATGACGTAACGACCGCGTTTATCACAATTGGGATATATGATGAACGTCACGCAAGATAAAGGCTAGTTCTAAGCCGTTGTTCTGTTGGTAGTTTCACACCACAATACGAGCCAAACAGTGATGATAACGTGAACGGCGACGCGTGAAGACAGAATGTACGACGGACTCTCATCATTGTCTCTCATGAACATGGCTTTCATTACTTGTGCTTGAAAGGAAATGTATCGTTCGTCAGAGTCCATAGTTATAATGCACGGTGAGTTTGGTTTATTCTAGCAACACAGGAATATGATTGTCCCTGGTTTTTATGTCATATAACGCCACAGTACATGGTTGTTCTAAATGTTAAACTACTATTAACCACAAAGCACAAGTACATTCCCCTCAGTTATTTACATTTGGAGAACACACTGATCACAAGTCAGGTTATAAGCGTATCTGTTGTGACTCAAAAATAATGGATAGAATAGAATACAAGATGTTTGAATTTCAAATAATGATCATGTGTAGCACAACATGATTTATATATATATATATATATATATATATATATATATATATATATATATATATATATATATATATATATATATATATATATGTATATATTCTTCTTGACAATGTGTAATCAATGCATGTAATTATGCACGTCTGTGTCCATAAAAAAGATGGCGCCAGAAACATTTCCTCTCTAGATAATGATACCGTTGCTCAAACGACATAAACAAATACTGTAAAAATCTAACTACAGCACTTAATTCTCTTTTTTCGTCAAATTACGGTTTCATATATTCATTCCAAGAGGGTATTCAGTATTCTTTCCTTTTTTCACTCTAAAGCTATGAATACACACGAGGTCATTCTAGTATGATTACGGACGATAATTTCTGGGAATTCTCTCTTCTCTTATTATTTTCTCTGCCTCTATAATTGACCAAGATTGGTGCCCAAGATAAGAGACACATACCAGCTCTGTAACAAACACTCAAGGGCTCAATTTTCCAGTCCACCCCAATTACTCTGCAACTCGCACGGGAATCTCCACCCTTCCCTCCCTCCCCTTCAATACCCCGGACGGTAATCTCCACCCTACCCTCCCTCCCCTTCAATACCCCGGACGGGAATCTCCACCCTACCCTTCCTCCCCTTCAATACCCCGGACGGTAATCTCCACCCTTCCCTCCCTCCCCTTCAATACCCCGGACGGTAATCTCCACCCTTCCCTCCCTCCCCTTCAATACCCCGGACGGGAATCTCCACCCTACCCTTCCTCCCCTTCAATACCCCGGACGGTAATCTCCACCCTTCCCTCCCTCCCCTTCAATACCCCGGACGGTAATCTCCACCCTTCCCTCCCTCCCCTTCAATACCCCGGACGGTAATCTCCACCCTTCCCTCCCTCCCCTTCGGTAACCCGGTCGGGAATCTCCATCCTTCCCTGCTTTCCTGGACCCCGCCTATTTTCTTGAACTCTGCCTGCTTTCCTGGACCCTGCCTGCTCTCCTGTACCCCGCCTGCTCTCCTGGACCCTGCCTGATTTCATGGAACTATATGAGAAGAGAAGAGAAGAGAAGAGAAGAGAAGAGAAGAGAAGAGGAGAGAGAGAGAGAGAGAGAGAGAGAGAGAGACTCCCTTCCTTATCTAGATGCCCATATAATACACTGTTCTGTCACCCTGGACGTCAGGATAACATTATGTTTCTGTATCACAGTAAAAAATGGTGTGTATGACAGTACGTACTCGTGAAGGTCACACTGCTCAGATGTGGAGGTCAGTATAAGGGCACAGTGCTCCCTAGGCACGATTACACGTGGATATACTCATCTACCAACTTACAGAGGTCAGTATGATTAGTATACTCCCGTGTTTGGATGTTAACATAAAACCATACTCGTTCATCACCAGAGCCACAGGCGTCGCTTTAACATTATATATCTGTCTGTGGACGTTTGGAATGTTGTTGTTAGACTCGTCCACCAAACGGAAGAGGTCATCACGTATCATCACATCACCAGCTATAATCAAGATAACCGTTGAGAAAAAACGATAAGAATCTTTCTTCCATGGCACACTCTCCCCTCACACTACCTGACGTCACCGGCTTCTGGAGTTCCTCTCCCGAATGCTGCTTCCCAACCGTGGTGCCCCAGTGGCTGTCACTGGTACATTACCACACTACAGTGACGCTGTTCTACTGTACAGTTACCAGAAATCCGACACTTTCTATGACTGAGTAGGTAAGGAGTCCAAATTGGAGGTGGAAGGATGGAGTGGAAAAGATTTTGAGCGATCGAGGCCTGAACATACAGGAGGGTGAAAGACGTGCAAGGAATAGGGTGAATTGGAACGATGTGGTATACCGGGGTCGACTTGCTGTCAATGGATTGAACCAGGGCATGTGAGTTTTGTGGGGCCTAGACGTGGAAAGGGAGCTGTGGTTTCGGTGCATTATACATGACAGCTAGAGACTGAGTGTGAACGAATGTGGCCTGTGTTGTCTTTTCCTGGCGCTACCTTGCGCGCGTGCAGGGGAAGGGGGCTGTCATTTCATGTGTGGTGGGGTGGCGACGCGAGTGAATAAAGGCAGTAAGTATGAGATATATACATGTGTATATATGTATATGTTTGTGTATGTATGTATACGTTGGAATGTGCGCGTGTGGACGTGTATGTATATACAAGTGTATGTGGCCGGATTGGGCCATTCTTTCCTCTGTTTCCTTGCGCTACCTCGCTAACGCGGGAGACAGCGACAAAGTATAATAAAAGAAATAATAAAAAAATGGGAAACAGGAGTCATCCTCCTTGAAGGCTCAGATTGGGGTGTCAAAATGTGTGTAGATGTAACCAAGATGAGAAAAGAGAGGTAGGTAGTACGTTTGAGGAAAGGAACCTGGATGTTTTGGCTCTGAGTGAAACGATGCTCAAGGGTAAAGGGGAAGAGTGGTTTGGAATGTCTTAGGAGTAAAGTCAGGGGTTGGTGAGAGGACAAGAGCAAAGGAAGGAGTAGCGCTACTCCTGAAGCAGGAGTTGTGGGAGTATGTGATAGAGTGTAAGAAAGTGATCTCTAGATTGATATGGGTAAAAGTGAAAGTTGATGGAGAGAGCTGGGTGATTATTGGTGCCTATGCACCTAGTCATAAGAAGAAAGATCATGAGAGGCAAGTTTTTTGGGAGCAGCTGAGTGAGTGTGTTAGCAGCTTTGAGGCACGAGACCGGTTTATGGTGATGGGTGATTTGAATGCAAAGGTGAGTAATGTGGCAGTTGAGGGTATGATTGGTGTGCATAGGGTGTTCAGTGATGTAAATGGAAATAGAGAAGAGCTTGTAGATTTGTGTTCTGGAAAAGGAATGGTGATTGGGAATACCTGATTTAAAAAGAGAGATAAGTATACGTATGTAAGTGAGAGAGATGCCAGAGAGCGTTATTGGATTACGTGTTAATTGATAGGCGCGTGAAAGAGAGACTTTTGAATATTAATGTGCTGAGAGGGGCAACTGGAGTGATGTCTGATCTTTATCTTGTGGAAGCGAAGGTGAAGATATGTAGAGGTTTTCAGAAAAGAAGAGAGAATTTTGGGGTGAAGAGAGTGGTGAGAGTAAGTGATCTTGGAAAGGAGAATTGTGTGTAGAAGTACCAGGAGATACTGAGTGCAGAATGGAAAAAGATGAGAGCAAATGACGTAAGGGGAGTGGGGGAGGAATGGGATGTATTTAGGGAAGCAAACCCTCCCCTCCTCCTGCCCATGATCCTTACCCATGGACACCATCATCTTGTCGGCTAATAACACCATCAGACTCCATCTGTCTTGTCCGCATCTTTGTGACACAACTGAACTTCTTATTTCTATCATGTTGTGAAATGCAGTGATTGTGAATCTTAGCCAGACATTTGAGTAATATGGATTTTCCTTTTCGTTCGTCATTTTCCTTACCTTCTATAAAGTAGACAGGCACGTTTACCAAGACCTAGCGTACGATACAGAAATACCCTAATGGTGACCAAGTAGGTACTGCAGAACTTCTTGAGGAGAAGCTGCAATGGAAATGGTGAAGGGCTTGTAGATTTGTGCTGAAAAAGGACTGGTGATTGGGAATACCTCGTTAAAAAAGAGAGATATACATAAATATACGTATGTAAGTAGGAGAGATGGCCAGAGAGTGTTCTTGGATTACTTGTTAATTGACAGGCGTGTGAAAGAGAGACTTTAAGGATGTTAATGTGCTGAGAAGGGAAGCCGTAAGTGAGCTTGGAAAGGAGACTTGTGTGAGGAAGTACCAGGAGAGATTGAGTACAGAATGGAAAAAGGTGAGAGCAAATGACGTAAGGGGAGTGGAGGAGGAAAGGGATGTATTTAGGGTAGCAGTGATGACTTGCGCAAAAGATGCCTGTGGCATGAGAAAGGTGGGATGTGGGCAGATTAGGAAGGTAGTGGGTGGTGGGATGAAGAAGTAAGATTGTTAGTGAACGAGGAGAGGCGTTTGGACGATTTTTGCAGGGAAACAGTGCAAATGGCTGGGAGATGCATAAAAAAAGCGTCAGGAGGTCAAGGGAAAGGTCCAAGAGGTGAAAAAGAGGACAAATGAGCGTTGGGGTGAGGGAATATCATAGATTTTAGAAGGAGGAAAATAAAGTGCGTAAGACATAGAAACAAATAGGAACATCGGTGAAGGGGGCTAATGTCGACAATCTACTTGTTTACCAAATGGCGTCCTAGTTACGTCTCTTCGTTGTATATCAACTGACTTATATTTCTTTTCTGTATCTTCCCTGATGATGTGATTATGACACGAAAGTGCGCTTGCTCGTTTCCCACATCAGCGAGGTAGTGCCAGGAAACAGGCAGTAGTTATATCTTTATATATTTATATATGAAATTTATAGATACATAAAAAATCACTTCCTTCCTATAGAGGAGACCGATGGGGAATTTCCACTCACTCACACTTGGCGTGTCTCTGGCTTCTCCTTATGAAGATGCACACGAGGCCTCGGAGGCTGACCGATCCAAAAGCGCTGATTGTATTTGGGGCAGATCACCCTCCCGATGGGTACAGTTGGCCACCTGGGCTGTTTCATGGTCAACCTCCAGTCATTTTCATTGACTAATTTCATGAGTTGCTTCTCGTTCACTTCCTTTCTCTCCCCATTGACGTTCACAATAGTGCAACCGGTCTTGGATGGAGGAGCTTTCCTGTTTGCCTCATCGAGATCAACCACTTGGCGTGTTGAGCTTTCCTTCTGTTGCGTCTCTAACTTCTCCTTCTCAGGAAGATGCTCACGAGGGCTCTGAGTCTGACTGATCCAAAAGCGCTGGTTGTATTTGGGGCAGATCACACTCCCGATGGGTACAGTTGGCCACCTGGGCTGTTTCATGGTCAACTTCCAGCCATTTTCATCGACTAATTTCATGAATTGCTTCTCGTTCACTTCCTTTCTCTCCCCACTGACGTTCACAATGGTGCAACCAGTCTGCGACTTTCCAGGAGGCACGAAGATTTTCGTCACCTGGGATGGAGGTTCCACCACTCGTTGGGTAGGCTCGACGATTTCTTCCACCATGACAGGAGCTTTACTGTTTTCCTCATCGAACTCAAGCAATTGTCGCAGGGATTTTATCTCCTGGAATTGTTGCTCTCTCTCTTTCTCTTCTTCAAGAAAAAGTTGTTTTAGCTGCATATTCTGTGTACGAAGAGTCTCGATCGTTCTGGTATAATCATGTTCGAATGCAGTATGCTCTGACTGAGTTTGAGTTGCGGTTACCTCAGAGACTGGAGTCTCGCTGATAGCAGAGACTGGAGTCTCGCTGATAGCAGAGATTGGAGCCTCGCATTTGGAGATGTCCCTCACTGAGGGGGTAAGGTAATCTAATGCCTCAACATCAGCAGAGGGCGTGTACCCCTGGGGAGAGGCGTCCACGGAGGCGGTCTCCTTGGCCCAGATGCCGGTCACGACGTGTGTGAGCACCAGGCAGCCAAGTAAGAACACAGTAATCCGTCGTAATTCCATCATCATGAAATGTATTTAAAAGAAGACGGGAGATGCAGAACTGTGTCATAAACACATGCAGAAGACAGATGTTGGTGGACGATGTCATTAAGTTACGAAATGTTTGTGGAAGAGGGTGGAGTGGAGTGCGTGGCAGTAGCTGGCATGTGGGAAAGTAAATGGGGTGCTTGGCAGTAGTTGGGATGGTATTTGGAATCTCGGGAAGTAGTTAAGATGTATGAATATAGCTAGACAACAGTTGGTGTGTTGTGTGGTGGTGTCGGCGACTAGTTGAGATGTGGGAATGTAGTTAGGAAATAGTTGGGGTGTTGGGGAATAGTTCATATGCTGGTATGTAGCTCGACAATAGTTGGGGTGTTGTGTGGGGTGTCAAGTAGTAATTGAGATGTGGAATGTAGCTAGGCAATAGTTGAGATGTTGTGTGGGGTGTAGGGGAGTAGTTGAGATGTTTGAATGTAGCTGGGCAATAGTTGAGATGTTGTGTGGGGTGTCGGGTAGTAGTTGAGATGTTTGAATGTAGCTGGGCAATAGTTGGGATGTTGCGTGGGGTGTAGGGGAGTAGTTGAGATGTGGGAATGTAGCTGGGCAATAGTTGAGATCTTGTGTAGGGTGTAGGGGAGTAGTTGAGATGTTTGAATGTAGCTGGGCAATAGTTGGGATGTTACGTGGGGTGTAGGGGAGTAGTTGAGATGTTTGAATGTAGCTGGGCAATAGTTGGGATGTTGCGTGGGGTGTAGGGGAGTAGTTGAGATGTTTGAATGTAGCTGGGCAATAGTTGAGATAGTTGAGATGTTTGAATGTAGCTGGGCAATAGTTGAGATAGTTGAGATGTTTGAATGTAGCTGGGCAATAGTTGAGATGTTGTGTGGGGTGTAGCGGAGTAGTTGAGATGTTTGAATGTGGCTGGGCAATTATTGAGATGTTGTGTGGGGTGTAGGGGAGTAGTTGAGATGTTTGAATGTAGTTGGGCAATAGTTGGGATGTTGTGTGGGGTGTAGGGGAGTAGTTGAGATGTTTGAATGTAGCTGGGCAATAGTTGGGATATTGTGTGGGTTGTAGGGTAGTAGATGAGATGTGGGAATGTAGCTGGGCAATAGTTGGGATGTTGTGTGGGGTGTAGGGGAGTAGTTGAGATGTTTGAATGTAGCTGGGCAATAGTTGGGATGTTGTGTGGGGTGAAGGGGAGTTGTTGAGATGTTACCACATCTCAACTACTTACCGACATCCCAAACACCACCCCAACGACTGCCAAACACCCCAGTTACATTTCCACATCTCAACTTAGAATAGTATAACAGTAATGAACATAAATTCAAAGCAATGAAAGGAAAATATATAGTTATAATTTGTGAAAACTGTATCAGTGCTTACTCGATTATAATTATGTGTGGGTATATCTTTTAATGAAAATCAGACCATGAATCTTAAAGGGTGCTGTCGTACAAAATATTGGGTCACTTTATGCAAAGTATGGAGGTAATATTCATGTGTTTCCATTTTTCAAGATGAGAGAATTTGTTCACATGCGTTGCATTACTGGCCCCGTGTGTGATATACTCAATAAAATCGTCTTTAGATATTGGGTTATCTACAACACCTCCCTCCCAGCTTCCCCTTCTATCTGTTTGTAAGACAAGTATTTGCCACACACACCCAATAAACCCTGCCATACACATATCAGCCTTTCAGCGACGCCGTCTGGTGGTGGAAGATAGTCGCTAAGGTGCCTCACACCTTGAAACGCGCGTCGGTGACGGAGCTTGAACAGTAGTTCGGGGGGGGAGGAAGTGGTTTCCTTAGGAGAAGAAAGAGAGAGGGGTGGTGGTGGTTTGGGGGGGGGGGGAGGTGAGACGCGACGTGTTACAGTTAACAAAGACCCAGGTCGGCGGCCCGTGTCACCAGCGTCGTCCTCATCGTCAACGACCGCTTTTCGTCGTCATTAGCGGCGCACCTCGTCACGAGCGTACACCCTTCTCTGCTACACTGCCAGCTAATGAAGTGTTGCCCGAGAGTTGACTTTGATCTCGTCGGCGGCGGCACAACAACAACAAAAACAACAACAACAGCAACAGCAACAACAACACAGGCGGAATATTGATCCTCCTATCACACACTCAACTGCCCCTCACCCCCTACCCCGCCACTCACCTCATCAGAACACCCACCTCCCCCCATCTTAAAACCTCCCTCCCCCCATGAGGTGGTGGTGGTCAGAACCTAATCAGAACCTCACAACTTCCCCCTTCCCCCCCCCACCCCCAACCCTTCCCCCTCAACACCTGCCGTTGCCCTGGTAAGATTTGTTTCTCTCTCTCTCTCTCTCTCTCTCTCTCTCTCTCTCTCTCTCTCTCTCTCTCTCTCTCTCTCTCTCTCTCTCTCTCTCCGTTAAAAAAAGGAAAGGAAGTAGGACATCGCCATCAACCTTGTAACAATACTTTTAAACTTGGAATCATATATATATATATATATATATATATATATATATATATATATATATATATATATATGAGCAACGTGGGAGGTGGGCAGATTAGAAAGGGTAGTGAGTGGTGGGATGAAGAAGTAAGATTATTAGTGAAAGAGAAGAGAGAGGCATTTGGACGATTTTTGCAAGGAAATAATGCAAATGAGTGGGAGATGTATAAAAGAAAGAGGCAGGAGGACAAGATAAAGGTGCAAGAGGTGAAAAAGAGGGCAAATGAGAGTTGGGGTGAGAGAGTATCATTCAGATTTTAGGGAGAATAAAAAGATGTTTTGGAAGGAAGTAAATAAAGTGCGTAAGACAAGGTAACAAATGGGAACATCAGGGAAGGGGGCTAATGGAAAGGTGACAACAAGTAGTGGTGATGTGAGAAGGAGATGGAGTGAGTATTTTGAAGGTTTATTGAATGTGTCTGATGATAGAGTGGCAGATATAGGGTGTTTTGGTAGAGGTGGTGTGCAAAGTGAGAGGGTTAGGAAGAATGATTTGGTAAACAGAGAAGAGGTATTAAAGCTTTGCAGAAGATGGAAGCCGGCAAGGCAGCAGGTTTGGATGATATTGCAGTGGAATCTATCAAAAGAGGGGGTGACTGTATTGTTGACTAATTGGTAAGGTTATTTAATGTATGTATGACTCATAGTGAGGTGCCTGAGGACTGGCGGAATGCTTGCATAGTGACACTGTACAAAGGCAAAGAGGATAAAAGTGAGTGCTCAAATTACAGAGGTATAAGTTTGTTGAATATTCCAGGGAAATTATATGGGAGGGTATTCATTGAGAGGGTGAAGGCATGTACAGAGCATCAGATTGGGGAAGAGCAGTGTGGTTTCAGATGTGGTAGAGAATGTGTGGATCAGGTGTTTGCTTTGAAGAATGTATGTGAAAAATACTTAGAAAAACAAATGGATTTGTGTGTAGCATTTATGGATCTGGAGAGGGCATATGATAGAACTGATAGAGATGCTCTGTGGAAGGTATTAAGAATATATGGTGTGGGAGGCAAGTTGTTAGAAGCAGTGAAAAGTTTTTATCGAGGCTTTAAGGCATGTGTACGTGTAGGAAGAGAGGAAAGTGATTGGTTCTCAGTGAATGTTGGTTTTCGGCAGGGGTGTGTGATGTCTCCATGGATGTTTAATTTGTTTATGGATGGGGTTGTTAGGGAGGTGAATGCAAGAGTTTTGGAAAGAGGGGCAAGTATGCAGTCTGTTGTGGACGAGAGAGCTTGGGAAGTGAGTCAGTTGTTGTTCGCTGATGATACAGCGCTGCTCGATGATTCGGGTGAGAAACTGCAGAAGCTGATGACTGAGTTTGGTAAAGTGTGTGAAAGAAGAAAGTTGAGAATAAATGAGAATAAGAGTAAGGTTATTAGGTACAGTAGGGTTGAGGGTCAAGTCAACTGGGAGGTAAGTTTGAATGGAGAAAAACTGAAGGAAGTGAAGTGTTTTAGATATCTGGGAATGGATTTGGCAGCGGATGGAACCATGGAAGTGAAAGTGAATCATAGGGTGGGGGAGGGGGCGAAAGTTCTGGGAGCGTTGAAAAATGTGTGGAAGTCGAGAACGTTATCTTGGAAAGCTAAAATGGGTATGTTTGAAGGAATAGTGGTTCAAACAATGTTATATGGTTGTGAGGCGTGGGCTATAGATAGAGTTGTGCGGAGGAGGGTGGATGTTCTGGAAATGAGATGTTTGAGGACAATATGTGGTGTGAGGTGGTTTGATCGAGTAAGTGATGAAAGGGTGAGAGCGATGTGTGGTAATAAAAGAGTGTGGTTGAGAGAGCAGAGGAGGATGTTTTGAAACGGTTTGGTCACATGAAGAGAATGAGTGAGGAAAGATTGACCAAGAGGATATATGTGTCAGAGGTGGAGGGAACGGGGAGAAGTGGGAGACCAAATTGGAGGTGGAAAGATGGGTTGAAAAAGGTTTTGAGTGATCGGGGCCTGAACATGCAGGAGGGTGAAAGGCGTGCAAGGAATAGAGTGAATTGGAATGATGTGGTATACCGGGGTTGACGTGCTGTCAGTGGATTGAATCAGGGCATGTGAAGCGTCTGGGGTAAACCATGGAAAGCTGTGTAGGTATGTATATTTGCGTGTGTGGACGTATGTATATACATGTGTATGGGGGTGGGTTGGGCCATTTCTTTCGTCTGTTTCCTTGCGCTACCTCGCAAACGCGGGAGACAGCGACAAAGCAAAGAAAATATATATATATATATATATATATATATATATATATATATATATATATATATATATATATATATATATATATATGTAATTTCGAAACTCTGAGTCAATTTTCTTTCCTCCTAAAAGGATGAGATACCGTTCACTGTCCCTTCGAACAGTTGTTATGTTCCTCATGAATTGACCGCAAGACATCCAATTTTCAAATGACAGCCTCATGAGATGCGCCGCCCTTGAGAATCAAATCGCTCGGCATCCTCTCCGGCAGTATCTCTGACACATGCATTACCAAAGAGCAACATTTGACTTGTCAAACTCTTTTAAAAAAGAGAAAAGAAAAAAAGCGGTCCAAAAGTTTTTTTTTTCTGAAACGCCTTTCGTACCACAGATTTATTTTTTCTTCTCTCTCTCTCTCTCTCTCTCTCTCTCTCTCTTTCCTCCTGAGGGTTTGCTCTCGCAACCTAACATCCTTGAACCCGTCGTACACGTCATTTCAACTCGTTCGTTGATTACCGTGACATTCAGTCAACTTCCTCAACTCGACTTCTTTTGAAAGTGGAGGTTAGACTTCCGTGACGTCCAGATCAAGCTTAGTGAACACCTGTGACTGTGCAAATCCTTCTGATTCGGGTATATGAAACACGAAAGAATGATCCCATTACGAACCCCTTTGTCTCTGGAGAAAGGACCTTCTTGTTTGTACCCGAAGTTTCCAGAATTCTCGAGAGGTTTTGTTGCCCATTCTTCATCATCCTTGCAGATGGAGGTCCTCTTAAACTGCTCTCATCACGATGCATCCGCTCCTGTTGCTCCTCGCCCGCTCCACCCACTCTTTTGCCCGCGACGAACACAGACGACGCTAATGGAGGGCGCTTTGTCTCTCAGACAAACTGAAATGCCGGACAGCCCAGGTGGAAAGGAAACGTCGGTTGAGCTGGGTGTGGACATCACGGGTCGGGGTGCAGTAGGAGTTGGAAGAGGAGGAGGAGGAGGAGGAGGGAGCCGTGACCATATAGGTCTAGGGTAGAGGAGGAGTTGGAAGAGGAGGAGCAGGAGGAGGGAGCCGTGACCATATAGGTCCAGGGTAGAGGAGGAGTTGGAAGAGGAGGAGCAGGAGGAGGGAGCCGTGACCATATAAGTCCAGGGTAGAGGAGGAGTTGGAGGAGGAGGAGCAGGAGGAGGGACCCGTGACCATTTAGGTCCAGGGTAGAGGAGGAGTTGGAGGAGGAGGAGGAGGAGCAGGAGGAGGGAGCCGTGACCATCATGGCCCGTGGTGCGGGAGGAGTTGGAAGAGGAAGAGCAAGAGGAAGGAGTCGTGACCATATAGGTCAGGGTGAAGGTGGGAGCCGTAAGCATCATGGATTCGGGGACGTTGCAACTGTCTCATGATTCACAGGGTGTTCGTTGGAATGTCATCTGACGCGCGCGCGAGTTTATGTGTGGTGTGTGTGTATGTGTGTTTCTGAGGATTGAAGGTAGTGGTGTTATGACCTCATGTGTACTGGGTGAAGATACTGACTAGGTTGAGGGAGAGACATAGAGAGGGGAGAAAACTTACCTACGACGAGATTTTTTTTCGCCAAGAGAAGGACTGACGCTTAGTACTCACCACTATTCTTGCATGATGAATAATACTCTCTCTCTCTCTCTCTCTCTCTCTCTCTCTCTCTCTCTCTCTCTCTCTCTCTCTCTCTCTCCCTCCCCCCTTCCACGGTCATACAGTCAGTCCTTGGATCATCTGAAACTGACATCAAATATGCATTATGTTTTCTTTTAAATGTTTGTCGAGTTGTTCCGTGAATATTGACTTCATTCCTCCTGGGAGTCCACTGAATAATTTTCCATCTCTTCTTACTGTTTCATGTCTTTTTGATATATTCTGAGGTATTCGTGCACTTAATAACTTTTCTTTCTTCTTTGATGATGGGGCTATTGGATCCCTTTAATTTGCTGTCAAGCATAGATTATCACATGGCTGTAGTAAAGCTTAGAAGAGTTCATTCAGCTTCTTATGATAGTGATGTGCTCGGTTTTCCTTGTGATGTGCTCATGAATTCTCTGTAGCCTGTTTTGCTCCCGTTCGTCTGGATACTGAACAAATAACACACCAGGATTCAGTCTTGTATCTCATCCATACATTAGACATTTCCTGCCTCTGGTAAACCGGTCTCATAGTGAGATTTCTCATTGGCTCAATTAGTGTTCACTTTTCAGTCTGCTTTCTGAGTTGCAGTTCCTCATTCAGTGATGAGTGCTAAATTTCTGACGTCCGTTTCACTTTCCGTCACTTGATTTTCCCAAATTCATTTTCATGGAATTTCATGATCTATTTTTCATGTCTGTCTGTTCATATATTGTACACCAAAGTCTCTTTTGTATCTTCTTTTCTTTTTTTTTCCTTCGATATCGTCTTGTGATCGTCTCATTTTCCTTGCTCTCCAATCACCAGCAGAGTACCTGGCTCTTCTTTATCTTCCACGTCAGGGTCGATGGTCGCTGACATCACTTGGTAAAGTGATGTATATCAACTGACTTATATTTCTCTCTTGTGTCTCCCCTGATGATGTGATTGTTATACGAAAGTGCACTTGGGAACTTATCGTGTTTCATTTTCCCCGTGGACTCATAGGAATATCTTGATCACGCGCAAAATTGTGATCCTTTCCAACATAGATAGATAGATAGATAGATAAAGATAGATAGATAGATAGATAGATAGATAGATAGAGAGAGAGAGAGAGAGAGAGAGAGAGAAAGAGAGAGAGAGAGAGAGAGAGAGAGAGAGAGAGAGAGAGAGAGAGAGAGAGAGAGAGTGTGTGTGTGTTTGTGTGAATTATCCTTTACGTGATAAAGAGATCCCAGAGTGAATTTTATTCAGTTTAACAATACATTTACATTCATGTCGCTCAATAATGATAAAAAATTAGGTAGAA
>NC_092240.1:14347500-14372500 GCF_036320965.1 Panulirus ornatus | reverse complement strand
GTGTACCTGTGTGGCCTGGTCTGATGGTGTGATGAGGAGAGCATTACGAGAAATCTTTCTCTCCGAGGCGGTGGTGTTGTGAAGGCAGTGAGCACCGTAGCCTCCGTCCGTTCATCTGCTGGTTCCTTCTCTCCTCTGTGGTGTGTATTAGGAAAGAAGGACAATGGAAACAAGCTATCCAAGATCTGATCAACGTAAGACCATTTGTAGTGACGGATGCCGTAACACGTCTGCCAAGAATAATAGGGATGCTAAGGATATAGATAGATAATCCCGGCGTGGCTCTTAATGATCGTAGAACGCTGGTTCATATGCAGGAGTTCATCCTTCCATACGACTGCATCATCGTGATTCTTGTTGTTCGCTTATTTCTTTCGTCACTTCCCCCCATATACGTTCTTATATTTATCGTTTTTTTTTTTCTTATCACGAGTGTAGATATGATATCAGTGATACACGACGGTACACTGAATACACCATACTTCTCTCTCAGGTTTATGTATCCATTGCTTTAGATTTTTAGAACAAGTGTATTGATGAACTAACGAGGGACGAAAGAAAAAAAATGGAAAAATTCCTTCGTAAAGTAAATAATGTTGGAAGCTGGTAACCGTGGTTTTGATTTGAGAGGGGGAAAAAATCTAAGTTTGCTCGTTTAAAAGAATAAAAGAAAACGTGGTTGTATGTGGGCAGTCGGGCAGTTTTGGCTTACTGTAAAAGGGTGAGAAAAAGATTATCTTTCATGTTTCATCGATTCCATACGTAAATAGAGAGCACAGGGGCACATCTTACATGGATGATGATCAGAGACTCCGCCTCGCCACCTCACGGTGCATGAATCCATATGTATTTGTCTGCACCAAAATAAGACATTCTCATTACCAGTGCTCGTAACCTGATGAAAACGTAGTGATACATTTTCAGTGACCGTGGCTGAGATTGCCAAGTATGCTGCATGACCACTGGCTATTCCTATTGACTTATCTGAATGTCTCATCATCGCATGGCTGTGGATGCCACGACTTAGCAAAGGGCCTCGACGCCATGAGCTTCGGTCGTTGTGTATCTGTCACGGTTAATGATTTACACGCAAATGTGTAAATAAGATTTACACGCACTTGTGTAAATAAGATATGTTAGTTCGATCGATCGTATGAGTTAAGTCTGCGAAATGTGGGAGGTGAGTGAATGAATGATGATGTTGTCTCGTTGATGAAGCGACGCATTCATTGTTGGTTTGTGTACAAAAGCATGGGTTTACATTGCCTGGCCATGTATTGATATCTGTCTACGGATAGAACAAAAACTTGAGTCGTATCTTTTTCTTTTTAAGTGATTCAATCTAATCTTTCCCGAGATGTTTGTTTCGTCTGCCTCCGCGTATCTCTTTTACTCTTATTTTATCTCCCATGTTTCCTCGGACCTCTCTCTCTCTCTCTCTCTCTCTCTCTCTCTCTCTCTCTCTCTCTCTCTCTCTCTCTCTCTCTCTCTCTCTCTCTCTCAACCCGTCCCCTACCCCAAGGGTCTCGTTGTGCCCGGGACACAGCAGGACGTGAATGGCCCCGCGAGTGTGTTGCTGTGTCGAGCTGTTGTGGTGGTGGTGGTGGTGGTGGCTGCTGTTGTGACGTTGGCAGGATGCAGGATTGTTGGTAGTGCTAGTGGTGGTGGTATACGCTGTAAGCACAGTGGTGTCAGTGGCAGTGAGTAGCTTTACTGATGGTGTTGGTAATGATCTGTGGCTGGTGGTGGTGGTGGTAGTGGAGGTTGGTAGTGGTGTTGTGATTAGTGGTATCGGTTGCAGTAATGACGTCCACTGGGATGGTGGTATTAGTGGTATTTCAATACTTCAATTTCTCGTACCACAGAAGAAGAGTAAGGGGAGAACAGCGTGTGCGTAAACATCATTACCGGCAGAGATAACGACCCAGGTTCGAGTCCCCACTGGTTCCATAACTTCCATGTCAACAAGCCACCTCCTCCTCCTCCTCCTCCTGCCCACCCCCCCAAACACGCACGCACACACACACACACACACACACACACACACACACACACACACACACACACCATTTTTCTACGAAAAGACAATTTCTGCGTAATGCTCCCACGTCAGTCTGGCGCACTTACAACAACGGAGAAGTATAAAGATTTCAAATCGACTGTGAGAGTTTCTTACAAAAATACGAACCCTTGTTAGAGGGGATGAGAGGGAGTGGAAGAGGGGGAAAGAGCACTGTGATCGGTTCGTGATCGCCTTTATCACAGTAATTCCTCCGCTGATGAGGAGGGGTCATAACCCGCGGTGGGGGTGTTGTTGTTTGGTGTGTTGCTGAGGACAGGACCCAGGGGAATTTTGATGGGGGTTGGTGTGACTAGTTTGGTGTGTTGCTGAGGACAGAACCCAGGGGAATTTTGATGGGGGTTGGTGTGACTAGTTTGGTACGTTGCTGAGGACAAGACCCAGGGGAATTCTGATGGGGGTTGGTGTGACTAGTTTGGTGCGTTGCTGAGGACAAGACCCAGGGGAATTTTGATGGGGGTTGGTGTGATTAGTTTGGTGCGTTGCTGAGGACAGGACCCAGGGGAATTTTGATATGGGGGTGGTGTGACTAGCTGCATACCAATTTCACTCCAGTTTATGAAACTGTGGAACACAAATTACCTGAAGAAATATGGATGACGATTATTGTTACGAGGCAAAAAAAAAAAAATATTTCGTTTATGATTCTAGTGAGAATTCCCTCCCGTTAGCATCAATTAGAGGTAGTGAAGTGCTGTATTTACCTGTCATTTCTAGCTAGTAATCAACACCATAAGTTAGGGAAAAATTCTTACTTAGATTTTTACTTTAAGTAATTTTCAAGTAAGTTCGGCGAGAATTACATGATTTACAAACCCTTCAGGACAATCTAATTGAAAAATCCTTAAGTTGGCAAAGAAATCTTTTTATAGCGTTAAACCCAAACCTCCCTTTGATACCAAGGATCTTTTAGTTCTCTCTTTTATTGTTAATTTTACGTTACTTCCCAGGTTGCTTAGATCCTTTAATTCAAGTGTAGCCTTCAGTAATAACAATACTATAAAGAATATCTTAATCAAAAGCTCACCAGAAAATTCTGCGGGCTGTGTTTACAGAGTTCCCTGTAAAATCTGTAATATGTTTTATGTTGGGCAAACTGGAAAGGATATTTATGTTAGACTTGAGCAACATAAATATAGTATAAGAACAGGACAAGACTAAATGCTTTGTTTAATTATGTTAGAAATTATGACCATGATATTGACTGGTGTAACGCTAATTCAATAATCAACTGTAGCTGCTTTACCACGAGAAATATCATTCAATCTTTTTTTTATCAAATGCACAAAGCATTGTAACATTAATATTAGTGAAGGCTTATACAAACTTGATAGATTTGTCGTAGGCAAAATTTGTAAACATTTCCCTTTCCTGTCCATATAACAAAATCTCTATGAAAGGCATGATGCCAGACCCCGAACGCAGCAACCTGAGCACGACCATCCGGTAATGCTTGTTAACCATATACATATATAACCATATATATAATCATGCAACCCCCAAAACACCTTTCAAAAAGGGGCGACAGGTATACAACTCCCCCAGGAATCCCCCAGCTAGGGGTTCCTGCAGCTTCGAAACTGTTACGTTCAGTAGCAGGGGGGAGGTTGGACTCTCTCGAAGCGATTCCTTTGGCTAGACCTGCACTCTCTCTTATCACCTGGCGATGGTACACAGCCTCGTCAAAGGAAACACTTCACTCGCAGTGTATCCTCAAGCAGGTGGTCCTAGGGAAGATGGAGGAAGGGGGGTGAGGGGTGGTGGTGTTGGGGGGGAATAGAGAAACCTGTGATGTAGGGATAAAAGTGTAGGGTGACACCCCTAGGGTGGGGAAAGGGAGGAGAAAAACGGCCGTCAGGGGCTCGGTGAGAGAGAGAGAGAGAGAGAGAGAGAGAGAGAGAGAGAGAGAGAGAGAGAGAGAGAGAGAGAGAGAGAGAGAGAGAGAGAGAGAGAGAGAGCTGTGGCAAGATAGGGACAACTAAGACAGGAGGCTTGAGGTCTTCTCTGGAAGCCATTTGAGACAGAGCGATCATACGGGAATAGATGAAAAGAAGGAGATACGGTGAATGGAATAGCTGAACAGGCTCTGATATATACGTGGAAGGTCATTGCACAGGTAATACAAGAGGAAAGGTATTGCTTAATACACAGGTGAACATATCACGTTAAATGATAATGATGATAATGAAAATGAAAAAAATGTGTGTGTGTGTGTGTGTGTGTGTGTGTGTGTGTGTGTGTGTGTGTGTGTGTGTGTGTGGAAATCTACCTTCCATAACAGGAAGTGGATAAAGAGAAAAAAATGTTTTCTTTACTCCTGCAGTATCTGAGGCCTTACGGTTCCTCCCTTGGCTACCCTTTGTGTCTGTACAGATCTTGTTTATGTAGGCCAATGTGAGCGTGAGAGATGTGAGGTCAAAGTCCAGTTTCCCCTGTATTCTGTTCCCTCCCTTGGTAGAGTTACCCCCGTCGATCTCCCGTTTCCTTCTCTTCACCCCACTTTTTGTTTCCAGGTCACCAAGTATCTGTTTCCTTTCATTTTTCTACTGTAAATTTCCAATGTCTCTTATTTTTCCCTTTTGTTATGTATGTTTCACCTAAGAGGTATATATATATATATATATATATATATATATATATATATATATATATATATATATATATATATATATATCTGGTCTTCCATGCAATAATGTCTGTAGAAGCTTGTGGCACCAGCTTTACTGTGTCCCTCTAGATACGTATTCTTTCTTCTCTACGTTTTTCTATCTTTCACGCCCTTTATCTCTTAGTCTAACTGTAGCGGTTTCTCTCGTCTTCCCTGTTACGATTATCGGAGATCCATTGTCTTTTGATTCCCCCACTCACCATTATCTTCAACTTTATTTCTGTTTTCTACTCGTCCTTCTCTATCTCCGTCTTCATCACCTCTGTACCATCCCTTTCCTCCTCCTCCTCCTCCTCCTCCTCCTCCTCCTCCTCTTCGTCCCATCCCTTTGCCTTCCAATTACGTCTTGGTCCATCAAACTGTTTCTGCACCATACTGCATCACCTGGCGAGAAAAATGGCGCTCATTAGCATAATATAAACTGCGACATAAGAGTTCATGTTTCTCACGATATATATATGTATATATATATATATATATATATATATATATATATATATATATATATATATATATATATATATATATATATATATATATACCTTATTAACTTACAGTGGCAGAGAAAGAAATTTCATTTAGGTTTCCTTAACCTTTAAAATTAACTTCCTGGTTTACTTTCTGATACCATACCACGAGAGTCTCCCACCTATCATAGCCACGAGGAAAGAAAACGGAAACTAGAAAATCATCTTTTATTTCCAAACGCTGAAAAGCAAGCGGCTGTGTATCAGCCAAGACCTCTCTCTCTCTCTCTCTCTCTCTCTCTCTCTCTCTCTCTCTCTCTCTCTCTCTCTCTCTCTTTGATTTTGGAAGATTCTCAGTGTCCCCACAGTGCTTCACGTCACGTATATATATATACAAAGAAAACCCCTTTTGCGATGATACCAAATGCGGTTTACTGGTCATGTAGAGTGGTGGATGCTGACCCTTAAGATGATATATAGGATTATGGAAGAATTTCCAAAGAAGCTTAAGGTATTTGTCCTCAGTCTCCTTTCGTTATAGGGTCTGGCCAAACTATTCTTAAGCTGCTGGAGTTGCGGTACGGCCATGCTGCCCTTATAATCTGCTGGACATACAGTGAGTGATGCCAAAGTGTTCCTAAGCTGTTGGAGTTACGGGGATGCCAAAGTGTTCCTAAGCTTTTGGAGTTACGGTGATAACAAGCTGTTGGAGTTGCGGTGATGCCAAAGTGTTCTTAAGCTGTTGGAGTTACATGATGCCAAACTGTCTTCAAGCCGCTGGAGTTACGGTGAGACCAGACTAGTGCGAGACAGACCCCAAAAGTAACCATTAAACATGCATCATCCCATCAGAAAAAACCGACAGACTTGTTCGATACTGCTCCCCTGGAATATCCCTCAACAGCCAAACGCTCAAATGCAATGAATATTGCTCTACGGATGAAACAAAAAAAAGGGAGAAAGAACAGAGTAGATCTGAAATCGTTTATCCCATCCGATCCTTCCTCTTCACACCGCAGCACAGCTGATGTGATCACTGGGTAAAAATTGATTAGCTCTCTCCTCTCAGCTGGAGACTCGAACCCCATCCGAGGGGTCAAAGTCCTTCCCTTCTCCCTACCCCAACAGTGCCGTCGCTTTCCTCCCCTCTCCCCCTACATGTAGTGCCACCCTTCCCGCAGTGCCACCATTCGTTCCCCGTGAGTGCCACTTGGGGTGGCAGCCCTATACCTTGTCATCCAGGTCATCCGGGGGGTAGTGACCTGAGGTGGTTTCTTTACAGGTCATAGTCAGCGTATAGCTTCTGCGCCGTGACCTAGGGCGCTAAGCTGTGACCCAAGGCTACTGCATCGTGATCTAGGCTGTTGAGCCGTGACCCAGAGTGCTGCGCTGTGACCTAGGGCACAGAGCTGTGACCCAGAGTGCTGTGCTGTGACCCAAGGCTACTGAGCCATGACCTAGGGGACTGAGCTGTGACCCCCAGAGCATTGTAACCTTCACTCAGGGTACTTCTCCCTCACCCAGGGTACTGGCACCGTCACTTCTCCCTCACCCAGGGTTCTGGCACCGTCACCCACCGCAATTCTCCCTCACCAAGGGTACTGGAGACGGAATCCACTGGCCTTCATGTCTGGAGACGGGGTCCACTGGCCTCCCTGCCACCGTCACCCAGGGTACTTCTCCCTCACCCAGGGTACACTACGTTATCTTTACCCCATTATCAGAAACTTTACCGATGATTCATCGCTAACGATGAGCGGGACGAGTCAAGTTACATCGATTGGCCCAGGATACTTACCCCCCACCCCCCCCCAGGAACTTACGGTTCCCTCTCCCCATTATCTCTAATAGGCTCCCACCTACCTCCAGACTCTATGCTTCCCTCTTCCCATTATTTTTAAGGGGCATTTACCAACCTCCAGGCTCAAATTGCTCCCTCTGTCCATTATGTGAGAGGGCCTACTGCCCGCCACCATACCCAATGGTTTTCACCTCCCCCATTATTTCTAAAGGAGACTCACATACCCAGTACCTCCAGGTCTTGTAGTTCCCTCTCCCCATAGTCTCTAAAGGGCACCCACTCACCTCCGGACCCTATAGTTTTCTCCCCATTATCTTGAAAAGGAGCCTTCACCTACCTCTAGCCCCTATCTTTCTCTCTCCCAGTTATCTCTCTAAGGGGCGCCTCTCCACAGTTACCAGACCTTATGGCTCCTTAACCCCATTATCTTGAAGAGCACCCTACCCTCTACCGAGCACTTCGTCCTTCTCCCCGCTCTCTCTCTCTCTCTCTCTCTCTCTCTCTCTCTCTCTCTCTCTCTCTCTCTCTCTCTCCCCCTCCTATTGGTCCGTCGCCGCTGATGTCACCTCTGACATCACGCCTGACGTCACTCAAAGCAGGGACGCCAGTGGAGGGAAAGAACCCAGAGAATAGCGCAAACGTCATATTGATTTTTTTATTTAATTCGTTTGTAACGGGGAGCTCCGTTTACATGGGTACAGTCGCTGTAATATATATATATATATATATATATATATATATATATATATATATATATATATATATATATATATATACTTGAAGATATACCAAGGACACTCCGCTAGAAATCCCTCCTGAATCCAGTGCATTGATTGTAAGAAATATATTTGAAAATGTAGCAAGAATACTCGTAAGAAATCCTTCCGAAATCCAAAATAGGGCGAAAGAAAATGGGGGTCGGGAGGTGTTTTGCTGCATAGTCCATAGTAGTTGTCGTGTGGACGTTACGCCACCACCCGCTCCGACTGAACCTTCATTTCGTATTCCGGCAAAAGACTTCCCTCCGGAGGAGATGCCTTGTTATGTTTTCTTCAGCTGAATGAAAAAGAAGAAGAAGAAAAAAAAAACTGGGAGTCAAGTTTTGGCCGTGACGAGAAAACGAGTTGATGAGAAATGAAAAGAAAAACAGGTGTAAGAATCTTAATTGATACGCGGTATGGGTGCCGCTGGGAAGACTTGTTTTTTGTTTGACTGTAAGAAGAACAGGGAAGAGTTACATATATATATATCTATCTATCGGAAGAAAGGCTGAGACGAACTACGACTTTGTGGCCAGGTAACTCAGAGAAGATGTTAGGGCACCACATGGGTTAACTTCAGTGATGCTGCAAAGGCAAGTGGCTGGGAGGTGTGTGAGAATTGCTTAATGATGACGACTTGAATATGACATCTCTAGATGAATGTTGTGTTACTATCTGTTTGTGGCAATGCACAAAACATATCTCCTGTAATGTGCGTGACTAGTTATTATTATTATTATTATTATTATTATTATTATTATTATTATTATTAGTATTATTATTATTATCATTATCATTATTATTATTATCATTATTATTATCATTATTATTATTATTATTATTATTATTATTATTATTATTATTATTATCATTATTATCATTATTATTATTATTATTATTATTATTATTATTATTATTATTATTATTATTATTACTACTGTTATCATTATAATTGTTATTATTATTATTATTATCATTATTATTATTATTATTATTATCATTATTATTATTATTATAATTATTATTATTATTATTATTATTATTATTATTATCATTATTACTATTATCATCATTATTGTTATCATTATTATCATTATTATTATTGTCTTTATTATCATAATCATTATCATCATCATTATTGTTATTCGTTCGAAGCGTCTGATTCTGTTTGAAACACTTGCTTTGTCTGATGTGGATCCAGTGCCGCGTCTAGATTTCGAACCCGGATTGACCATTGCGTGATCTATGGTCACTCGTGCTAACCATTACACACACACACACACACACACACACCCCTAAGCTAGACATTCACCTGTACCTTATTCATGTATAAGAGAAACCCATTAAATTCACCTCGTGTTAGAAATTAGGTTTCATTTTTTATTTATGAGTCTCTTTCTAGTAGTCTTCACGTACGCGTCTCCTCCATCTCTCTCTCTCTCTGTCCCTCCCTCCTTGACCTTCCCAACATTACCACCGACACACACACAGACACACACACACACACACACACACACACACACTCCCTTGACTCGCATATTGCCTGGCATCTTCAAGGTCCTTGCACCAGAGAGGTCGAGCCTTTTGACTAAACCGCCAGGGGAATTTTCCAATCTCACGCCTGAAGGTGATCCATCGTCCCACATCAATAACTTCATCCCATCTCCAAAGGCCGGGGGGGAAAATCCACTTCAAAAAAAAAAAGGAAGTCGTCTAAATTTCCATACCATCTACGCTCTGCTTTGCATGTTGTTCCCTCCGAGGGATTACATACTGCAATATAGTCGAGTGTGTCCTTTTGAGGATTTAGGTAGTGAGCTGGTGGGGCTAGACATATTGCGTGATGGGAGAGCAAAAAGCTTTTTCGTTTTTATCACTATTATTACTTGTCGTATTTCTAGCCTGTCAGTGGTTGCTGGATCCTCCTCATATTTGGTGGGACGTCAGGTATCAATTTCATCAAGGCCCCCAAAGATTCCATCATCCTTCATGTATGTGACTGGTGGACAGGGTCACCTGAAGATTCCCTGCCTCCCAGAGTTTTTCCAGGTTAGGTCAGGTTAGGTTAGGTTAGGTTAGGTTGGGTTTGGTTAGGTTGGGTTGGGTTACAGTAGGGTGCAGATATAAATAAGTTATGTACCTTTTTCAAAAGAGACCTGGAATTACTCTAGGACCCCTTTTCCAAGGGCTCCTGCAGCCCCAAGGATGCGCTACTTCCAGTAGCAAGGAAATGAAGGACTCATTTGGAGTAGAACGGTTCTTTGATGAGACCGTGCACCCAACGATACAGCCTAGCCCCTTAAGGGAACTTTTGACTCGCGGTGTAACCTCATGTAGGTGTAGTCCGGTATATATATATATATATATATATATATATATATATATATATATATATATATATATATATATATATATATATATATATATGTATATATATAAGGAATATGATGAGAAAGCCCACCCCAATAGCAATGTCCTTTGCCAAATGCCACACCAGGTAACAAGGTTTTACATCAACCATCCCACAAATGGTGGAAGGGGAATAATGGGAAAGGACGTATATATCGAGTGAGAAGGTGGGAGTGAATGATAGTGGCGAACGTAGGTGGAGGGAGGGAGGGATGGAGACAGATAGAGAACTAGCTGAGCTTTCCAGTTAGTACATATGTATATATATCTCTGGGGATAGGAGAGAAGGAATACTTCCCACGTATTCCCTGCGCGTCCTAGAAGGCGACTAAAAGGGGAGGGAGCTGGAAATCCTCCCCTTCCGTTTTTAATTTTCCAAAAAAGAAAAGAAAAGGGGGCCAAGTGAGGATATTTCCTCTAAGGATCAGTCTTCTGTTCTTAACGCTACCTCGCTAACGCGGGAAATGGCGAATATGTAAGGGGGGAAATATAATATATATATATATATATATATATATATATATATATATATATATATATATATATATATATATATATATATATATATATATATACATATATATATATATATATATATATATATATATATATATATATATATATATATATATATATATATGTATATATATATATATATATATATATATATATATATATATATATATATATATATATATATATATATATATATATATATATATATATATAGAGAGAGAGAGAGAGAGAGAGAGAGAGAGAGAGAGAGAGAGAGAGAGAGAGAATACTAAGGACCCCCTTCTCAGAGAGCCAGGGGCTATTGCAGCTCCTGGCCTGCGTTGCAATCAGTAGCAGGGACAGGATGGGCTACTTTTGAAGCGAGAAGTTATTTGACGAGAGTGTCCTCTGTTTCGTTAGCCTTCCCGAATATGCACAAGAGAGAGAGAGAGAGAGAGAGAGAGAGAGAGAGAGAGAGAGAGAGAGAGAGAGAGTTTCATACCACTGGAAAGAACATGTGCCTTTATCAGGCAAACTATGCTTCGAGGAAGATGTAATCATATCTCGGAGCGGGTTCTCCACTCTCCTCAACAATACCTCCGTAATTTCCGTTCTCAGTATTTCGTATTTTCAGATCGAACACGGGTCCGTTCCATGACATGTAGTACGTCAAAAGTACAATCCAGAGGTCTGTTTCTTTGATCATTTATCAATGATAGATAAACATATATATATACCTGCTTATCCTTTATGGTAAAGAAACATGTATACCAACTTATTCTATAGGGTAAAGAATCATATAGATACCCACTTATCCTCCATGCACTTTTACAACATGAGTGCCTTTCTGAACCGCTGTCTGCCCTCTTAAATGGCACGGGGCACATGTGCGTGTATGGTACATGGCAACAATGATAGAAAATTGTGCCGGTAAACCATAAGAGTCTACATAAGCGCGATATATTTACGGTAGATGCGTATACGCATGTATGCTCACGAAGTCTGATTCTGGGGATGAAAAAGAAAGTGAAATCACTGCTGTTAAGTTCATCAAAATTATGAAATATAACGACGTATTTAGAGTTAGAATAACGACGTTTGCCATCGAAGTTGATATACTTACCCAATCATGCAGGTCTGTCCTACACGGCTGTAAATGCTTCCAGGAATGGCCTGTCTTAAGTGTTTCTGGTAATGGTTTGTCTTGGCTCCTCCTCTGTCATTTAGCGACGTTCAGTGATCAGCTGACATTGTCACTGACTCTCTAGCAAGGCATGCCAGGTGACTCTGACACATGACACGTGTGCTCAGGTGACTCTGACACCGACTCTGGTAGGCGACCAGGTGACTCGGATGATGAACACTGGCATTCAGATGACGGACTCTAGTACTGACTCTGGCACTCAGGTGACTCTAGCAGTAACTCTGGCAGATACTCGGATGACTACGGCATTCACGTGACTCTGGCGATGACTATAGCAAGCTCCGAGGAGGTAACCCCTTGCACCGACGAAGGTCCCACCGTGTACCGACGACGTTCACCCCGATTTCTTCCACAGGACCAAGCATCACTAGTGGAAGTTGAGGAAGTCGGCTCCTCTCTTCCTCGTACGTGCGACACGCACGTACGAGTCGTTACTCCGCTTATGTAATATCGGGAAAGATATATGTAGTCAAGGTCTGGGGGTGTGTTGGGGAGGGGGGGATCATGTAGATCAATAACTTCCTTAAAGAATTGGACAGAAGGGCCATTTCGTCCGTCGGTCTAATTTGCATGCAAATCCTCACTAAACAGCTCTGTGCATTTGCATATCTCTCCCCCAAACTCCTCCAAATACCTGGCGTTATCTTGATCTTTATTTTTTTTCTTATATCGTCCTTAGATAACTCTCTCTACTTTTATCACCGATCGTTCGAGAAATGCTATGTAAGTACTCCAACATATGTTTCATTTTTTTCAATTTCGTTATTGTTCGGTTCCTTTGAAAAGTAGATTCTTCTCTTAGCTTTCCTAAATGACAGGAAACAAGATGATATTTTCGTATGCATGAGTTGATACGCTTAGATCTCTAGACCAGGCAACAGTTACTTGATGGACCTCAAAATGGGTTGCTTCGGAGGCTCTGTTTGCATAACGGGCTTCGAAAGAGGGAGGTTAAGAGGCAACGTTCAGTTAATTTACCTCAAAAGCTTTAGGTTGTTCAGAGGGAAAGGTCAGTCAATGGATCTCAAAGGAGGTTGTTGTTTTAGAGGTAATGGTTAGTTTAAGGACCTCAAGAGAGGTTGATTTAGAGGCAACATTTCCGTAACAGCCCTCAAAAGAGGTTGCTTTAAAGGTAACATTTACTTAGTGGACCTCAAAAGAGGTTGCTTTTTGAGGTAAAATTTACTTAACGCTCCTCAGAAGAGGTTGTTTTAGAGGCAACATTTGCTTAAAGGACTTCAAAAGGTTAGGTTAGGTTAGGTTTTTTATAGGTCTTTCTTTATCATCTCTCTCTCGTCCGTCTTATTCGACGTTCCTTTACCTCTTTCTCAAACTCTTTCATTTTTCTCACCTGTCTGTCTTCTCTTTTTATCTTGTTCAGCTTCTCTTTTCTTCGTCCCCTTCCCTCTCCCTCTTCCTCCGTCTCTACCTTCTCCTTCTCCTCCTCCTACTCCTCCTCCTCCTACTCCTCCTCCTCCTCCCCAACACAACTTTCCTCACTTCTGTTTCATTCATGGCCACTGTCCTTCTCTTCATTCCTTCCCTTCCCCCCGCCCAATTCATCCACCTCCTGCTGATCACGCCCGTCTTCGTCCCCTTCCCTCCTCCTCATCCTTCGTCTCCTCCTCCTCCTCCTTCTCCTCCTCCTCCTCCTCCTCCTCCTCCTCCTCCTCCTCCTCCTCCTCCTCCTACTCCTCTCGCTTCTCCATCTAGTGGTTCCTCGTCCACAGGTGCGTCAGGAGGATCGTTGAAGTATTAACGGAGCAAGAGTTCTGCTGCTGAATTGGTTTACAAGCTAGTAGCCTTAGAGAGAGAGAGAGAGAGAGAGAGAGAGAGAGAGAGAGAGAGAGAGAGAGAGAGAGAGAGAGAGAGCTCTTTCCCCTTAAGCCGCCCCTTGTGTCCCAGTAACTGTGGTAGGCGCCAAGTTTTTTCCGGAGCTGTTCTCTCCCCACAGTATGATAGTTCCCTAATTCTAAAAGAAAAAAATGAAGATATGTTTTCTTTAACGTATATATATATATATATATATATATATATATATATATATATATATATATATATATATATATATATATATATATATATATATTTTTTTTTTTTTTTTTTTTATACTTTGTCGCTGTCTCCCGCGTTTGCGAGGTAGCGCAAGGAAACAGACGAAAGAAATGGCCCAACCCCCCCCCCCCATACACATGTACATACACACGTCCACACACGCAAAATATACATACCTACACAGCTTTCCATGGTTTACCCCAGACGCTTCACATGCCTTGATTCAATCCACTGACAGCACGTCAACCCCTGTATACCACATCGCTCCAATTCACTCTATTCCTTGCCCTCCTTTCACCCTCCTGCATGTTCAGGCCCCGATCACACAAAATCTTTTTCACTCCATCTTTCCACCTCCAATTTGGTCTCCCTCTTCTCCTCGTTCCCTCCACCTCCGACACATATATCCTCTTGGTCAATCTTTCCTCACTCATTCTCTCCATGTGCCCAAACCATTTCAAAACACCCTCTTCTGCTCTCTCAACCACGCTCTTTTTATTTCCACACATCTCTCTTACCCTTACGTTACTTACTCGATCAAACCACCTCACACCACACATTGTCCTCAAACATCTCATTTCCAGCACATCCATCCTCCTGCGCACAACTCTATCCATAGCCCACGCCTCGCAACCATACAACATTGTTGGAACCACTATTCCTTCAAACATATATATATATGTTCTTTCCCGTGCATAATAGAGTTACTGGTGAATGTAAAAGCCACTGGGGAAACACCAAATGCAATTAATCATGTCCATTGCTTGAAATGTACACGGTAGGGGGACGTGTGTGCAGATGTACAATAAATTAAGCGACTTAAGTCCCTTCTGGTTGGAAGTATTCCCTTATGGACCCTTAGATCAATACAGTTGAGGGTGATTACGAGCGGGCTGACCGAGGGAAAGAGGGGGCTTGAGTATAGCTAAGAGGATATGTGAGGTGAGTTGAAGTTAATTGAGAGGATTCACAGGTGGGTGTGTGTGTGTGTGTGTGTGTATGGTTGAGGGCACCAGCGCGCAAATGAGTTGGAGGGAGGCGTCATGCTTATGAATAGAGCCAGTTAGGGAGAGAAGAGGACGAGGGGAGAGAGAAAGAGGTGGGTTGGAGAGAGGGAGTACTGCTTACACCTCACCTACACCTGATACCTTATATTACTGATACTGACATATTCCTGATATTTATATTACTGATACTGACATATTCCTGATATTTATATTACTGATACTTACATATTCTTGATCCTTATATTACTGATACTGACATATTCTTGATCCTTATATTACTGATACTGACATGTTCTTGATACTTTATATTACTGATACTGACATATCCCTGATCTTTATATTACTGATACTGACATATTCCTGATCTTTATATTACTGATACTGACATATTCCTGATCCTTATATTACTGATACTGACATATTCCTGATCCTTATATTACTGATACTGACATATTCCTGATCCTTATATTACTGATACTGACATATTCCTGATCCTTATATTACTGATACTGACA
This sequence comes from Panulirus ornatus, assembly GCF_036320965.1. NCBI lineage: Eukaryota > Metazoa > Arthropoda > Malacostraca > Decapoda > Palinuridae > Panulirus > Panulirus ornatus. Next base: position 14,357,038 of record NC_092240.1, on the reverse strand, counting down.
TATTCCTGATCCTTATATTACTGATACTGACATATTCCTGATCCTTATATTACTGATACTGACATATTCCTGATCCTTATATTACTGATACTGACATATTCCTGATCCTTATATTACTGATACTGACATATTCCTGATCCTTATATTACTGATACTGACATATTCCTGATCCTTATATTACTGATACTGACATATTCCTGATCCTTATATTACTGATACTGACATATTCCTGATCCTTATATTACTGATACTGACATATTCCTGATACTTTATATCACTGATACTGACATATCCCTGATCCTTATATTACTGATACTGACATATTCCTGATCCTTATATTACTGATACTGACATATTCCTGATACTTTATATCACTGATACTGACATATCCCTGATCCTTATATTACTGATACTGACATATCCCTGATCCTTATCTTACTGATACTGACTTATTCCTGGTGCCTTCTATCCCTAATTCCTTTTATATATTTCATGCCTCCACATCTCTAACTTCTCTATACCGCTGAGAATAGAATCATGTGAATGCTGGTTAAACGACCCAAATTTATATCTAACTTACGAAAAAAAAAAAAAGGTTAAGTAGTGGTCTGCTACAGGTAAGCAGAGTTATCAAAGGTTTCGACAATTGGATGAGATTGGAGTGACACTTGCGCTGACCACAACCTATAAGGCCCAGGTCAAGTACCAGGTTTGATGGATGCGCTTTGCTCCGTAACGCCCAGGTGGAGAGGCATTACATATATGCCGTGGTTTCCCTCCCCCAGTGCCGTAGTTAAGCCGTATGAATGCATGCTGCACACGGCAGACTCGCATGACCCCCTCTCCCCGAGCCGACTTTTCACCACCTCCCAAAAAGCAAAAGGGGTCCGTCACCCGAGAAGTGAGACCGACAAGCGTGATTCGATGCTTCAGTGTCTTCATGACGTCATCTCTCTTATCCAGGTGTGCTACACGGGAAGATGTCATCAGAAATTCGTTATCATCATGTGGGGCGGGGGAGGGGGGGTCCTAAATCCTGAAGAATGCAAGTTTAAGATATGGTTCAGTCATTGAAGAGGCCTTCTCCGCCACTGTTGTAGAAACCGTCGTAGCTAATGTCGATAAGATATAGAGTTGGAAATTGGAGGGAGGGGGGAAAAAAAATGGGCTGAATAATGACCTTTGTGTCTAGAAGTCTCCGGGTACGAGATATGCAAATGTAAGGAGCTATTCAAGGACGATTTGTATGTAAATCAGGCAATGAAACGTGGAGTAAGCATGTCTCGTACCCACTTTCTTAGGTAATCTATTGATTTAGATGTCGCTTGAGTAACCCATATACATCCATGAAGTTATATATATATATATATATATATATATATATATATATATATATATATATATATATATATATATATATATGTATATATATATATATATAAATATATATATATATTTTTTTTTTTTTTATTTTTTTTTTTTATACTTTGTCGCTGTCTCCCGCGTTTGCGAGGTAGCGCAAGGAAACAGACGAAAGAAATGGCCCAACCCTCCCCATACACATGTACATACACACGTCCACACACGCAAATATACATACCTACACAGCTTTCCATGGTTTACCCCGGACGCTTCACATGCCTTGATTCAATCCACTGACAGCACGTCAACCCCTGTATACCACATCGCTCCAATTCACTCTATTCCTTGCCCTCCTTTCACCCTCCTGCATGTTCAGGCCCCGATCACACAAAATCCTTTTCACTCCATCTTTCCACCTCCAATTTGGTCTCCCTCTTCTCCTCGTTCCCTCCACCTCCGACACATATATCCTCTTGGTCAATCTTTCCTCACTCATTCTCTCCATGTGCCCAAACCATTTCAAAACACCCTCTTCTGCTCTCTCAACCACGCTCTTTTTATTTCCACACATCTCTCTTACCCTTACGTTACTTACTCGATCAAACCACCTCACACCACACATTGTCCTCAAACATCTCATTTCCAGCACATCCATCCTCCTGCGCACAACTCTATCCATAGCCCACGCCTCGCAACCATACAACATTGTTGGAACTACTATTCCTTCAAACATACCCATTTTTGCTTTCCGAGATAATGTTCTCGACTTCCACACATTTTTCAAGGCTCCCAAAATTTTCGCCCCCTCCCCCACCCTATGATCCACTTCCGCTTCCATGGTTCCATCCGCTGACAGATCCACTCCCAGATATCTAAAACACTTCACTTCCTCCAGTTTTTCTCCATTCAAACTCACCTCCCAATTGACTTGACCCTCAACCCTACTGTACCTAATAACCTTGCTCTTATTCACATTTACTCTTAACTTTCTTCTTCCACACACTTTACCAAACTCCGTCACCAGCTTCTGCAGTTTCTCACATGAATCCGCCACCAGCGCTGTATCATCAGCGAACAACAACTGACTCACTTCCCAAGCTCTCTCATCCCCAACAGACCTCATACTTGCCCCTCTTTCCAAGACTCTTGCATTTACCTCCCTAACAACCCCATCCATAAACAAATTAAACAACCATGGAGACATCACACACCCCTGCCGCAAACCTACATTCACTGAGAACCAATCACTTTCCTCTCTTCCTACACGTACACATGCCTTACATCCTCGATAAAAACTTTTCACTGCTTCTAACAACTTGCCTCCCACACCATATATTCTTAATACCTTCCACAGAGCATCTCTATCAACTCTATCATATGCCTTCTCCAGATCCATAAATGCTACATACAAATCCATTTGCTTTTCTAAGTATTTCTCACATACATTCTTCAAAGCAAACACCTGATCCACACATCCTCTCCCACTTCTGAAACCACACTGCTCTTCCCCAATCTGATGCTCTGTACATGCCTTCACCCTCTCAATCAATACCCTCCCATATAATATATATATATATATATATATATATATATATATATATATATATTCGAGAAGGTGAATCATATTGTTTGATAAAGATTCCGTTAGTTTAGCTTCCCATCTCAGCTGAGCTCCTCTTTCTCTGTCTCTCTATCTATCTGACTCTGTCTCTCCCTTTGGCTCTGTCTGTTAGTACTTCTGTCTTATTTTTCTCTGCCTCTCACTCTTTTCTCTTTCCTTCCTCCCTTGAACGTCATTCTTTCGTATATCACACTTCCTTTTTCCTATTTCTGATCTCTTAACCAGAGAAAGAGGAAAAGAAACCCAAAAATATATGAATGATAATATCGTCTAATCAACGTGACAGGGACAATAAGATGGTCTGAAATTAAGTAAAGAAATAGAAAAGAAAAACAGACGTGTACATTTATTTAAAGGTTTTGGACGGCAGCGTCGAACATGGAGTGTATAGAGACTCTCCTTATTAGTGCCAGGTATTTGGGACAGTCACGTAATAATGAAGTACCATTTGGTGACAAAAGATGCTAGAGAATAACCATATTGAAATGACAACACGTCTCATATGTTTAAGTGACCTAAAGGAATGACAGTGATTGGGAAGGATTAGTGGAGAATTTGCTTAGAATATATTTTAGTACACAATGGGGCTTCTGCAGCTTAGAAACTGCACACCTTGCGGAGGAGGAAGACAAGGTGGAGGCTCCTCTGGGGCAGCGGCGACGGGTAGGTCCTGGAAGACGTTATTACTAGTTTTCGTCCACTGACGATGTTGAAGATGCAAGCCTCCTCGACTCGCCACTCGCGATGTTTACCTACCAGCAGGAGGAGACGGATGAGTGGTTTGCTTGATCTCTGGTAAACGCCCTCGACACGCCCCCCTTCCCCTCCACACACACACACACACACACACACACACACACACACGCTGACGAAGGAATCCCAGGACACTAAATGCCGCATCGCTGTGACCTACCACCACCATCACTACGAGCGCTGCTGCTTCACTCCAGGAGGCTTCGCGTCGGTAATGTGTGTGTGTGTGTGTGTGTGTGTGTGTGTGTGTGTGTGTGTGTGTGTGTATTAGCGGGAAAGAAGCCCGTGGGAAAGACATGATAAAAGAATTAGTTTTTCCTCCTCCCCGGAGTACTGGAAGAAATGTAAACAGTATTGTCATTTAGATGTCTTCACTTTCTTAACCATTCATGGTTTGTGGTAGTTGTGGTGCGCTGTACCACATCCACTATCGCCTCTCACGAAAGCACAGTCGTAATGCATCGACGAGTGCCAGGTGTGTGGTATGTGTTACCCCTCCTTGGGGGTCATCCATCAGCTCTCACTGCTTCTGTTATGTCTCCCTTCATAGGAGGCTCTTCCAGCAATCAGTATCTTAATCCTGGCTTTGGTTTATTGAAGGTTCGTTCCCCAGGGATGAAGTGAGGATGCGTTTGTGTTTACACAGAGAGAGCTGAGGTCATAGTCGGTGTCTGGTAATGAATGGATTGGTTCCAATAGGCCTGAAAGAGAGGGATATTGATCCCACAAGGAAGTGGGTCTGGGAGACCCCGAGATGAAGAAGAATGGTACAATTGGGAGTTGTGGGTGCCTGTAGTTTTATTCAGAAACTACACTGTTATTACATGCTACCACTTCTACTACTACTACTACTACTGCTACTACTACTACTACTACTATATCTGCAAGTACTACTACTACTACTACTACTACTACTACTACTACTACTACTACTACTACTACTACTACAACTATTTCTACAACTACTACTGCTACTACTACAACTATTTCTACAACTACTACTACTACTACTACTATGGCAACAAGAACTACAATCAACAGCACTATCAGGAGCACAGGTAATGCCCCTCCTAATGCAATCGACCAGCTGGAATAAAAGGCGAGAAGAAGAAAACGTGGTGCATAGGGTAATAAAAAGAATATCAGATGCAGCTACTTAGAACAAAGGAAAGACAGAGACTAATATAGGAGGGTAGTGATGAAAAATGATATGAGAAAACAATTTCATTTCTAAGTGCCCCAGGTCCAGTTTCCATGAAGGAGTCTTGGTGTATCCCACGACCTTTCTAAGGCCTCCTGAAGCCCAAAGCTGCGCTACTTCCAGTAACAGGGTAATGTAGATTCCTTTAGAATGAGAAGTTCTTTGACAAAACTATGCTCCCAGTAATTCAGCTTCGCCACAGGTGTGCCTTCTCACCCGCGGTGCAACCTCGAGCAGGCTGAGTCCAGTAACACCACGAAGTGTCGGATGGATGTATTGTTAAAGGAGTCATCGACCTCACACGATAGATAGATTGATAGTGATTGAGGAGAGGATTCCCACGTCCTCTATGGGGGAAGGAAAGACGAAGAAGAACGTAGCATACTCCCGTTGATGAACTGTCCGAGAGCGAGAGATGTACTAAATACATACGCATCACAGAGTTCCGGAGATAGATATCTCGAGATTATAGACTACGGTATTATACGTATTACGATTTTATATGCCGGCTTTCAACCTCCCAGCCTGCCACTCCTCTCACTCTCTGTCTCTCTCTGTTCATAAACATATCCGCCGTTTCTCTTTTTCTCTCTCCTATGGTGTCTCCCCGTAATCCCTCTTCGTTTCCAGATGATCTCTTCTCATTGCATCTAGTCTTATTCTTCCTCATCACAGTCCCTCCCAGATCCGTTTCCTTCTGGCTCAATTCTCTCTCTCTCTCTCTCTCTCTCTCTCTCTCTCTCTCTCTCTCTCTCTCTCTCTCTCTCTCTCTCTCTCTCTCTCTCTCTCTCTCTCTCTCTCTCTCTCTCTCTCTTTCTGTCCCTTTGAGCTCCATCCCCTTCATTCCCCCCCAGATATATCCAACCTCAAGATCTTCCAATATTACGACCTTTCTTTCTTTTTCCGGCTTCCTCTCTTGCCCGCAGTAACCTCAAGACGCCGTTCCTTTCAAGCCAAGCCAGTTCGGCCTCAGCCTATCCTAACCTCCTCCATTCCCCCAGCTCCAATACCTTTTACCACCAAATCTTTCAACGAGGAAAAAAAAGGTCAATTATTGGCCACTTAAAAGGGAATATTGACCTCAATCAACTCGCACCACGGCATGGAAAATTCAGGCTAATTCTCACCGCCAACTTAGGAAATAGAAAAAAAAGGAAAAAAAAATTGTTAAATATATATTTTTTTTTCCTCCCCCGTCATCGTTGTGCTAGAATCCAATTTGAAATCGGCTTACCGGAGCACGGAAAATTGGTAAAGCCTGAAGCTTTATTCCGCTCAAAGTGACGTACTGGACACATGTGAGGGAGGAAAATATATAGCATCAGCGAGACGCATCCGGTAAGATTCTCAGGGCTGATTTCGTACCGTATGCGTTAAGTTACATTCGCCTTCGGCCTCTCCTTTCCCTCTGGGCTGCCTTTCTCTCGCCCTATTGTCTTGCGCAAGCGTATTTCCGGGTATCCATAGAGTGGTGAAAAATATCTTTATCCCGCCCATAGTCTTGGCAGCTTTTGAGGTTCTCCTGCCTCTTCTTGGGTGACGAGGGAAACGGACGCTGGAACCACCACAACGAGTGGTCCTGGACGGAACAAAATGTATTGCAGACCCTGAGTCTCTTATCTTCCAGGCGCCACTCCCAGCACGCTCGGAAGGCAGCCGCATGTGACCCTCTAGACGGTACTTCCAGGAGGCCCAAGTAAAACGTATACTTGTATATTTTCTATCATTTTTTTTTTCTAGCTGGTGATTCTTTGTTGATATTTCGCTGATACGAATCCCAGTGGGTAAGGTGGTCACCCAAAGCAGTGGCAGCTCGTAAGTCACCAAAGTACTTCTCTCCAACGTTCATGTGGTAAAGGAAGTGTAACGTTGCTTAGGATAAGATGTTGCGTGAGCGTATAGCATCTGGAGTCCCTGGAAAGATGGTGACACTCCAGACCTTCAGCTTATCCGTAATGTTTAGGATTAACACAAAATAATCCCATTTGCTCAAGTTAAGAGGGATACATGAGATTAGGAGTAAAGAAGAAGAGAGAAAGACGTACCAGAAGAAAAAGAAGAAGAAGAAGAAGGAGGAGGAGGAGGAGGAGGAGGAGGAGGAGAAGAAGAAGAAGACGAAGAAGGAGGAGAGGAGGAGGAGGTGGAGGAGGAGGAGGAGGAGGAGAAGAAGAAAAGAAGAAGAAGGAGAAGAAGAAGAAGTAGAGGAAGAAGAAGAAATAGCATTGTAGTACGAGAGGAAGAAGTAAAAGTAGTAGTTGTAGTAGTAGAAGAAGAAGAAGAAGAAGGATTAGTAATAGTAGTAGTAAAAGAAGATCGTGATGATGATGAATAGGAAGAAACAGGTGTAGGGGAAGAGGAGATATAACATACGAACAACCTGTATGGAGCGGAGACATCAAATGCTTAACACCAACGTGAAAAACAGACACAAAATACGCACGCTCATTGTGAACGGAACCTAAAATTGCAGCAGTAAATGTTAACACTCGTATACTGTGAATTATCTCAATTCTACAACTTGTTTCCTTTTTTACGCAGTTTAATAGCTGTGTTTCCGACTATAAAGGAGAGAGTTAAGGGAGTCAGTTATCGCTGTCGCAATGAGGCAGGAGCGCCAGTGGAGGGAACATGTGTGTGTGTGTGTGTGTGTGTGTGTGACCACAGACAGGAGCGGAAATATGTGCCTGGTTGGTGGTGGTGTTGGTAAACTAGGTACCCATTCATCGACCACCCCAGAGGGGAAAGGATGAAAACTTGGGTTGGGTGTGGGCCGACTGCCACACCAAGGATGTGTACCCATGCAAGTCCAAACCCCCGTGCTGGCCCGTGCTTACTCATGGTCAGTAGCACTAACCACTAGACCACGGAGTCCCGTGTGTGTGTGTGTGTGTGTGTGTGTGTGTGTGTGTGCGTGTGGCTGGGTGGGTGGGTGGGTGTGACCGTGTTTGTTCTCCCGTGCATGCACGTTCGTGCAAGACTGCCTTCCTGCCCGCGTATTTACTCCATCTTTTGCCCACCTATCTACCTTCTTCTTTCCCTCTCTTTCTGTCCACCCATTTGCTCTCCTCTCTTCCTTCCTGTCTTACCTTCCCACCTTCTTGCCTATTTGCCTTTCTTCTTCTCTGCCTATGTGTCTCTGCCTCTCCTGCTTGCTTGCCCTTCTCCTTACTTGCTTGCTTGCCTCCCTACCCACTTGCCCTTGCTCCCTCTCTTATTTCTCTCTCCCCCTCTGCCTGCTAGCCCCCTGGCGTGGACACAGAGATAAGGCCTGGTAATCCCCCAGCCTCAGTAATCTGCTGCAGCCCGTCCCAAACACCATTTTAATTTGACCTTCCCACACTTTCTCGTTCTCAAGCCTCACTGTTGTTACTGAGGTCTTGCTGGTGGTGGTGGTGGTGGTGGTGAGGGGTGATATTGTAGTGGTGTTGCGGTACCTACCGCTGGTGGGACGTCGGTGGTGCTATACCCCTGCTAGAGGTGCTACGGCGGTGTTGAAGCACCGTTGATGGTGCCTGTGGCGGTGTTGTGACACACGAATGTTGCTTTGGTGGTGTTATGGCGCTGCTGGTGGTACTTTGTTGATGTTATGGCACTGTTGGTGGTGCTGTGATGGTGTCATGGCACTACTGATGGTGCTGTGGTTGTGTCATGACACTGCTGGTCGTGGTTGTTAAAGCCCTGGACAGTGATTCATTTGAAGAATCCTTCATAATAGTTTGGATGTCACACAGGTGGCGAAAACGGTGACCATTCACCAAAGAAAGTGGGAGTCTGTGGAAACAGTGAGGTTCGTCTGTCTATATAAACATGGAGATGAGATAGCCTTAGGATATTGATGTATAAGGAAACAAATGACTTTAAGTACTCTACAGAGTATGGAACGATGATAGAGCATGGTGATGTAGTGAGAGAACGGTGCCTGTAGGCTGTAGAACTATCAGCGAGGCAAAATTGTCAGCGAACAGAACCATTGTCGTACAAACACTTCAACGACCGGAACCATTAATGAGGTTACATCTTTAGCGGACAGAGCCATCGCGCACAGACACATCAACAACCAGAACCATCAGTGGAATGGAATCATTAACGAACCAGCAGATAGACACAGCAACGACCAGATCTATCAGTGAGATAAAACCATAAACGACCAGAGCCAGTAGTGAGATAAAATCATCGAAGACCAGATCTATCAGTGAGATAAAACCATAAACGACCAGAGCCAGTAGTGAGATAAAATCATCGAAAACCAGATCCATCAGTGAGACAAAATCATCAGCGACCAGAGCCATCTGCAGACAAAAAACATCAGCGAACTGAGCTGTACCGGCGAACAGATCTACCAACGCACACAACCATCATCAGTCACCATCATTGGAAGGGTCTCACTCCATTAACATCTGCGCTCCTGTCTTTCTACAAAAACCCACGAAACCCTGGATCGTACGTGATCAATGCCAGTTCTTTTTTTCTCTCTCTTTTTTGCGTGTTTTTACTCTGGTTCTAATCATTCGTTGGCTGATATGGCGTGAGGATCTACAAGTGCGTGTTCCTGGTTACCCAAGTCGACAGAAGCGTCTCCAGGCGGCAGTGAAGGACCCATT
>NC_092240.1:14335000-14342500 GCF_036320965.1 Panulirus ornatus | reverse complement strand
CTCCAGTAGCCTAACCCCCGCCGTGCCCTCTGCCAGATTTGGCCATGTATGCCCACCCCATGTTGAGCAGGGCAAGGTGTCCATCATGCCCAAAGGCTCGTGGTGTCGGTCTCAAGGATCATTTACCGTCGTGCTCAAGAGTAGCGCCGCCCGCCCGCCCGCCCGCCCGCTCTGTCTAAGGGTCGTGTCGTCCTGCTCAAGGGGTCGGACTGTCGCATGCTTAAGGGGGGGAGGGGGGGCCTCATTTCACGAGCTGCTGTTGGGGGGCCCTGATCGTCTCTGACCCTGGGACAGGTACTCTCGGCCGTGAGAGTCCTCCTTTTCATAAGGTGTCTCGCTGGCCGCCGCTACCCAGCTTCTACAAGTCGGGTTTGTTTCCCTCATTGTAGCGATGTTGCGTCGTGACTTTCGATCATTCTTTTTTTCCTCCCGTTCCGTTCACAGTTCACTTTTGTGTGGGCGTGCGTGTAACATTACGAATTGTCATGTATTTATCTTTCCATTAGTCCATCTATTTTTTATGTTTTAATTCTTACATAGAGTTTGTCTTTGTTATGGCTGTTGTTTTTCAATGAGTTTTTGTGCTATTTATGTTTCTCTAGGGTAATTACGTAGCCCATACAATATATATATATATATATATATATATATATATATATATATATATATATATATATATATGAGACATACATGTGGAATATGTCAACGTGCCAGGCTAAGGTCTCTTTTCAAACATCTGCAGCGACAAGGAGGAACTTAACAAGATGCGTAATATTCAGACGTTTCCCACTTCTCGGTAATATGTGCATTGGCAGTGGAGCAGATGTCTCATGTTTACCATCACAACAAAGCGACGGGAAGGCATGGGGTGTGGGGCCCACTGGTGCAGACTCGGGGGGGAAGGGGGTAAAATAGGAAAGAGCCTCTCTATTCTCATATTGTGGGCAAGGCTTAGATTAGGTAAAGGGAAGATTGAGGTTCGCTGGGAAGTTAGAAAGGCATTCTTCTTTTTCTTCTTTTTCTTCTTCTTCTTCTTCTTCTTCTTCTTCTTCTTCTTCTTCTTCTTCTTCTTCTTCTTCTTCAAGTCTCTCTAGTAGCTGGGTAGCTGGTGATAATGGTGAGGAAAATGGAGGTTAGAGAGCGTAAAACAATATATAAAGTTAGCTGTTGGGCTGCTCTTGGTGTTGTGTGTTGTAAGTTGTGTGGCCTCGTGAAGGGTCTTCCGAGTGTGTGTGGGACAGCGTGCAGCGCCTCTGTTTCTAGTGGTTGGACAAGGTTTATTTGTTCCTCGTAGTTTTATTGGATTCAGAGGAGATGCTTGGGTCCTATCTGAGAGATGGATCTTGGCAGCGCTTTCTTGAGCCGGTAATCACATATTCAGAGGGAACACACTTGGGTGGATCTTGGCTGTGCTTTATTGAGCTGGTGATTACAAATCCTGCATATATTTTTTTTTCTTTTTTGAGAGAGAGAGAGTTATGAAATGTCAGATGATAAGATATGACCATGAGTGAAAGAAACTGAGATAAGTAAATGATCTAAGTATTGAGATAAAACCACCTTTAACGAAAGAGAGTGAAAGAATTAAAGTATGTACGGGTATCATGTTGTTATTATACATCGTGAAGATGATATGAACTTCCATTCATGGGGACGCGATGAGCGCTTCTGCATTAGCCGATGGCTTTCCTCCAGTTGTAAGATAGCTTCTGTCTTTCAATGATGCGGTCATGAAGTACATTCACCTCTAATTGTGGTCTCAGAAGTGTAGGAAAGGATGAACTGAGAGGGTGAAGGGAAGGGGCACAGTAGAAGAGGAAGAGAGAGATAAATATCGGACAGAAGAAAGGGAAGTGGAGAGGAAGGAAAACGAGTGGATAGAACTGAAGAAATGAGAGAAGAGAACGAAGGAAGCAGAAGATGAGGAAGATAAGTGCTAATGAAGACATACGGATGAAAATCGAAATAGGATTGAAATTTAAGAAACGATATATATTTTTTTTTTTTTTATACTTTGTCGCTGTCTCCCGCGTTTGCGAGGTAGCGCAAGGAAACAGACGAAAGAAATGGCCCAACCCCCCCCCATACACATGTACATACACACGTCCACACACGCAAATATACATACCTACACAGCTTTCCATGGTTTACCCCGGACGCTTCACATGCCTTGATTCAATCCACCGACAGCACGTCAACCCCTGTATACCACATCGCTCCAATTCACTCTATTTCTTGCCCTCCTTTCACCCTCCTGCATGTTCAGGCCCCGATCACACAAAATCCTTTTCACTCCATCTTTCCACCTCCAATTTGGTCTCCCTCTTCTCCTCGTTCCCTCCACCTCCGACACATATATCCTCTTGGTCAATCTTTCCTCACTCATTCTCTCCATCTGCCCAAACCATTTCAAAACACCCTCTTCTGCTCTCTCAACCACGCTCTTTTTATTTCCACACATCTCTCTTACCCTTACGTTACTTACTCGATCAAACCACCTCACACCACACATTGTCCTCAAACATCTCATTTCCAGCACATCCATCCTCCTGCGCACAACTCTATCCATAGCCCACGCCTCGCAACCATACAACATTGTTGGAACCACTATTCCTTCAAACATACCCATTTTTGCTTTCCGGGATAATGTTCTCGACTTCCACACATTTTTCAAGGCTCCCAAAATTTTCGCCCCCTCCCCCACCCTATGATCCACTTCCGCTTCCATGGTTCCATCCGCTGACAGATCCACTCCCAGATATCTAAAACACTTCACTTCCTCCAGTTTTTCTCCATTCAAACTCACCTCCCAATTGACTTGACCCTCAACCCTACTGTACCTAATAACCTTGCTCTTATTCACATTTACTCTTAACTTTCTTCTTCCACACACTTTACCAAACTCCGTCACCAGCTTCTGCAGTTTCTCACATGGATCCGCCACCAGCGCTGTATCATCAGCGAACAACAACTGACTCACTTCCCAAGCTCTCTCATCCCCAACAGACTTCATACTTGCCCCTCTTTCCAAAACTCTTGCATTTACCTCCCTAACAACCCCATCCATAAACAAATTAAACAACCATGGAGACATCACACACCCCTGCCGCAAACCTACATTCACTGAGAACCAATCACTTTCCTCTCTTCCTACACGTACACATGCCTTACATCCTCGATAAAAACTTTTCACTGCTTCTAACAACTTTCCTCCCACACCATATATTCTTAATACATTCCACAGAGCATCTCTATCAACTCTATCATATGCCTTCTCCAGATCCATAAATGCTACATACAAATCCATTTGCTTTTCTAAGTATTTCTCACATACATTCTTCAAAGCAAACACCTGATCCACACATCCTCTACCACTTCTGAAACCACACTGCTCTTCCCCAATCTGATGCTCTGTACATGCCTTCACCCTCTCAATCAATACCCTCCCATATAATTTACCAGGAATACTCAACAAACTTATACCTCTGTAATTTGAGCACTCACTCTTATCCCCTTTGCCTTTGTACAATGGCACTATGCACGCATTCCGCCAATCCTCAGGCACCTCACCATGAGTCATACATACATTAAATAACCTTACCAACCAGTCAACAATACAGTCACCCCCTTTTTTAAGAAATTCCACTGCAATACCATCCACACCTGCTGCCTTGCCGGCTTTCATCTTCCGCAAAGCTTTTACTACCTCTTCTCTGTTTACCAAATCATTTTCCCTAACCCTCTCACTTTGCACACCACCTCGACCCAAACACCCTATATCTGCCACTCTGTCATCAGACACATTCAACAAACCTTCAAAATACTCATTCCATCTCCTTCTCACATCACCACTACTTGTTATCACCTCCCCATTTACGCCCTTCACTGAAGTTCCCATTTGCTCCCTTGTCTTACGCACCCTATTTACCTCCTTCCAGAACATCTTTTATATATATATATATATATATATATATATATATATATATATATATATATATATATATATATATATATATATATATATATATGGAACCATGGAAGCGGAAGTGGATCATAGGGTGGGGGAGGGGGCGAAAATTCTGGGGGCCTTGAAGAATGTGTGGAAGTCGAGAACATTATCTCGGAAAGCAAAAATGGGTATGTTTGAAGGAATAGTGGTTCCAACAATGTTGTATGGTTGCGAGGCGTGGGCTATGGATAGAGTTGTGCGCAGGAGGATGGATGTGCTGGAAATGAGATGTTTGAGGACAATGTGTGGTGTGAGGTGGTTTGATCGAGTTAGTAACGTAAGGGTAAGAGAGATGTGTGGAAATAAAAAGAGCGTGGTTGAGAGAGGAGAAGAGGGTGTTTTGAAGTGGTTTGGGCACATGGAGAGAATGAGTGAGGAAAGATTGACCAAGAGGATATATGTGTCGGAGGTGGAGGGAACGAGGAGAAGAGGGAGACCAAATTGGAGGTGGAAAGATGGAGTGAAAAAGATTTTGTGTGATCGGGGCCTGAACATGCAGGAGGGTGAAAGGAGGGCAAGGAATAGAGTGAATTGGAGCGATGTGGTATACCGGGGTTGACGTGCTGTCAGTGGATTGAATCAAGGCATGTGAAGCGTCTGGGGTAAACCATGGAAAGCTGTGTAGGTATGTATATTTGCGTGTGTGGACGTATGTATATACATGTGTGGGGGGGGGGGGTTGGGCCATTTCTTTCGTCTGTTTCCTTGCGCTACCTCGCAAACGCGGGAGACAGCGACAAAGTATAATAAAAAAATAATAAATAATAATATATATATATATATATATATATATATATATATATATATATATATATATATATATATATATATATATATATATATATATCAGAATTCTTTTATTTCAATCATACCATATATAGATTTATTATATATCTTAATCAATGTAATCAGTAATGGATAATTTATACACTGCGCTCTGTGAAACGGACTTATGCGCCACGCTGTAAATGTAAAGTGCTGCCGGCCTTGGCCTGGACGGGGTTACACCGCGAGGGGGGAAGAGTCTTCTGTAATGTGAGTCGTATCATCATCGTCACAGGACAAAGGGAATTAAGGTCTCCTCGAGGAGTTTCATCTGGGAACTCTCTTCCACCACAGAATTTAAGGATGTAAATATGCTTGTTGAGAGAACACTGGGTTCTCAAAAGGCTTCAACTGACGACGAAATGAAAGAGTTGCTCTGGGTAAAACTTTCACACACACACACACACACACACACACACACACACACACCAACAACTACAATCCACCACCCACAATGTATTTTCTATACTTTATGAGAAATAAATGACCCCGGCGTATCAATTAGATGACAGAGTCTTGAAAAAAAAACAAAAAACGATGCAGAGGAAATGCCACATGCAGGAACGCACCAGACAAACTGAACCTCATCATTTACCACAAGAAACGAGAAGGGAGGAACGTAAGCGTGAAAAACTGACGTAGAGAGAGAGAGAGTACTTACCCTTCCTGCAACATACCAGCGTAATTCATCAACGTGTTGCGCTGGCGTCGTCTGCATAACTTTCGGAATACTGGGAATTACGTTGATGTCTCCGGCGCAGCCCTCAGCCCCGACGGCCCGTTATTGCATATTCGACCAGGGTGAATAAAGGAACGTATGAGAGAACGTCGCGTCATCTCCCCGACTGAACACCGGGCACCACCAAACACCAATAGAGTGGAGTGTCATTGAGATCAGTCACGAGTGCGAGTGACAGAGGCAATACGTCAGACTGAAGTTAGACTCAGCAACCAGACTGCAGTCGAAGACACACCACGAAAACTCCCTCCAAGGAACACCCCAGCGAACCCTGGTGGCAGCCAGACGACACCTGCTGTGGAAGACGACCTAATTATCTTTTCTTTTTTTGACGTCAGCCGAGACGTCAAGGGCAACTGAGCCTGAGCCAAGTAATCATTTTATCGACCAGCCCCACAGGGGTGGATGTACAAGCTGAGTTGACTGTGGAATGACTGCCGCAACCGGGATTCGATCCTGTGCGTCACGGTCGGGAACGCTAACCGCTACACCATCAGTCTTTGCCATGTTGCTAAACCCTCCTCCTCCTCCTCCTCCTCCTCCTCAGTCCCTTCCATCATCACCACCAGGTATTATCATCTTAGAAACTCGCCATGCCTCCTCTCCGCTCAGACCTTAACATGGACGCATGTCTGTTTAGTACGTTTTCCCATCCTAACTTGACACTTGTTTAATTTGTCTGTGGATACGTTCAAAGGAATACAAAGGAATTCAAACAGCAACAGACCACTGGGTCCCTTCCAGGCTGTTTGTGACAGTGGAAGAGATATGAAGGTAGTAGATCAGTGTGGTGGGAGAACTACAAACTGATTAGAGATACAAAAATATATAAACTTTTCGTGTAGCTAAGGAGGCGCAAATATTGTCAGTTGTGTATGTGAAGCGAAATGATTAATAAGTTATTTTCGTAAACGTATCTGAGGTACTACTTTCAACCACTCTGGCTAGTAAATCATCCCATATGTTAAGAATCCAGTTGAAGAAAAAGTATTTCGCCTTCATTGAGGGTAAAAAAAAAGAATATCTCAGTGCCTACTGTATTGTGCTGTACTCCTATTTTCTTTTACGTTACAACTTACTGGCTGATGATTTTATATGTAACTCGAAACGCGCCGCATTGTCCACGATGAACACGAACTGCATTGGCATTCTCTTTGTGTTTAGTTTTAAAACCATCACACGGAGAAAAGAGAGAACAGTAAACATAAGTGATTAGCAAATGTGCATCGGTGTACATACATAAAAGAATTCACACACACACACACACACACACACACACACACGTATTCCCTGTGTGTCTTAAAAGGCGACTAAAAGGGGAGGGAGCGGGGGGCTGGAAATCCTCCCCTCCAGTTTTTACTTTTCCAAAAGAAGGAACAGAGATGGAGGCCAAGTGAGGATATTCCCTTTTAGGCTCAGTCCTCTGTTCTTAACGCTACCTCGCTAGCGAGGGAAATCGGGAAATGGTGAGTATATATATATATATATAAATTTTTTTTTTTTTTTTTTTTTTTTATACTTTGTCGCTGTCTCCCGCGTTTGCGAGGTAGCGCAAGGAAACAGACGAAAGAAATGGCCCAACCCCCCCCCCCCCATATACATGTACATACACACGTCCACACACGCAAATATACATACCTACACAGCTTTCCATGGTTTACCCCAGACGCTTCACATGCCTTGATTCAATCCACTGACAGCACGTCAACCCCTGTATACCACATCGCTCCAATTCACTCTATTCCTTGCCCTCCTTTCACCCTCCTGCATGTTCAGGCCCCGATCACACAAAATCTTTTTCACTCCATCTTTCCACCTCCAATTTGGTCTCCCTCTTCTCCTCGTTCCCTCCACCTCCGACACATATATCCTCTTGGTCAATCTTTCCTCACTCATTCTCTCCATGTGCCCAAACCATTTCAAAACA
>NC_092240.1:14292500-14330000 GCF_036320965.1 Panulirus ornatus | reverse complement strand
TCATATATCATATTTCACGACGCCTCTCCCCAATATTTCTCGTGTTTCGGGCCGCCCGTATGTAACCCATACTATGAACTGTAGTCCTCATGTGTGTTATTGTAGGTTTTTTTTTTTTCCTTCGGTCTGTTGTACCATTATTGAATCTGCACATGTGAAAATGGAAGGGCTGTGAGAATTCTGCTTAACAATGACACATGAGTGAGATTATGTCTTGGACTCTTTAGAAGTTGCCATAGACACTTCAAGGTTGGGGAGTCTATGGTGTAGACATAATCAGACCGTAAGTAGATAGTGAGGTGAATGAACATCCCCCCCCCCCCCTCACATATACACATACACACACACGCGCGCACAAAACCTTTATATTTTCAAACCAGCTTGATGATGTACGCAGCGAACAGTTCTTCGAAAGATGTAAGGACAGAAGAGCTAGAAAACATAACGTGAAGTAAGCAAGAAACTTTTTAGAAAAATTATAAAGAAGTGGTTTTAGAGTAAAAGAGTGGTGGATGACTGGAGCGAACTGAATTATGAGAATGTTAATGTGGACAATACACAGAAGTTTGAGATGCTGCATGATACTAAAATTCATTGATGGGGCCCAACGAATGTACGCAAATCCCTCCTCGCATAGTATAGAAAGGTGATTGTAAATAGGTAATTACACACTAAAGGGAGAACATCTGGAATGGAAATGTGTAGTCAAGAGGTGCTTAGGTAGAGGAAAAATAGAAATGTCCCAGAAGAGGCATTCAAGAGAGAGAGAGAGAGAGAGAGAGAGAGAGAATGCTGACAAAAAGCAAAACCACGAGAGGGATCAGATCAGCCTAGAATGGGAATCACCATTCCCTCTTCCAGCTTAAGTAAACCGAACTGAATATCATCAGAAAACACCTTAGGCTGAAAGTTTAATATACAACTTCATGGGGAGCTGGTGAGGGCAAATGGAAAGGTAGGTAGGTACATAGAATCCCCAGACCGCATCAGGGAAAGCAACTCTGGTATTCTTTGTAGTGGTGGAGACAAAACACCCACAGGAGGAGTTACGCTCCAAACCTCATATGCCCAGAGGGGTGGACGATGAGAAGGAGGGACAGAGAAGATTAAGGCGAAGGGGGAGGTGTTGGTAGATGGCCCACTCAAACAATACACAATGGGAAGAAAAACTATAGAATTGCGTAGTGGTCTTGATGATGAATGATCTTCCAAAGAATTTTAATGAACCAGAGCGAATGTAGAGAGATTATAATGAGGGACCAATCAGGATGGTCCATGGAGCAATGAGATATTCAATTTCCAGAGATAAGAAAGCTCTAATAATGTGGCATTGAGCAATGATGAAGGGATAGACTGGAAGAACGTGGACTCTTACTGAGAAAGAAAGAGTTATGAAGACACATTTTCTTCGAGTCTTTACGGGAAACTATCCTGTGGCAGCACCTGTCTCTGAGCACACTAGAATCAGAGGGGCTGATTCACCGTCAGTCATTCCACGATTTTATCTTCACGCAAAATGGCATAGGAATAGAGAAAGTGGTCTAAATACACCGTTTGAATATGTAACGCTCAAGATTATGTTGCATACGAAGACTGTAAAAGGAACAGATGAAACCATCCGCAGAGAGTAGACATTATGATCGTGGAAACTACAGAGAGCTGAGCTATTTCTGTGGGAACATGAATTGGGTTAATGGAGTTCAGTAGACACGGTCAAGATTATTCTTGTGGATGGTGTTGGGACATCTTCAAATGAAGAAATGGGAACATGGGTATCTTTGGCTTCAAATGCTGGGGGACAACTTAGAATATGTGAGATGTGTGTTTCAGTAATATACGTCAGAAAGGTGAAGGAGGTTAGTATTACAGATGGCACTCTTGCCAGCAAAGATTTGAGAGGTTTAAGAACAAGAAATGAGTACAGTAGGACAAGGAAGGAGGGATAGAGAGACTCTATGAAGGATACATAGGACAAGGTAGGAGATCAACTTTTCTATAGCTTCAGCAGGTCTCAATCATCAGTTAAAGAACAGTCAGCCAGGCTAAAGGGATTCAGATGGAAGAGTTCGAGTGGATAAGATACGCGAGGAACTAAATGACATGTTCAAAAATGTGATTACAAGGGAAGACATTTGTAAAATAAGGGAAGAGATCTCTGAAAACCACAGCAATATCAAGAAAAGACCTAGAAATGTAGACTTAAGAGCCTGTAACCCAATACGACCAGATTGAACTTTCTCAGTACGTGTTCAAGAAAAGTGTAGGTACACTTGACAAGCTACTTGGAACGTTCAAGATGTCGCTGGAGGTAATTAATGTGCCATGAGAATGGTAGAGGGCAATTTTCTTACAGATCTAAGGAAGGAGACAAGAAAATTGTCCCAAGTTACAGACCGTTCTGCTCTCCCTGAGGAATGTCGTCTGCAAAATTCTGGATATGATAATCAGAAAACGATTGGATGATTTTGTTTTTGTCTTTTTTTGCGAAGGAGAGGTCAAATGTTACGAACCTTCTATAATTCTATGATAGGGTGATCTCTGTTTTAGACAGTAGGGATATTTGGATGGAGTGTGTATGTACCTGGGGTGCCGGAATTGTAAATCGACACCGTACCGCATAGTAGGTCGGTGAGGAAATTGGACTCGCTGGCAGGAATTAGGTGGGGAGACCCCCTCCAGTGGATGGAAGATTGTCTCAGTGGAAGGAAATAAAGGACCCATGTCAGAGGAGCCCACGTCAGTGTGTGTGTATGTGCGTAAACTCCCACACCCACGCATACGCTCACACACACACACACACACACACACACACACACACACACACACACACACAAGTTTCATACGGCAGATGTATATTAAATAACCTGAAAAAACACCGTACATTGTGTTACGTTAAAGAATATGCATTTCCATGGAAATAAGAAGATCGTCCAGTGCATGAATCAGACCATCCCGTTCCCAGGGAGACAGGTTGCGGGAATCCTCTTTGTGTGACCAACATGTGTAATGGATTAGTTTTTTCTTCTTCTTCTTCTTCTTCTGACAACGAGTACGCTGGGGAAAAAATGATGGCTTCTGAAGGCCCTTCAGTCAGCGGCAGTCTGGATTACTTAAGATTTACATCACTCACGTTAATGATGAATTTGATTGCGTTTGACTGCTCGAGCACGACGGTTGCGGTATTTGAGCTGGGCGGTGATAGCGGGACCTTGAGCACCAGGGTTCGACCCGAGATCGAATCTTGAGCAGGACCCTTCTAATCACGCCGATACGACCCTTGAGATCGACGGTGATCTTAGATCCTTGAGAAAGACGTACGACATTTGAGCTCGATTCTGATCGAACCTCGAACAAGACGGTTTCGGCCCTTGAGCTCGAAGGTGATCGAACCTTGAGCACATCGTCGTTAAGAACCTTGAGTAGATGGTCTGACCCTTTAAAGGCCAACTCAAAGGTCAGGCAATTATACTCAAGGATACCATCACATCCAAAGCATCGAACCATCATTTTCAAGCGGAGTACCGTCGTGTTCGAAAGTCGTACCGTTTTGCTCGAGGATCGTATTGTCATGGGCTAACATTGTACTGCCGTGGTGGTCAAGGGCCGGGCCATCATAGCCTGACATCGTACCGTCGCCCTTGCTCAAGGGCCGGGCCATCATCGTCTGATATCGTATCGTCGCCCTTGCTCAAGGGCCGCACCGTCATGACCAAACATTGTACCATTCGCATCCAAGATACTGAAAGTCCTATGTACCACAGCAAGTGTTTGGATCTGTAATATATTATAACCCGAACGGTTTTTTTAAAGAAAGTCCAAAAATCACTTAATTTCTTACAGGAGAAAATTAAATGATAATAATAAGTAAAATTAATAAGTATTTCCCCCACACTAGGAACCAGTAAATTTAACACACGTTTGGTATAGGATCCTCACTGATTGTGTGTGTGTGTGTGTGTGTGTGTGTGTGTGTGTGTCTTTCCGCCCTGCAGGGTATCGGAGAAGACCTTGCATTATTAGAGTGGCTGGGCGGCCCCTTCCTCTCCCTCCGGCACCTGCCGGATCACCTGCTCACCTGGCCAGGTCCTCCCCCATATGCCACGGACTGCCAGAGTTGTCGTCTGTAAGACGCCTCTATCAAGGCGTCACTTAAGGGACAAATTAGAGGCGTCAGAGGAGTGAGGGTGAATGGCGTATCTAGGTCCTGGGTAGACGAGGGAAGAGGGTCAAGCGATGGTGTGCGCCTGCGCAGTGAGGGGAGGAGGTTCATGTATACCCCCGGCGCGTGCAGGAACACCAGTTGCTGAGCCGCCGTAAAGGGCTACGCACGGACACTCTCTCGCCATTCCTGGGGCCATACGTACGCCTCACACTTGTGAACGACTTTTACGTCATTTCAAAAACTTTTCTTTTTATTCCTCTCTCTCTCTCTCTCTCCCTCCTTCTTTATTGACTCGGATCGCGTACCCAGTCGGCCTTATAACAATCATTTCATGGGCTCTGTGGTTAAGGAGAGGTACATTTCGAAAATAAAAAAAAAAAAGTTTTCGTACGGGAGACTTACTACGAATAACCGAACTTCGTAAAATCGGGCGACAGTGTATAGTCATCGCTTATCGCACAGCCGAGGCGAGGTGGGATAGATAAAAAAAAAAAAAAAAAGATAGGAAATTGGGATGTGACCTTTTTCTGGAAAGCAAGACAGTGATTAACAACAAACTTATATACAAATACATATATATATTTTTCTCTATTTTGTAAAGTGAGTGCAGGTACAACAAAGCATCTTAATCAAAGATATATGTTTATATATAAGTGTATATATATAAACATATACATATATATATATAGTCTAAGCTACTCCATTACCCAGCATAAACCCATCAAGACTTCATCCTCTTCGGCCACGGACCTCCCAAGGTATGAAAGAAGACCATGTGCTTTGTTGTAACGTCGTGATTTCTTGTCTTTGATACCCATATATATTTTTAATGCTTCGTTACTGAGATCCGTAAGGGGGAAAAAGTTTGTGTTCAGTAACAGATGTATAAATTATCTCCTGTTATTTTCTTCCAGAGAAGTTCATACTGATAATGTACCAATGTTCTTCACACACAAACACACACACACAGATAAATATATATATATATATATATATATATATATATATATATATATATATATATATATATATATATATATACATAAAATGTTGGTTTGAAACTGCATGTGTATGTGTATATATGAATGTATGAAATTATCTGGTTATTCAAATTGGGTCTATGAACAGCTCAACACAATTTCATGCGATGCAGTATTTTTTTTTAATAGATTTTATGTAGCTAATTATACACATACAAACGATCTCTCTCTCTCTCTCTCTCTCTCTCTCTCTCTCTCTCTCTCTCTCTCTCTCTCTCTCTCTCTCTATCTACCTATCTGTCTATCTTTCTATCTGTCTATCTATCTATCTATCTATCTCCCGTCTGTGAGAGTCTGCCTGGAGAAAATCATTCGTAGATAAATATACCGAATTGTAGAAACAATTAAGTATATTTATCTACGAATTATTTTCTCCATTTCTCAGTTATTTCAGCTAACCACTTTCCACTTTCTCTCTCTTTCGTTTTATGCTACGCACACACACACACACACCCACACACACACACACACACACACACACACACACACATATATATATATATATATATATATATATATATATATATATATATATATATATATATATATATATATATATATATATATATATATATATTTGCTGATAACCACGAGGAAAATGAAACTCAAGTTCCCGAGTGCATTTTCGTGTAATGATCACATCGTCAGGGGAGATACGCGAAAGTGCACTTGAGAACTTATCGTGTTTCATTTCCCTCGTGGTTATCAGGATACTAGATCATGTTCACCATTGTGAACTATTGATATATTTATTTATATATATATATATATATATATATATATATATATATATATATATATATATATATATATATATATATATATATATATATATATATATATATATATATAATAATCGAAATCTGATTGGAACATCACAAATTATAAACGATATTCCACTATGAATATCGCTACGATGCGGCTGCATTACTCTCATCATGTAAGTGGATTACATGCGGTATAGAATCACCTTTGATGTATGTGAGGAAGTCTAAAAGTAAGAGTGTTTGTTAAGGAAGTCATGTGGTATCAAATGACGGATTTGTTTCGTTCACTGTGACCTGGAGGCCGACGGCAAGACGATCTCGGCCTAGAGATGCCTCCAGTATGTATGATCCTCTCAACTTGATAGTGCGCAGATGCCATGTTGAGGACGACCGTCCTGATCAAGAATTGTATGCCGTCGTTCTCAGGGGCGGTGTACCGTCGTGCTCAAGGGTCGTACCGTCGTTCTCAAGGGAGGTGTACCGTCGTGCTCAAGGATGGTAGGGTAAAGCTGACATGCAATTATCAGATTTGATTTTGTCTCCTCTGTTTTTATAAGATTTTAGGTTATTAACAGAAATGAATAAGCTATGTTCCATGAAGGTGCGCGTGTCTATGTACTATGTTCGTATTCATATACCTCCGCGTTGTACAGTTAGGTTCGGTAAAATGCTATCTGCTGGCCATGTGCGCCTGTTGGGAAATGACCCCGTTGCTCACCAACGTGAGATGAAGGGTATTCGAGTACATAGTATTCGAATAGGTATTTCCTATTAGCCAGGCCCACAGCCTAGCGGTTAGCATTCCCGCCTCTTGCACAGGGGTCCCGGGTTCGATCCTGGCTGTTGGAGGTTTGTATGTTCTATGAAGTTGCGCGTTTCTATACACTATGTTCGTATATATATATATATAATCATTATTATATATATGTATATATATATATAATGTATATATATATATATATATATATATATATATATATATATAATCATTATTATATATATGTATATATATATATAATGTATATATATATGATCATCTGTTAAAGGCTCAACGTTTCTATGGTCCGTATCATCTGCTGTTGAATACTATCCTTACACCATTGTAATATTCCCCCTGAATATTCTCAAAAGCCTCGGATGATCACGTAACCTTACACCCTGTAAACCTTTCTCCAGGTGAAGCTTAAGTTCCTGCGCTACTCTGTAATCCACTACGGTGGAAGGGGGAGGGGTTTTTATTTTCGTAGATGGGGGGAGAGAAGGGGTGGGGGGTGGGGGAGGTTATCTATCTTTATCAGGGGTCGTCTTCCTGGAGAGGACCTTGTCTTTCTCTTATCTATTTCTGAGAGAGAAGGAGTGGCGCGGTCGGTTTTCTACATAAGCGTATGGTCTTAGAAATATGATGCGTTATTAAAGCAGCAGCAGTCTTTCTCTCTCTCTCTCTCTCTCTCTCTCTCTCTCTCTCTCTCTCTCTCTCTCTCTCTCTCTCTCTCTCTCTCTCTCTCTCTCTCTCTCTCTCTCTCCCCTCACCCAGCATACATCAATACAACGCAAATTCAACAGGAAATTAGCAGACGTGCTCACTCAACCCCCCCCCCCCCCCCCCCACCACCCCAGCGCCGCACTCGCCATATAACAGAGCCGAAATTTTCTGACCTTCCACCAGAGAACGGAAGAGGGGAGGTCACACACACACACACACACACACAGAACCAACATATGAATTGCGCTTTGGCCACCACTCCCGCCTGCTGTGTAGCACTATGATCACCACTTGGGTGAGGTGACCAATAGCCATTGACAATGTCACTAAATTGGGCTGAGCCAAACGATGCAGCTTTGTTCGTGCCGTGTGACGCAAACGCTCAATACTGTGAACGTCGACGTGGGTTAATACACTCGAGCCTCGATTTACGAAATACGTTAATTCATCTTGTTTTTTTATTTCGTTGAGTGAAGCAGAATGTACGATTTTTATTCTGCGTGTATTACAGGAGTTAATGTCGGTGGTGCAATATTATTTACATAATGATATATAATGAGACATATTGTATCCATAAGTGTCATGTGGCGGATAATGAAACATATTGTATTCATGTCTCATGTGGCGTATGATGAGACATATTGTATTCATGTGTCATGTGGCGTATGATGAGACATATTGTATCCATAAGTCTCATGTGGCGTATAATGAAACATATTGTATTCATGTGTCATGTGGCGTATGATGAGACATATTGTATCCATATGTTTCATGTGGCGTATAATGAGGCATATTGTATCCATGTCTCATGTGGCGTATGATGAGACATATTGTATCCATAAGTGTCATGTGGCGTATAATGAGGCTTACTGTATCCATGTCTCATGTGGCGTATAATGAGTCTTACTGTATCCATAAGTCTCATGCGGCGTACTATGAGACTTATTGTATCCATAAGTTTCATGTGGGGTATAATGAGACATATTGTATCCATGTCTCATGTGGCGTATAATGAAACATATTGTATCCAAAAGTCTCATGTGGCGTATAATGAGACCTACTTTATACATAAGTCTCGCGTGGCATGTGAGCTAATGGCACAAGCGTATCTCCTGTGCCCATTTAGGTAATGAGTAGTCTTATAGCCAATTCATAATACTAAGTAACGAATTATGGATGGGGGGGAGATGGCTGTGAGAGAGAGAGAGAGAGAGAGAGAGAGAGAGAGAGAGAGAGAGAGAGAGAGAGAGAGAGAGAGAGAGAGAGAGAGAGAGAGAGATGCATGACATTTCTCTGAGTCTTGTTTAACGTTAATCTCAGTAAGATGGTGATAGTTGACCTTCTACTTGATCATGTGGTCCTGATGGGGAAGCAGTCTTGTGTGTCTTGAAGATAATGTTGATTTAACTGATGATATTCATTTGTCTATCTGTTTATCTATTTGTGGTTTTGTACCGGGAATTATATCTTTGAAGGAGTTCTGGTGTTACTCATGGCCTTTCTAAAGGCTCCTACAGCCCAAGACTGCGCTACTTGCAGGAGTAAGGTAATGTACGTTACTATGGGGTGAGAAATTCTTTAACGGGAGACTGTACGTCCGACGACGCATATATATATATATATATATATATATATATATATATATATATATATATATATATATATATATATATATATATATATATATATATATATATATATATATATCCCTGGGGATAGGGGAGTAAGAATACTTCCCACGTATTCCCTGCGTGTCGTAAAAGGCGACTAAAAGAGGAGGGAGCGGGGGGCTGGATATCCCCCCCTCCCATTTGACTTTTCCAAAAGAAGGAACAGAAACTGGGGCCAAGTAAGAATTTTTTCCTCATAGGCTTAGTCCTCTGTCCTTAACGCTACCTCGCTACGCGGAAAACGGCGAATGCATGAAAAAAAAGAAAAAAAAAAAAAAAAATATATATATATATATATATATATATATATATATATATATATATATATATATATATATATATATATATATATATATCCCTGGGGATAGGGGAGAAAGAATACTTCCCACGTATTCCCTGCGTGTCGTAGAAGGCGACTAAAAGGGAAGGGAGCGGGGGGCTGGAAATCCTCCCCTCTTTTTTTTTTTTTTTATTTTAATTTTCCAAAAGAAGGAACAGAGAAGGGGGCCAGGTGAGGGTATTCACTCAAAGGCCCAGTCCTCTGTTCTTAACGCTACCTCGCTATCGCGGGAAATGGCGAATAGTATTAAAAAAAAAAAAAAAAAAAAAAAAATATATATATATATATATATATATATATATATATATATATATGTATATATATATATATATATATATATATATATATATATATATATATATATATATATATATATATATATATATATTTATATATATATCTGTTTGCGTGTGTGTGTGTGTGTGTGTGTGTGTGTGTGTGTGTGTGTGTGTGTGTGCATAAACAAAGTTAAGAAACGGGACAACACAAATGTAAAATTCGCTCACCGTGACACACACACACACACACACACACACACACACACACACACACACACACACACACACGCAAGCAGTTGTATACAACATGCGTTTCATTTGCATAACATAACAGTGGCCCAGCTGGGGTAACGAACAGCATTCAGCTACAGGACAAAGGCCTCCACTGCCAGACTCAGGAAAATATATTCATAAAACACCTTCAGGAGGAATATCCGTCAGAATACCAGTCAAAGAATTGGACCGTCAGATTCTCAACTCAGTACTCACGCGAGATTAGATATATATTTTTTTTTTTTTTTTTTTTTTTTTTTTTTCATACGATTCGCCATTTCCCGCGTTTGCGAGGTAGCGTTAAGAACAGAGGACAGGGCCTTAGAGGGAAAATCCTCACCTGGCCCCCTTCTCTGTTCCTTCTTTTGGAAAATTAAAAAAAAAAAACGAGAGGGGAGGATTTCCAGCCACCCGCTCCCTCCCCTTTTAGTCGCCTTCTACGACACGCAGGGAATACATGGGAAGTATTCTTTCTCCCCTATCCCCAGGGATAATTAGATATATATATATATATATATATATATATATATATATATATATATATATATATATATTTTTTTTTTTTTTTTTTTTTTTTATACTTTGTCGCTGTCTCCCGCGTTTGCGAGGTAGCGCAAGGAAACAGACGAAAGAAATGGCCCAACCCCCCCCATACACATGTACATACACACGTCCACACACGCAAATATACATACCTACACAGCTTTCCTTGGTTTACCCCGGACGCTTCACATGCCTTGATTCAATCCACTGACAGCACGTCAACCCCTGTATACCACATCGCTCCAATTCACTCTATTCCTTGCCCTCCTTTCACCCTCCTGCATGTTCAGGCCCCGATCACACAAAATCCTTTTCACTCCATCTTTCCACCTCCAATTTGGTCTCCCTCTTCTCCTCGTTCCCTCCACCTCCGACACATATATCCTCTTGGTCAATCTTTCCTCACTCATTCTCTCCATGTGCCCAAACCATTTCAAAACACCCTCTTCTGCTCTCTCTACCACGCTCTTTTTATTTCCACACATCTCTCTTACCCTTACGTTACTTACTCGATCAAACCACCTCACACCACACATTGTCCTCAAACATCTCATTTCCAGCACATCCATCCTCCTGCGCACAACTCTATCCATAGCCCACGCCTCGCAACCAT
Source organism: Panulirus ornatus (assembly GCF_036320965.1). Lineage (NCBI taxonomy): Eukaryota > Metazoa > Arthropoda > Malacostraca > Decapoda > Palinuridae > Panulirus > Panulirus ornatus. The sequence goes on along the minus strand of NC_092240.1, from coordinate 14,318,831 downwards.
ACAACATTGTTGGAACTACTATTCCTTCAAACATACCCATTTTTGCTTTCCGGGATAATGTTCTCGACTTCCACACATTTTTCAAGGCTCCCAAAATTTTCGCCCCCTCCCCCACCCTATGATCCACTTCCGCTTCCATGGTTCCATCCGCTGACAGATCCACTCCCAGATATCTAAAACACTTCACTTCCTCCAGTTTTTCTCCATTCAAACTCACCTCCCAATTGACTTGACCCTCAACCCTACTGTACCTTATAACCTTGCTCTTATTCACATTTACTCTTAACTTTCTTCTTCCACACACTTTACCAAACTCCGTCACCAGCTTCTGCAGTTTCTCACATGAATCAGCCACCAGCGCTGTATCATCAGCGAACAACAACTGACTCACTTCCCAAGCTCTCTCATCCCCAACAGACTTCATACTTGCCCCTCTTTCCAAGACTCTTGCATTTACCTCCCTAACAACCCCATCCATAAACAAATTAAACAACCATGGAGACATCACACACCCCTGCCGCAAACCTACATTCACTGAGAACCAATCACTTTCCTCTCTTCCTACACGTACACATGCCTTACATCCTCGATAAAAACTTTTCACTGCTTCTAACAACTTGCCTCCCACACCATATATTCTTAATACCTTCCACAGAGCATCTCTATCAACTCTATCATATGCCTTCTCCAGATCCATAAATGCTACATACAAATCCATTTGCTTTTCTAAGTATTTCTCACATACATTCTTCAAAGCAAACACCTGATCCACACATCCTCTACCACTTCTGAAACCACACTGCTCTTCCCCAATCTGATGCTCTGTACATGCCTTCACCCTCTCAATCAATACCCTCCCATATAATTTACCAGGAATACTCAACAAACTTATACCTCTGTAATTTGAGCACTCACTCTTATCCCCTTTGCCTTTGTACAATGGCACTATGCACGCATTCCGCCAATCCTCAGGCACCTCACCATGAGTCATACATACATTAAATAACCTTACCAACCAGTCAACAATACAGTCACCCCCTTTTTTAATAAATTCCACTGCAATACCATCCAAACCTGCTGCCTTGCCGGCTTTCATCTTCCGCAAAGCTTTTACTATATATATATATATATATATATATATATATATATATATATATATATATATATATATATAAATATATAGTGATTGGTTGTCAGTGAATGTAGGTTTGCGGCAGGGGTGTGTGATGTCTCCATGGTTGTTAAATTTGTTTATGGATGGGGTTGTTAGGGAGGTAAATCCAAGAGTTTTGGAAAGAGGGGCAAGTATGAAGTCTGTTGTGGATGAGAGAGCTTGGGAAATGAGTCAGTTGTTGTTCGCTGATGATACAGCGCTGGTGGCTGATTCATGTGAGAAACTGCAGAAGCTGGTGACTGAGTTTGGTAAAGTGTGTGAAAGAAGAAAGTAAGAGTAAATGTGAATAAGAGCAAGGTTATTAGGTACAGTAGGGTTGAGGGTCAAGTCAATTGGGAGGTAAGTTTGAATGGAGCAAAACTGGAGGAAGTAAAGTGTTTTAGATATCTGGGAGTGGATATGGCGGCGGATGGAACCATGGAAGCGGAAGTGGATCATAGGGTGGGGGAGGGGGCGAAAATCCTGGGAGCCTTGAAGAATGTGTAGAAGTCGAGAACATTATCTCGGAAAGCAAAAATGGGTATGTTTGAAGGAATAGTGGTTCCAACAATGTTGTATGGTTGCGAGGCGTGGGCTATGGATAGAGTTGTGCGCAGGAGGATGGATGTGCTGGAAATGAGATGTTTGAGGTCAATGTGTGGTGTGAGGTGGTTTGATCGAGTAAGTAACGTAAGGGTAAGAGAGATGTGTGGAAATAAAAAGAGCGTGGTTGAGAGAGCAGAAGAGGGTGTTTTGAAATGGTTTGGGCACATGGAGAGAATGAGTGAGGAAAGATTGACCAAGAGGATATATGTGTCGGAGGTGGAGGGAACGAGGAGAAGTGGGAGACCAAATTGGTGGTGGAAAGATGGAGTGAAAAAGATTTTGTGTGATCGGGGCCTGAACATGCAGGAGGGTGAAAGGAGGGCAAGGAATAGAGTGAATTGGATCGATGTGGTATACCGGGGTTGACGTGCTGTCAGTGGATTGAATCAGGGCATGTGAAGCGTCTGGGGTAAACCATGGAAAGCTGAGTAGGTATGTATATTTGCGTGTGTGGACGTATGGTATATACATGTGTATGGGGGTGGGTTGGGCCATTTCTTTCGTCTGTTTCCTTGCGCTACCTCGCAAACGCGGGAGACAGCGACAAAGCAAAAAAAAAAAAAAAAATCTATATATATATATATATATGTGGATCATAGGGTGGGGGAGGGGGCGAAAATTTTGGGAGCCTTGAAAAATGTGTGGAAGTCGAGAACATTATCTCGGAAAGCAAAAATGGGTATGTTTGAAGGAATAGTGGTTCCAACAATGTTGTATGGTTGCGAGGCGTGGGCTATGGATAGAGTTGTGCGCAGGAGGATGGATGTGCTGGAAATGAGATGTTTGAGGACAATGTGTGGTGTGAGGTGGTTTGATCGAGTAAGTAACGTAAGGGTAAGAGAGATGTGTGGAAATAAAAAGAGCGTGGTTGAGAGAGCAGAAGAGGGTGTTTTGAAATGGTTTGGGCACATGGAGAGAATGAGTGAGGAAAGATTGACCAAGAGGATATATGTGTCGGAGGTGGAGGGAACGAGGAGAAGAGGGAGACCAAATTGGAGGTGGAAAGATGGAGTGAAAAAGATTTTGTGTGATCGGGGCCTGAACATGCAGGAGGGTGTAAGGAGGGCAAGGAATAGAGTGAATTGGAGCGATGTGGTATACAGGGGTTGACGTGCTGTCAGTGGAGTGAATCAGGGCATGTGAGGCGTCTGGGGTGGACCATGGAAAGCTGTGTAGGTATGTATACACGTGTGTGGACATGTGTATGTACATGTGTATGGGGGGGGGGGGGGTTGGGCCATTTCTTTCGTCTGTTTCCTTGCGCTACCTCGCAGACGCGGGAGACAGCGACAAAGTATAAAAAAAAAAAAAAAAAAAAAAAAAAAAAAAAAAAAAAAAAAAAATATATATATATATATATATATATATATATATATATATATGTATGTATATATATCATCCCTGGCGATAGGGGAGAAAGAATACTTTCCACGTATTCCCTGCGTGTCGTACAAGGCGACTAAAAAGGGAAGGAGCGGGGGGCTGGAAGTCCTCCCTTCCCGTTTTTCATTTTCCAAAAAAGGGAACAAAGGTAGCCAAGTGAGGATATTCCATCTAGGGCTCAGTCCGCTATTCTTAGTGCTGCCTCGCTAACGCGGGAAATGGCGAACTATGTATTAAAAAAGGAGAGAGAAAAAAAAAAAATATATATATATATATATATATATATATATATATATATATATATATATATATATATATATATATATATGTATATATGCACAGAGTGAGAGAGAGAGAGAGAGAGAGAGAGAGAGAGAGAGAGAGAGAGAGAGAGAGAGAGAGAGAGAGAGAGAGAGAGAGAGAGAGAGAGAGAGAGATGGCTTTTACAAAACATGCTCTCGTCAAAGGCTGCGCCTGGTGAAAGGAATTTTGTGACAGAAAAATCCAACAGAAATGTGTGTGGGCCCGACTCTTTAAGGGAAAATGTTTATACAAAAAGGAAAAAGACGAAGAGAGAAAGAGAAGTCCACAGCTTAGCTGTTCAAGGGAAGAAGGAGGTTTGATAATGGCCGATCCTTGAGCGGCGCGTCTCCACATAGAAACTGTGGGAAGCAGCAGCCAGATGCGCGTGCCGTGGGTCCAAGCCATTGCGGACGGGGACGTCTGCAGGCACCTCACAAGAACAGTGGCAAGAAAATAATACTAGTAGAACAGGGAGAGAGAGAGAGAGAGAGAGGGAGAGAGAGAGAGAGAGAGAGAGAGAGAGAGAGAGAGAGAGAGAGAGAGAGAGAGAGAGAGAGAGAGAGAGAGAGAGAGAGCAGGAACATAGCGGCGTACAGAAGGGGAGGTGGAAGTGATGTGATGCCAGAGGTGATAAGACAGAAAGTTTTTGATTCCGCTCTGGTTAACAGCGAGGTGGAGGAGGAGCCATCCCAGAGACATAAGCGCGTGACATACCAGCTCCCAGAAAAATGATTACGACTCCACAAGCATAATGATACTGGTTATATGGGGGGTTTCCATGCTAAGAGTTGGAGGATATCGATATATCCATCATGTTTCTGCAATTTGAGGGTTGAATTGTGTTCTTTTTCCCCCAAAATTGAGTAGAGGGCAGTGCTTAAGTCCACTCTCGTCGAAGACCAGCAATTGCAGAGGCTTTGAAAACGGTTCGGTGACACCCAAACACCCGCTCACCATCTCTGGCGGAGTTTTCAACTGCTTGACAGTTTCTTCGTCGTCTCCGGATGTTTTTTCTCTTAAGTCCCTGTGGCTGACGCCTTCACTCGTGAACCTGAACGCCTTAATTAAAGGGGAAGATATTAGGTTCAGAAGAAGGACCCACGCAAGCGAAGTAGACTGCCTTTAAAGACGAGTAGTCTCAGCGATGGCAACCGAGATGAAGATTTCTCTCAAGCTTTTTTTTTTTTAAGAGGCTCCGTGTCGGGGACCACCTCTCTTGGACGCAGTGGTGTCACATCGCATCGCCTTGATCAGGTCTAACACACCCCGTAGGGTTATACACACTTCCCCCCCTCCACTGAGGCTGACGCCATGGGTGTTTCTCCAGTCGTGGTGTGTGAAGCTCTGGGACAACCCCGAAGCGTCGATCGCCACAATCTCCAGGAAGGAAGAGCGGGGGACACGATCAACCTCACTCTCACCAAAGAGGTTCGGAAAATAGGTAATTTTTCTTCGTTTCCAAGGACAACCGGAGGGATTGTAGAATAAGAATTACTCTCTCTTACCCTACCCATCCCAGGTCCTTTGTAACTGTCTTTTGGTATTTCATTGTCTGGTATGGAGGAACGATTGATGTTCAAAGCTGCCGATCACGGACCAGAGAGTGCACCGAAGTTTTACGATCGCTAACGCTTATTTTTTTTTTCTTATGTTGCCCATGACTGTGGTCAAGCCTTGGTCGAATCTCGGGTTCTCCTGGCGCTTTCGGATGACTGAAAGGGAAGTCAGTGGGTCTCTATTGGCTCTGTCCTCAGAGTGTGGCGTCCACCACCTTCGCAGTCGCCAGTAGAGAATGATGTCTGCTGAACATTCTCGTCTAGTGATTGTACTGTGTTTGCTTCCTCATTTCGACCTCACTTGAATTGCTCACTGTTTTCGGCAGCTTTGAGTCTATTCTGCCACTAGCACACTAACGTCTGCTTCAGTAAGAGATGGCTGTTCTTAGTGATCCTGATCTGTATATATATATATATATATATATATATATATATATGTATATATATATATATATATATATATATATATATATATATATATATATATATATATATATATATATATATATAAATTTAAATAACTGTTGAGTACTGGCACCTGATGAGATGGATTGTTTCCATGAAACATGTCATGCCACATATATAGAAAAATTGCGTTGAAGGAAATTGTATGAACTGCTGAAATTGAAATGCGATTTAACCTTCATATCTATGTATCCCCTGGGGATTGGGGGGAAAGAATACTTCCCACGTATTCCCTGCGTGTCGTAGAAGGCGACTAAAAGGGGAGGGAGCGGGGGGCTGGAAATCCTCCCCTCTTGTTTTTTTTTTTTAATTTTCCAAAAGAAGGAACAGAGAAGGGGGCCAGGTGAGGATATTCCCTCAGAGGCCCAGTCCTCTGTTCTTAACGCTACCTTGCTAACGCGGGAAATGGCGAATAGTTTGAAAAAAGAAAAAAAAAAAGAAATATATAATATATATATATATATATATATATATATATATATATATATATATATATATATATATATATATATATATATATATATATATATTACTAGTCCCAATAACATTATACGGATACAAGGTAAGGCATGGCTATGGATAAGGCAGTGAGAAGGATGGATGTGTTGGAGATGAAATGCTTGAGGACAATATGTGGTGTGATGTGGTTTGATCGAGTAAGTAATGAAAGGGTAAGAGAGATGTGTGGTAATAAAAAGAGTGTGGTTGAGAGAGCAGAAGAGGGTGTATTGAAATGGTTTGGTCACATGGAGAGAATGAGTTAGGGAAGATTGACAAAGAGGATATATATGTCAGAGGTGGAGGGAACAAGGAGAAGTGGGAGACCAAATTGGAGGTGGAAGGATGGAGTGAAAAGATTTTATGCGATCGGGGCCTGAACATACAGGAGGGTGAAAGACGTGCACAAGGCAGAGTGGATTGGAAAGGTGTTGTATAAAGGGGTCAACATGATGTCAGTAGGCTGAACCGGGGCATTTGAAACGTCCGTGATAAACCATGGAAAGGTCTGTGGGGCCTGGGTATGGATAGGGAGCTGTGGTTTCGGTGTAGTACACATGACAGCTGGAGACTGAGTGAGTAAACGAATGTGGCCTTTTTTCTTTTGTGTCTGGCGTTACCTTGCAAACGCACGAAATAGCGGTCAAGTATAGAAAATAAATAATTAGATAATATGTAGAGAGAGAGAGAGAGAGAGAGAGAGAGAGAGAGAGAGAGAGAGAGAGAGAGAGAGAGAGAGAGTTACCAGACTCTTGCTCGAGGTTACACCGCGAGTGAAAAGTCACTACTAGGAGAATAGTCTGAACGAAAGAACTCCCATCAAAGGAGTCTCCAGTTCGCTGTTACTGGAGGCAGCGCAGCCTTGGGCTGCAGGAGCTTTTTAGACGGGTCTTGGGGTCACACCAGGACTCCTTTCATAGGACGTGGGTCCTGGGATAGTTGTGAACATAACTGTCGCTGCTAAAATATCTTGTCTCCACACTGGCGTAATTTTTCAGCCTTTTTCATCCCTACGTGAAATTCCCTTCCCCTGCCACACTCCAATAAATGGATAGCTAACACTAAGGACGCCTGGCGTCGCCATGCATTTCAAGGCACTTATGTTTAGTGTCCTCTCCATAGTTATTTTTCTCTCTCTGTGTCTCCCCTTCTAGGCACTCTTTACCTCCGTCACCCAAGATATTCGCCTCAGACTCGTCTACCATTGATTCCTTGTGGTTGTGAACGAGGCATACGTACCAGCTTTGTTATCTGCTTGTCTGCCTACCTACCCCCATCTACCTATCGACCATATTCTTTCCTCGGGAAACTGTGATGGAAGTCATTTACACTTATTTATATCTATATCTGTATCTATCTGTATATCTATCTATTTATCGATCTATCTATCTATCTATCTATCTATCTATCTATCTATCTATCTATATATATATATATATATATATATATATATATATATATATATATATATATATATATATTTTTTTTTTTTTTTTTTTTTTCAAACTATTCGCCATTTCCCGCATTAGCGAGGTAGCGTTAAGAACAGAGGACTGGGCCTTGAGGGAATACCCTCACCTGGCCCAATTCTCTGTTCCTTCTTTTGGAAAAAAAAAAAAAAAAAAAAAAAAAAAAATGAGAGTGGAGGATTTCCAGCCCCCCGCTCCCTCCCCTTTTAGTCGCCTTCTACGACACGCAGGGAATACGTGGGAAGTATTCTTTCTCCCCTATCCCCAGGGATAATATATATATATATATATATATATATATATATATATATATATATATATATATATATATATATATATATATATATATAGATATATATATATATATATATAGATAGATAGAAAGATAAATAGATAGATTTCATAGGTGTGAATTTTAGTAATCCGTTTAGATTAAGGTGCTTAATGGTGTAGAATTGAGTGTATATATATATATATATATATATATATATATATATATATATATATATATATATATATATATATATATATATAGATATATATATATATATATATATATATATATATATATATATATATATATATATATATATATATATATATATATATATATAGATATATATATATATATATATATATATATATATATATATATATATATATATATATATATATATATATATATATATATATATATATATATATATATATATATATGTTTACCCTGTAAGGTATACTTCAGTTTACCCAGCAGGTGGGTTGTCCAAGCCAACGATATCATGTGGGTGTATCCGCTATGGTCCGGTTATATTTCATTTGCTCTCCCCCCTCTTTGTTTGTTTTTTTTTGTGTCAGAATTTTGGATGAGGTTCACCCGCAATTCACAGCGGCTGCTGTTATCATATGACAGCAGGTGTTTTATTCAATGCAGAAAATGCTGGATGTTAAACCCACCGTGATTGTATTCTAAACCTTCTTGTATATATATTGGTAACTGAAGGTTTATATATATATATATATATATATATATATATATATATATATATATATATATATATATATATATGCACTGATATATATGCACTTTTTCGTATATATATATCTTTTTTCTTTTTTCTTTTTTGCCGCTGTCTCCCGCGTTTGCGAGGTAGCGCAAGGAAACAGACGAAAGAAATGGCCCAACACACCCCCATACACATGTATATACATACACGTCCACACACGCAAATATACATACCTACACAGCTTTCCATGGTTTACCCCAGACGCTTCACATGCCCTGATTCATTCCACTGACAGCACGTCAAGCCCGGTATACCACATCGATCCAATTCACTCTATTCCTTGCCCTCCTTTCACCCTCCTGCATGTTCAGGCCCCGATCACACAAAATCTTTTTCACTAAATCTTTCCACCTCCAATTTGGTCTCCCACTTCTCGTTCCCTCCACCTCCGACACATATATCCTCTTGGTCAATCTTTCCTCACTCATTCTCTCCATGTGCCCAAACCATTTCAAAACACCCTCTTCTGCTCTCTCAACCACGCTCTTTTTATTTCCACACATCTCTCTTACCCTTACGTTACTTACTCGATCAAACCACCTCACACCACACATTGTCCTCAAACATCTCATTTCCAGCACATCCACCCTCCTGCGCACAACTCTATCCATAGCCCACGCCTCGCAACCATACAACATTGTTGGAACCACTATTCCTTCAAACATACCCATTTTTGCTTTCCGAGATAATGTTCTCGACTTCCACACATTCTTCAAGGCTCCCAGGATTTTCGCCCCCTCCCCCACCCTATGATCCACTTCCGCTTCCATGGTTCCATCCGCTGCCAGATCCACTCCCAGATATCTAAAACACTTTACTTCCTCCAGTTTTTCTCCATTTAAACTTACCTCCCAATTGACTTGACCCTCAACCCTATTGTACCTAATAACCTTGCTCTTATTCACATTTACTCTTAACTTTCTTCTTTCACACACTTTACCAAACTCAGTCACCAGCTTCTGCAGTTTCTCACATGAATCAGCCACCAGCGCTGTATCATCAGCGAACAACAACTGACTCACTTCCCAAGCTCTCTCATCCACAACAGACTTCATACTTGCCCCTCTTTCCAAAACTCTTGCATTCACCTCCCTAACAACCCCAGCCATAAACAAATTAAACAACCATGGAGACATCACACACCCCTGTCGCAAACCTACATTCACTGAGAACCAATCACTTTCCTCTCTTCCTACACGTACACATGCCTTACATCCTCGATAAAAACTTTTCACTGCTTCTAACAACTTTCCTCCCACACCATATATTCTTAATACCTTCCACAGAGCATCTCTATCAACTCTATCATATGCCTTCTCCAGATCCATAAATGCTACATACAAATCCATTTGCTTTTCTAAGTATTTCTCACATACATTCTTCAAAGCAAACACTTGATCCACACATCCTCTACCACTTCTGAAACCACACTGCTCTTCCCCAATCTGATGCTCTGTACATGCCTTCACCCTCTCAATCAATACCCTCCCATATAATTTACCAGGAATACTCAACAAACTTATACCTCTGAAATTTGAGCACTCACTCTTATTCCCTTTGCCTTTGTACAATGGCACTATGCACGCATTCCGCCAATCCTCAGGCACCTCACCATGAGTCATACATACATTAAATAACCTTACCAACCAGTCAATAATACAGTCACCCCCTTTTTTAATAAATTCCACTGCAATACCATCCAAACCTGCTGCCTTGCCGGCTTTCATCCTCCGCAAAGCTTTTACTACCTCTTCTCTGTTTACCAAATCATTTTCCCTAACCCTCTCACTTTGCACGCCACCTCGACCAAAACACCCTATATCTGCCACTCTATCATCAAACACATTCAACAAACCTTCAAAATACTCACTCCATCTCCTTCTCACATCACCACTACTTGTTATCACCTCCCCATTTGCGCCCTTCACTGAAGTTCCCATTTGCTCCCTTGTATTACGCACTTTATTTAACTCCTTCCAGAACATTTTTTTTATTCTCCCTAAGATTTAATGATACTCTCTCACCCCAACTCTCATTTGCCCTCTTTTTCACCTATATATATATATATATATATATATATATATATATATATATATATATATATATATATATATATATATATATATATATATATATATATATATATATAATATATATATATATATGGGGGTTGGGCCATTTCTTTCGTCTGTTTCCTCGCGCTACCTCGCAAACGCGGGAGACAGCGACAAAGTATAAAAAAAAAAAAAAAAAATATATATATATATATTTTTTTTTTTTTTTTTTTTTATACTTTGTCGCTGTCTCCCGCGTTTGCGAGGTAGCGCAAGGAAACAGACGAAAGAAATGGCCCCACCCCCCCCCCCCCCCATACACACGCACATACACACGTCCACACACGCAAACATACACACCTACACAGCTTTCCATGGTTTACCCCAGACGCTTCACATGCCTTGATTCACTCCACTGACAGCACGTCAACCCCTGTATACCACATCGCTCCAATTCACTCTATACCTTGCCCTCCTTTCACCCTCCTGCATGTTCAGGCCCCGATCACACAAAATCTTTTTCACTCCATCTTTCCACCTCCAATTTGGTCTCCCTCTTCTCCTCGTTCCCTCCACCTCCGACACATATATCCTCTTGGTCAATCTTTCCTCACTCATTCTCTCCATGTGCCCAAACCATTTCAAAACACCCTCTTCTGCTCTCTCAACCACGCTCTTTTTATTTCCACACATCTCTCTTACCCTTACGTTACTTACTCGATCAAACCACCTTACACCACACATTGTCCTCAAACATCTCATTTCCAGCACATCCATCCTCCTGCACACAACTCTATCCATAGCCCACGCCTCGCAACCATACAACATTGTTGGAACCACTATTCCTTCAAACATACCCATTTTTGCTTTCCGAGATAATGTTCTCGACTTCCACACATTATTCAAGGCTCCCAAAATTTTCGCCCCCTCCCCCACCCTATGATCCACTTCCGCTTCCATGGTTCCATCCGCTGACAGATCCACTCCCAGATATCTAAAACACTTCACTTCCTCCAGTTTTTCTCCATTCAAACTCACCTCCCAATTGACTTGACCCTCAACCCTACTGTACCTAATAACCTTGCTCTTATTCACATGGATTTGTGAATGGATTTGTATGTAGCATTTATGGATCTGGAGAAGGCATATGATAGAGTTGAAAGAGATGCTCTGTGGAAGGTATTAAGAATATATGGTGTGGGAGGCAAGTTGTTAGAAGCAGTGAAAAGTTTTTATCGAGGATGTAAGGCATGTGTACGTGTAGGAAGAGAGGAAAGTGATTGGTTCTCAGTGAATGTAGGTTTGCGGCAGGGGTGTGTGATGTCTCCATGGTTGTTTAATTTGTTTATGGATGGGGTTGTTAGGGAGGTAAATGCAAGAGTTCCTGGAAAGAGGGGCAAGTATGAAGTCTGTTGGGGATGAGAGAGCTTGGGAAGTGAGTCAGTTGTTGTTCGCTGATGATACAGCGCTGGTGGCTGATTCATGTGAGAAACTGCAGAAGCTGGTGACGGAGTTTGGTAAAGTGTGTGGAAGAAGAAAGTTAAGAGTAAATATATATATATATATATATATATATATATATATATATATATATATATATATATATATATATAATTGAATCATAAATAATGTAATGTGCTTCTGTTAATACTTACTTCAGAAATTATTCGATACAGGTTAAAGGAAAAGCTGAATATACGGTTATCATTTGTGAAAATTATTCAGTCAGAAGGAAGAGGGTGTAACTAAAAAACCTGTTGAGTTAATTGGAGCGCCACTGCAATCTTAAGTTAGGAAGTTGCTGCCGTTCTGGTAATAGGAGCATGTAATTATGATACTCATTATAGGACGTATTTTAAACGCTCAGGTCTTTCCACAGGCTACGTCTATGTCATAGCATCTACCTTAATGTCATGTATATTAACTATGTTTTGCCGCTAACCACTCCAGTATATATGTGGTCTATTTCTGAGATACAGATACTTAGATCAAGAGACTTGGCTTATATACAGTCGATGAAAACCTGTATACATTTGTCATTCTCTTTGTATGGGGAGTGAACTTGTGCACAGCTTCTGTAATAAGTTGATTCACTATGAAGTACTATTGAAAAACTGTGATAATCTCGGATGTTATACACTGTCCAGAAAGAATGTTGTTAGCATTATGTGCATTTGTTTATCTGAACTTACCAGGATGTAGTGAAAGGGTACCGCTATGTACCTGCACTCCCCAGGGTATGGTGAAAGGGTACAGCTATGTACCTGCATTCCCCAGGATATGGTGAGAAGATACAGAGGTGTACCTTCACTACTAAGGATGTGGCAAGAGGGGTACGGGGATGCACCTTACACTCCCAAGGATATGTTGATGGGGGTACAGCAGCGTACCATCACTCCCCACATTGTCATTCGAGGGTACTGCGTTGTGCCCTCACTACCCAGGGTATGATAAGATGGTTCATGGTTGTACCTGGGCTCTTCATGATATTGTAACACGGGTACAGCGGTGACCCTGCACTCCCCAGGTTATTGTAAGAAGGTACGGCAAAGGACCGGCATCGCCTTGGGATACGATAAGCCACTAGGGTACGGCAATGGACATACTCTCCCCAGCGCAGGTTAAGGAGGCACGGCGGTCTATCTGACCTCCCCATGATACGACGAGAGATGATTATCAACGAAAGATCGATCCTGAACCATTTCTTCGACCTCATTAACTAGCGTTACCACAGATTCACCTCACCACTTCCCACTCCGCCCCTCACCTTCCACAAGTATTTCTAAGAAACTCTCGTCAGCGTGACCTACGTTTGACCTTTCGACCCGACCGTCTCTTACCGACCCGTAAATCGACATGATTTTTTGAGGTGTAATTTCCTCTCTCGCTATGGACGCAAGCCATGCTATATATACTTCTAACGTGAGGTATTTGATACATGACGTTCCACAGCTTCCGTGATGCTGAGAAATATGCTGGGATCTTGGTCATTATGGACATATATTGTATGATTATATTGACCATATTGACCTACTAAGAGGCGTGCTTGGGCAACTTTGATATACAGGTTATTTATTCATCGTGTTTAGTTCCTTCATTTGATTTGGTGCGAGTTTTCTTGACCATGTGATTAGGATATCAAAATATCATTATGATGTGGCCGTGATAGTGTCTCGTAGGAGAGAGATAGAATTCTTATATGTGGCCTACAATTCGGTTAAAATATTTTGTGCATTTCTGTATGTGAAGGATTTCTCTTTGCCGCCCCGTCCGCTCATCTGCCTGTCTGTCTGTCTGTCTGTCTCTGTAATTACCTTTTTGTGCAGTACATGGACAGAGTTCAACACCCGTTGGGCCAACATATCTTGTACTTGATTTACCGTCATATAATTTTTTGATATTTGTGAGATATATATATATATATATATATATATATATATATATATATATATATATATATATATATATATATATATATATATATATATATATATACTCATATACATATATGTTTATAAATATATGATTATAGCAGTCGACTTGGGATACGTAAAAAGATGCCCCAATCGTGCCCATCTCGGATAGAAAGAAAAGTGGGGAGTGCGAGAAAAAGAATGTAGAAATCAATTTCAGCTCCTCACATGTCTGTGTACCTGGGTCTTAAAGGTGGAAGGGTTATAGGGAGAAGGAAAGACGAAAGAAGGAAGAGAATTCCACAGCCTCGCTGTTTAGGGAATGGAGGAGTTATCATAATGGCCAATCCTCGTCTGGTTGGACTTGGCACAGAAAGTATGGGAAGCAGCGGCCAAGCACGTGCCAAGGAGCTAGACTTTAGTGTATGAGACACAGGAAGACAACACACGCGAGCAGTGGCCGAAGAATGGCCTGTAAGGTCAGAGACATGGCAGCAACATGACTGCGGATGGAAAGAGATGGTTGAGAGAGATGGCCGCGGGGAAGGAGATTAGGCAAACAGCTTTTGATTCCACTCTGGCAAGGGTCTCTGAGAAAATGATGAATCACAGTGGAAAAACCATCAGTGAACCCTATCCCAAAAAACCCGTATTGGTAATCTGAAGGATCTGCCTCTAAGAAACTGGAGGGACTGTTTAAACGTCGAAATGACTTTCCCCCCCGAACAGTTGCCTCGTTTATTCAAGGGAATGATCCATACTAGTATGGAGAGCTGCCCTCACATCTGGAGTGGTTTTAACTCTGCATCCTTACTTAGAGTTGAATCGAAAGCGATCCGACATGTCAACTCTCCCAGGTTAACTTTAAAGTTTGATCCACTTGCTCTACGCCGCAGCGTTGGTTCACTATCTCTCTTCTGTAGGCATTACTTTGGTTTTCTGTTCCCAAGAGCTGGCTGCTTGTGTGCCCCCCACCACCGTCAGCTAGACCACGCTTCAACTCCACTAGGATCATCCTGGTGAGAGTCAATCCATACTTTTGTGGCGATTTCTTTTAGTCTCCCTCATGGAAGAGTCCAGGGGGTGGATGCGTAGAGAGAAAGCGCCCCGTGGCAGGAGGTTAAATATTTAAGGAGATCTGCCTACTTAGAGGAACTGGTGACAGGGTGTGTTGGAGGGGTACGTAAACGAAACGAAAAGCGAAGCAATATAGAGGGTAAGGAAGCTTTGAGCCAGACGGCTTTCGGCTTTATTGTTAGGGAGACTCAAGATCCACGAGGCGAGGAGTACTTGTCGGTGTTCTTGTGCTTCAGGAAATACAAAGACGTTAACCCATGGGGAGGTAACACGATGGTAGGTACATAGTACTACAGATTCTGATCTGATAGCGAAGAGGAGAGGTGACTTTGGACACACACACACACACACACACACACACACACACACACACACACACACACACACACACACACACACGTGAATCTAGGTACGTAGATGGGGGTTGTTCTCCGGCTACCTAGTCCAAAGACTCGAACAAAGGTCCCTGAGATCTGTCGGTCGCAACGCTGACACACAACCACACAACAGGCATGATGCCAGCAACCATATTTAAATACTTATAACAATAATGAATCTAATAAATAAGTCACGCTTTCGTCTCTTCGGAAATCTACATGGTTTATGTAATCTATCAGCCTGTGAAAAGAAGGCATATTTTTCTATATAAAGATCAACTTATTCTCAGAAATAATGAAATCATACTTGGGAACAAACAGAATAAATTCTTACGGGAATACTGCTCTGCAGGTTCTTAATTGCATCTTGATCATTTTCTCTTTGAGACACGGGAAATCATATTGACTGGCAATATTTGTCGTCTTTTCGTCCGAATATTTATTTTCACTAATGATATACTAATAACAGATGTCATTAGTGAGAATTCCATGGGGCTTACCGTCAGAAGTTTTGGAAAATGCGTTGTATTTGTAAACAAATTGTAATGTTTTACGTATTCCTACACGAGTCTGTCAGGAATAATGATGAGAAAAAAAAGCACAGTGTCTGTTTACGTTGCAAATGCCACTTACATGATTTACAGTTGAATCAACATGCATGATGTAGATAAAATATCGCGCTGTTGTCTTTTGGGTACAAAAATGCCTCACTGTGGTCGAAAACAGGTCGCTGGAGTCCAAAATACCTCCATTGGGTACAAAATTCCTCGCTAGGGTGCAAAATATCTCAACAGGGTACAAAATACCTCACCGGGGTACAAAATATCTCACCAGGGTGCAAAATACTGATACCTCATGGATTCTTGTAGATTTTTTTGTTTCATTTTGCCAAGATTTTTTTTTTTTTTTTTAGTTTAGTTTCTTGCACTGTGTTGAAATTCGAGTTGTAATGTACAAGCCAAAAAAAGTTGAATGAATGTTATATGAATATAGACAAGCTGTTGGGTCTTAAGCTAATATTTTTCTTTTGTCGTTCTATCAGTGTGTAGATGCAGGTGGTGGTTTGCGTGGGGTCAACAAGATGAAGAGATGATGAAAAGGAGCCATGTTTGGAGGGAATGTTTTGAGTGAGAGAGAGAGAGAGAGAGAGAGAGAGAGAGAGAGAGAGAGAGAGAGAGAGAGAGAGAGAGAGAGAGAGAGAGAGAGAGAGAGAGAGAGAGAGAGAGAGAGAGAGAGAGAGAGAGAGAGAGAGAGAGAGAGAGTCACTGTGTAAGATTTCTTAGTTTCTATACTTCGTTGTCTTTTAACGTCGTTTCTTCCCCCACCCCCAACACAATGCACACATTTACTGACCACCATCTTGACAGTACAGTAGTGTATATCTCTCTCTCTCTCTCTCTCTCTCTCTCTCTCTCTCTCTCTCTCTCTCTCTCTCTCTCTCTTCCCCCGGGAGATCCCACTTCTCACTTGCTACTCGGCTTAGTTGATGATTTCATTCTCTTGACTTACTGTTAATCCCTAGGGAGGTGTGGAGGGGAAGCGATGAAGGAGCAACTCACACTCCCCTACCTACACCCTCCCTCAACCTAACCTGACTTCGGAAGTTGCCTCCAGTGGGTACATATACCATGGTTCTTGTGACCAACATGATCATCGTCTGTACAATGAGCTTTTCTTTTTTTTTTTTTGAAAGAACGAGAATTATTAATCACGAATCCTGACGCATCACTGAACCCTCATCCATGACGCATGACGGAACCCTCCTCCATGACGCATGACTGAACCCTCATCCATGACGCATGACGGAACCCTCATCCATGACGCATGACAGAACCCTCATCCACGACGTATGACGGAACCCTCAACCACGACGCATGACAGAACCCTCATCCATGACGTATGACAGAATCCTCATCCATGACGCAACCCCGTCATCCATGACGCATGGCAAAATCTTCATCCAAAACACACACGTCTAGGACTATCCGCCAGAAGGCAAGGACAGCAGCGCTACGTAGCACACTCCTTCCCATACACCAGACTCCGTGTTCACTCTACCCCATCCCGTCTCCCCTCAGTCCCCTCCGTTAACATCACCAGAGGAGGAGGAGGAGGAAGGGCACCCGGCCACCGACATTGTTATTTACTGAGAAATTTTGCTGATAAGAAGAAGTTTGTCTTCCTGGTGTCTGCACAACACGGCATCTCCAGCCCGTCACTTACTTGGCAGGCTTTGACTCTCGAAGGGAGAGAGAGAGAGAGAGAGAGAGAGAGAGAGAGAGAGAGAGAGAGAGAGAGAGAGAGAGAGAGAGAGAGAGAGACTGGTGGCCCTCGTATCACGCCGCCCCCCCAGCTTGTCAAAGTCCTGGGGGTTGGGGGGGAGGGGTGTGGGTAGGGAGAGGGAGGTACGTTGGCAGGTAGTTTGGCTTGGGGTTTAGGGTGAGGTGGAGGGAGTCCTTGGTCAAGGTCTTGGACACAAGAGTCAGGAGACTGTGGCTGTGTTGTGGCTCTGAGGGCAGTGCTGATGTATGGGGTTTAATTTTCTTCGCTCCGTCTGGGGCGATTTACCCGTTACGTGTCTTTTTGTTAGTGTTCGTCTGACTGACTGACTTCTCCCTCTGTCTGTCTGGCTCACGGTATAAACTGGTCTCAGCCGCTCGTAGAGATATTCACTTTGTTCTTTTTTTTCTTCCTGTTAGTCTCTCTCTCTCTCTCTCTCTCTCTCTCTCTCTCTCTCTCTCTCTCTCTCTCTCTCTCTCTCTCTCTCTCTCTCTCTCTCTCTCATCCTTTGGTTCGCTCGGCACAGCACCACAGTAAACGAGGCAGTAAACAGTGGGTCACGTCTGTTGGGACGAGCGCTTCCCCTACAACCCGAACCAAAACATCTGACGAAGTCCAGGAAGGTGGCTCGGGTCAGTGACCCCACATCCTAAGCCCATCAGAAGGAAGATCTGATCTCCTGTTCACCTCACCCTCGGCTCCCACGGTGAAATGACACCAAGTCTAGCGATACGAAACTTGCCGACCTGTGTGGCGACGGGACTCGCCAATGGCGTCTTCAGCAACCTTCAGTTTAGTCTTGTGGGTGTTCTTTGCTTGTGGTGATTTGCATAGTCATTTCATCTACCCATTTATGTGTACGAGACGAGATGAGAGGGAATTTACACACACACACACACACACACACACACATCTCAGTATGTCTTCCCAGTTTCTGTTTCCCTTACAAACTTCCTTACGCACTTCGTCTTTTGTTTACCACGTCATCATATGTTTGTACTTTGTTCAACTGACCTCTCCTTTATGTTGTACTACTGCAGGTTATAAAGTCACATCTCACGAAGTGGAACTATTGAAGGAAGTACAACTGTGTGTATATAGAGAAACGCATGTGTATACTTTTCATTTCTAAGGTCATGAATATTATTAACCATATTGTAAAACATTTGCCAAAATTCGAATATATCTCGTGTAGGTAATACGGTAGATAATACTGTGAAACTAATGTTGAGTGACTGAAAGCAGTGAGATGATACCCATGTGTGCATACGTTCCTCATTCAAACAGTTCCTCAGTACACAACTTGGATCACGGTTGTGGCACCTTCCGGTTGTAGCGCCATCCAGTTGTAACACTGGCCAGTTGTGGCACCGTAAGTGAACACTGCCATCCTAACGATGTGAGAGAAATACAGCGTAACTAGAGAAGAAGACCCGTTACTCAGATACAAAGTACAGCGTAACTAGAGAAGGAGGCCTGTCACTCAGATACAAAGTACAGCGTAACTAGAGAAGAAGACCCGTCACTCAGATACAAAATACAGCATAAGTAGAGAAGACCCGTCACTCAGATACAAAATACAGCCCGGCTGGGTCAATGTAGGTTATTGGTTAGTCTCTTCGGACCGAAGAGGACCACAGAAAAATCCGCTTGAGGGGAATACCTGAAGAGAATGGTCCGTGCATACGGTATGGTCCGTGGTGGTAGCTTTATGAATGGAGTTTGAAAATATAAAAAAGTGAGGTGCATTCCCCCCGTCTCGCATAAAACTGCAACTTTTGTATCAAAAAAAAGTAATATTAGATGAAAGACTATTCTTTTTGATTGCATGGCATGTCCATTTCTCGATAACGGCTGATGGTAAACTTGCATTTTTTTGAAAACCTATTCTTTTCTTTTCTTAAAGTCAAAGGTAGTTTTTTTTTTCTACTTTCGAAACCGGTACAGCTAAGTAATATCAATCCTTCTTTTACATTCTTTATCATGAATACGAATAAATGTTTTGCGAAAGTCTGACCTGACAAGAAAATCTTGCCAGAATTTGATTTGTGTTCAGTACTTAGTAATGAGGTACTTTCCGAGACCAAGATAGAGGTATCGGGGCTAAAACATTCAGCACATGATATGGGCAAATAACAGGAAACGTGTTGGTCCATGGCGAGGTTATCTGCCAAGGGAGGTGAGGAAATTAGGTATGTATATATATATATATATATTCCTTATCCCAGGGGATAGGGGATTAAGAATACTTCCCACGTATTCCCTGCGTGTCGTAGAAGGCGACTAAAAGGGGAGGGAGCGGGGGGGCTGGAAATTCTCCCCTCTCGTTTTTTTTTTAAATTTTCCAAAAGAAGGAACAGAGGGGGCCAGGTGAGGGTATTCCAAAAAAGGCCCAGTCCTCTGTTCTTAACGCTACCTCGCTAACGCGGGAAATGGCGAATAGTTAAAAAAAAAGAAAAAAAATATATATATTCCTATGAGTCCACGGGGAAAATGAAACACGATCGTGTTTCATTTTCCCCGTGGACTCAAAGGAATATCTTGATTACGCGCACAATTGTGATCCTTTCCAATATATATATATATATATATATATATATATATATATATATATATATATATATATATATATATATATATATATATATATATATATACGATCGCTTACTAATCTAATCAAACTACTCCCAATAACGGAAGTTTATGAGTGACACTCCTGATATAAAAGGAGAGACTGTATTAATAGCCAAGACTCATCTAACAGCCATAACAAAAAGACGAGACAAAACTCCCACAAAAGTGTGGAAATTAATTAATAACTTATAATTAGGGACAATATCTGTCTCGAATATACATGGGGTTTGTCAGTGAGGAGTAGATTACAGTGAGTATGATGATGATGATGATGGGTGCGTGTGATGACGGCAGTGAGTTATAGTGAATGTTCCTCTAGTCTCTTATTGGTCTGCTGAGTCATTAGACTCTCATGCAAAAGTGATTATAAGGTCGTTCAGTCGTGACGGTACTGTCAGGCGATGGTGATTAAAGACGTCATGCGAGGGTGACTGTGTCGTCATGCAATGGGGATTGTACCGTTACGCAACAGTGACTGTACTGTCACGAAACAGTGACTCTACGGTCATGCAACACTGACTGTAATGTTACCCAACGGTGACTGGACCATCATGCAACACTGACTGTAATGTTACCCAACGGTGACTGGACCATCATGCAACACTGACTGTAATGTTACCCAACGGTAACTGGACTATCATGCAACACTGACTGTAATGTTACCCAACGGTGACTGGATTATCATGCAACACTGACTGTAATGTTACCCATCGGTGACTGGACTATCATGCAACACTGACTGTAATGTTACCCATCGGTGACTGGACTATCATGCAACACTGACTGTCCTCTTGTCATGCACCACCAGACTCGGGAACAACAATGCAAATGGAGCCCCGTGACAGGAAATTTGTTAATTCGCGTCGCACTAATACAGACCAAAATTTGCTGTGGTCTGTGTGTGTGCGTGTGTGTGTGTGTGTGTGTGCGTGTGTGTGTGTGTGTGTGTGTGTGTGTGTGGGGTTGGAGGGGAACGGGAGATGTTCATAACCTTATTAGCACTGTTAGAATTGTTTGCAATCTACAGCAGGATGTTAGACACACGAAAATGAAACCGAGACGAGGTTTGAGGGAGGTGAATTCGAACAAGACGGTGACCTCTCGTGGAAAGCAGTTGAGGCGGTGGGAGACGAGGTTTGAGGGAGGTGAATTCGAACAAGACGGTGACCTCTCGTGGAAAGCAGTTGAGGCGGTGGGAGACGAGGTTTGAGGGAGGTGAATTCGAACAAGACGGTGACCTCTCGTGGAAAGCAGTTGAGGCGGTGGGAGGCGTGGCGTGTTGAGGTACAGCCGACACACGTGAAGGAACAGATGTAAAGATGATGAGTCAAATAGCTCAGGCAAATGTGATGTAGGACAGAGGGGAGGTGTAGCGGTTAGCGTCCCGGCCGTGACGCGTTCACGGGCCGCCCGGGGTCGAGGTGCATACGTTCGAATCCTGGTTGTTGGCAGTCAGTCCACAGTTAACAGTCAGGCTAGGATATATATATATATATATATATATATATATATATATATATATATATATATATATATATATATATATATATATATATATATATATATATATATATATATATATATATATATATATATATATTCATATATTTTTTTTTCATACTATTCGCCATTTCCCGCATTAGCGAGGTAGCGTTAAGAACAGAGGACTGGGCCTTTGAGGGAATATCCTCACCTGGCCCCCTACTCTGTTCCTACTTTTGGAAAATTAAAAAAAAACGAGAGGGGAAGATTTCCAGCCCCCCGCTCCCTCCCCTTTTAGTCGCCTTGTACGACACGCAGGGAATACGTGGGAAGTATTCTTTCTCCCCATCCCCAGGATATATATATATATATATATATATATATATATATATATATATATATATATATATATATATATATATATATGTATATATATATATATATATATATATATATATATATATATATATATATATATATATATATATATATATATATATATATGCATATATATATATATATATATATATATATATATATATATATATATATATATATATATATATATATATATATATATTATATATATATATATATATATATATATATATATATATATATATATATATATATATATATATATATATATATATATATATATATATATATATATATATATATATCGTTAATGGGATGGCCTTGATTAGGGCCTCAGCTGCCAGTGCCGTCTCACCTAACATTGAAAAGAAATTAAAGATCTCTGACGGTGTGTCTGTTTGATTGGGTTCGTATTGGTGAATAAAGGATAGCTCATCTGAAGGAGGAAACACTGCTATCATCTTTTTTCGCCGTGGTGGACTGACAGGCAGTGGGTTTGTCAGACGTAAAAGGATATACGTGAAAGAGAAAACGCGTATAATACACTGACCTCCTATCAGTTCAGAAGTCATTACTTGACTGTATGATTGTGTACAACCGTCATTACGTGTCTAATATACTCTTGAGGACATTTAATCTATTTTCACTTTTACTTTATTGCCAAAATGGCGGGAGGGGGGGGGGGGGTGGGAGACAGCACGCGGGTAACATTCTTCTATTCTCAGAGCTCGATGATCGTGGCCGAGCAGGCAGGCTGGGTGGGTGTATACTAACTGTGGTGTGTGGTGCAGACCTCATCACTGCTATGGCTTGATCAACCTGCTTGTCGTGGAAGGCGACTGAGGGGAACGGGAGGCGAGAAGCGGGAGAATGAAGGGCGCCTGAAAATCCTCGACCCCTTCCTTATTGTCACTCGCTAAAAGTAGGATCAGAAGAAAGAGCAAAGCGAAGCTCTGTCTTTGATGTCATCTAGCCAAAACAGATGAAGCGAGCACTTATGATAAATATATATATATATATATATATATATATATATATATATATATATATATATATATATATATTTTTTTTTTTTTTTTTTTTTTTCGCTTTGTCGCTGTCTCCCGCGTTTGCGAGGTAGCGCAAGGAAACAGACGAAAGAAATGGCCCAACCCACCCCCATACACATGTATATACATACTCGTCCACACTCGCAAATATACATACCCATACATCTCAATGTACACATATATATACACACACACATACATACATACACATGCACACAATTCACACTGTCTGCCTTTATTCATTCCCATCGCCACCCATCGCCATATATATATATATATATATATATATATATATATATATATATATATATATATATATATATATATATATATATATATATATTTCTTTTTCTCCTCTCAATTGTGTTCCTCTTTCTTGTGAAGCTCCATGTTACAGTTTCATAGAGTGAGGTTTCTTTTTTCTTGGAGGTTCAGTGTAGGACACGAGAGGAGAGAAATGTAGAATAAGCTGTCGCCAGGATTCTGAAGGCGAATGTGAAATATTTCATGATTACATGCGCGAGACTGAGAATATTGGCTTCGATTCAGTGTGCCCAAAAGATGGATCGGGAAATTGTCGTGTAGAGAGAGAGAGAGAGAGAGAGAGAGAGAGAGAGAGAGAGAGAGAGAGAGAGAGAGAGAGAGAGAGAGAGAGAGAGAATTTCAAATTGAAGGAAGCAGAACTGTGAAGAGGTTGTAAATGGAATATGCCACGAACACTGTAATTGCTCTTCTATCCAGCATTCAGCGAGGCAGCGTAAGGGACAGATGACTGAGTCCGAGAGAGAGAGAGAGAGAGAGAGAGAGAGAGAGAGAGAGAGAGAGAGAGAGAGAGAGAGAGAGAGAGAGAGAGAGAGAGGTCCTCGCTTGGATACGACACTCGGAAGGATTAACGTTCCGCCAACCCGTCCTCCTGCCCCTTTTACTCGCCTTCTAGGACACGCATGATTTACGTTGAGGGTCAGCATTCCTTCTTAACGTTCCCCTCGGGGATCATATATCTACCGTCCGCGTCGGGAACATCATCGACCCGTGCACGAGTCAGCCTCACGTGAGACCCGCGAACTTCCGTCCACTCCCCCCACGGTATGAGAACCGTAATCATAGATAAGAACGCGTGACATAAGCCTTCAGGAATATCTAGACACAAATACACACTATTCCCTACAGGCAAGAGTAATAGCAAAACCACAATTCTCCCCATACGTAGACCTTATAGTACATCTCTTCCCTTTACCCTGCCACCGCCGCCTTACCATAACGTCACCAGAGGGACAATTTTTATCACCTATTCAGAGTTTTGCTGATGAAGAGAAATTTGTCCTCCTGCCCCTGAAGCAACGCGGGCCACCATCTCCAACCTCGTCAGTCACAGGCAGGCTTTCTTCTTTTTGGTGGGGAGGGAGGGAGGGAGGCCGTTGGCCCTCGTATCACGACCATCTTGTCGAAGTCTGGCGAGGACGAGGACGAGGAGGAGAAGGAGAAGGAGGAGGAGGAAATGTTGACAAGTGAATTGACCGAGGACTTGGCCCGGAGTTGCTTTGAGTAGAGGGGCTTAGCCACCAAGTCCAGAGACCGTTGGCTGTGGTGTAATAGTGAGGCACTGCTGGTTGAGGTTCACGGGACATCCCTTTTGTCTTCAAGTGTCGTGGTGTGTTCAGTTCATTGTGTGTGTGTGTGTGTGTGTGTGTGTGTGTGTGTGTGTGTGTGTGTTTGTGTGTGTGTTTGTGTGTGTGTGTGTGTGTTTGTGTGTGTGTGTGTATGTGTGTGTGTGTGCACTTTCTCTGTGCTGTGCCTCCCATCTTTCCCTATTCTTAATCTGTGCAACATAATGGTGCAACAGAAAGAAAATAAAAAGAAAGATCATGTTATGGATTCTTCCTAAGTCAAGCTTCGCTGCGTCACGAACCGAGATATACCCCCTTCACCTAACGTGCTGAAATGAGAGAACAATCCTGCCTCTATACCATACTCCCTCGATGTGGCTTGTGAAAGTCGATCTCTGCTTGCGCCTCCACTCCCGACCAGAAGATAAGTACACGAAAGGATATTGTTGTCGACTTTATACAAGGTGAGGAAGAAGGATGAGTGATTACACTCACCGATCTTGAGAAAATTAATCCTCCACGTGTCGTTTATGTTTTAGTAGAATCCATCTTTTCTTAAGTCAAATTCAAATCTAATTTCAGTGGAGAGAATTGCAGCATCTGTCCGTCTCGTTCCGGATCTGTTATCCGTCTCTTCCGATTCGGCTACAAAGAAACACTTCCTGTTCTGTAACATTTTATTCATTCTCGTGTTTCTCAAACAGCGACGCCACTGAGGACTTTTCGAGGCTGTGTTTGATAGCGGAGGAGATTAGAAGCAGAGGAAAAGTATCTGTAAAGTTAATGTCAACGGAGGCGAAGATAGAATCAAGTACGTGGGCTTGAAGCAAAGCCACTGTATGACTATCCCTCACCCATAACTGATAAGAACCAGCTCCTCAAAGATGGAAAGGTGAAAGAACCAAGATTTGTTACAAAAAGCAGATAAGCTCATATTTTATCTTTATTCTACAGTCAAGACCTTCACATATAATCACACGAAACTCCCCCACAATTCTTGATAAAGGTAAAATTATATTTTCGGCAGCGAGCTATAACTCGAGCTTTGCCTAGCACCATTATTATGATACGCTCTCACGTGTCACACCTGACCCGGCAGCTGAAAGGGGTACCTTGTGGGGTCAGTGTCTCTCATTTGATAGTGAGTCATAGTTGACCTCTCATGTGGACAGTCACTTGTTTACCAAATGGCGTCCTAGCTACGTCTCTTCGTTGTATACCAACTGACATATTTTTTTTTTCTTGTATCTCCCCTGATGATGTGATTATTATACGAAAGTGCACTTGGAAACTCATCGTGTTTCGTTTCAGTGATGGAACGTTTCAGTGATATGTGTCCGTTTTCTGTGACATCACATCCATCTCACGTTTTCTTTCACAAATCCTAATATAAGTTTTCTGTGTCGAGGACCAAGATATTCTTGACGTGTGATCCAATTTCGTAAACTCTCCTGATGACTCCAAATGTTGAAGAAGAAAAAAT
>NC_092240.1:14275000-14285000 GCF_036320965.1 Panulirus ornatus | reverse complement strand
CCACCAGGAGGGAAGAAAGTTCAAAGCGGTTGCCAGAGATGAAGTCCTCTTAGGAGCGTTTATCATATACGAAACACATACGAATTATTCTCTAGACACTTTGCTGCTGATTTTGCTGCTGCTGGTATAACGTATTCATCAACCTGTCTGCATATATCGAGTGCCCTGTTGCATGAAAGACTGGAAATGAGTGATTGCAAATGAAGCCATTATTCTATTGTTCCTGACGCTGTCTCGCTGAGGTAAAAAAGACCTGTCGGTAATGTAGAGAAAGAGAAAAAATGTAATATTTCATGGAGAGTCTTTGTCAGCCTAACATATATATATCTCGTAATATGATCTCTTTATGCACTTACTCGTCTCTGTATTTAGTCAGTCGTTTAAAAATCTTTTACACGCGTATTTCCCCATAGCCTTGAGTGTCACAATCCTTTCTTGTACGCACTGCTAAGCAAATACACCAGGCGAGGCACCCGAGTTTATAACTTTACGTCAGTGATCTCTGACTTGCAATTAAGAGACGAATATTGCTCGCATCTCGACCTGGGAGGATTTTAACAACGTTAAGATTATGCGAGACATGTTGAATGGCGTCTCACGGTGCGTCGGCGGAGGAATTTAACTTTTTACCCACTTGGCTAATGTTGTGAGTCTTGGGATATTATCTCATATTCCTCTTCTTCTTATTTCTTCTTCTTTCTCTCTTCTTTCTTTCTTCTTTTTCTTTCTTCTTTCTTCTTCTTCTTCTTCTTCTTCTTCTTCTTTTACGGTAGTCATTCGTCTTGGTTTCCTACATAGCATTTTCTTATTGCTACGTTAGTGATTCCATTTCAGTCGTTCTTCTTCTGTCTTCTCTCTCCGTCTCTCTCTACCTAGCTCTACGTGCTAGGCATGCCTTTTGGCAAAACCTCTTGGTAAGTACTCGTAAGCATATAAGTGCTCTCTCTCTCTCTCTCTCTCTCTCTCTCTCTCTCTCTCTCTCTCTCTCTCTCTCTCTCTCTCTCTCTCTCTCTCGACAACTACGTTCTCCCTATACGATAACCATGTTCTTGCTATATGGTAACCAAGATCTGACTGTGCGACCACCAAGTTCTCGCTATACGGAACCCATGATCTCGGTCTACGACAACCAAGTTCTCGCTATATTTCAGCCACGTCCTCGCTGTTGCCACCATCATGTTACGTCGATTCCATTAGACGTATCGAGCGAGCCGACCATGTTTACAGACAGGATACCGTTACGTGTTGTACGGGCGGGCAGGATGCGGTGTTGCCCTGAGGGAGGGAAGTCACTGTGCATGGCTGGGTGGGTGTGGCCTCCGAGCCTTGGGTCAGAAGTGAGGAAGAGGAATAGGAGGAGGAGGAGATAGGAGCGAAAAAGGGGATAGGGAAAGAAAAGTAGGGAATGAAAGAGAAAGAGAGACAGAGAGAGGGACAGAAAGAAAAAAAGAAAGAAAGAAGGGGAAGAAGAAACAATAGAATAGAAAATAAAAGGGGGAGATGGGTGAGAGGAAAAGAGGAAGATGAAGAGGAGGAGAAGGTTGATGATGATTAGGAGGAGGAGGAGGAGGAAGAGCAGGATGAGGTGGAAGAGGAGGAAGAGGTAGAAGAACTGGAGGAGATATCAGAGGAGGAGGTGGAGAAGGAGAAAAACCAGGAGGAGGTGAAAGAGGAGGAGGAAGAGAAGGAGGAGGTGGAAGAGGAGGAGGAGGTGGAAGAGAAGGGGGAGGTGGAAGACCAGGAGCACACCGCTCTCTGAGGTTGCTGTGACCGCGGAGAGAGGCATCATATGCTTCCATTCGTCCACTGATTAATATGTTGCATCGATTGGCCAGTCCCACGTTGATTGGAAGCTTTGACACAAGGTGGTCAGAATGGGGGAGAGGGAGAGGCCAAAGGTAGGCTGCGAGGGGGGGGGGGGGTGGAGACGTTAGGACAGATGAGGTTGAGGTAGGCCCATATGAGTATATATAGATAGATGGATAAAGAGATAGATAGATAGAATGATAGGTAGACAGACAAAATATAGATAGATAGAGTGATAGGTAGACAAACAAACAGATAGATAGATAGATGCAAAATCGGTAGATATATGGATAGATAGATAGATAGATAGATAGATAGATAGAGAGAGAGAGAGAGAGAGAGAGAGAGAGAGAGAGAGAGAGAGAGAGAGAGAGAATGATAAAGTGCCGCCAAAGTGTTTTTAAGTGTGTGAGAGAGATAGGGAGAGCACCTAGGAGAGACAGATTGCACGAGGGAACACCAAGAGAAGGAACGCAGGAATCAGAGAAAAGGAAAACGCAGAGAGCAGGAGAGAGAGAGAGAGAGAGAGAGAGAGAGAGAGAGAGAGAGAGAGAGAGAGAGAGAGAGAGAGAGAGAGAGAGAGAGAGAGGCCTGGTATTTTTAGAAATCTATCAATGTTACAAGGTCTTGTCTGATCCCAGAGTTACAGCAGGTAGTCCGGGAGCATGAGTGCTGCTCCTCTCGTAAAGAGGGAGTCACACAGGCTCCTGATGGATTCCAGTGAAATTACGACGGTGCGTCGACTCGAGCCGAAGGGGGTGGGTGAGGAGGAGGAGGCCGCCAGGGTTGATCCTCTGAACCAACGGTTCTGATGTATGTTAGTCCCTGATTTCCCCCAACCCCCACCCCCTTGTAGCCAACATGACGCTACTGTTCTTCCTCCTCTCTCCTCCCCCTTCCCTCCGATGAAAAGAAGGAAGATGATAGATAAAAGGAAAAGAAAAAAATATATATACGGTAGGGATTGATCTAACTTCCTCAGATGCTTGTAGACTAGACTCTTCAGTGTGGGAAGACTATAGGAAACGGGAGAAACACCCTCGTGCTCACAGGGAAGGGGAGAAACACCCTCGTGCTCACAGGGAAGGGGAGAAACACCCTCGTGCTCACAGGGAAGGGGAGAAACACCCTCGTGCTCACAGGGAAGGGGAGAAACACCCTCGTGCTCACAGGGAAGGGGAGAAACACCCTCGTGCTCACAGGGAAGGGGAGAAACACCCTCGTGCTCACAGGAAAGGGGAGAAACACCCTCGTGCTCACAGGAAAGGGGAGAAGCACCCTCGTGCTCACAGGAAAGGGGAGAAACACCCTCTTGCTCACAGGAAAGTTAAGAAACACACTCGTCTTCTGCTTACTGAAACACGTATTTTACATCGTCTCGCTGCCCTTGTCCACCTTGAAGACTAGTGTACCTACGACAAAAAATAGTGGCCGACAGGTATCGCCGACATGCGTTTTCTGTTGTCAGAGTTCTTCCTGCTAGTCAAGCCAGAAACGGGGGAGATCAACGACATCATGTCGAGATGTCTTGATGTTGCCTTTTGTCCCGTGGAAAGAGAACACCAATTCCTCTGGTCTGATGGACGCGACCCGACGGCGTTACATCATGTACGTGGAAAAAGGGGCAGGCAAAAATTGCTGTGGGACCACAATGTGTATTGCCACCTTAGCATGACGCTTGTTTCGAGAAGGCTTCAGAAAGTCGAGGTGGCGTTGAGGGCTTCAGGGAACAGGGAAAACGAGCAAAATGTGAGGTCTGTGGAATCATGATGCCTTTTTGTTTCACCTCAGAGATGTAGGAACCTTGAGGTGGAAAGGATGCTCTAGACTCCCTCAGTGACTTAAGCTCTCGAGTAATTGAGACAGTTAAGGGCGAGAGAGCAACCAGTTTGTTATTTCAGCGCCTCAGCATTGCTCTCCAGTAAGGGAATATGGAGGTTGCATCATCGATTCATATCTCCTGTCCGAGGAACAGGAGGAACTTAGCAACGTGTAATCCAGACCTATTCCATTCTAAAGGTTTATTCTAAGAATTATCTTTGCTGATAGAGTGAACACGATAAACAAAGGAGGATGGTAAGGGAAGCTGAATATTTGTTCACAGTCATGAGAGTAGAATTAACCATGAAAAAGTGAGAAAGAAAAAAAAGAAATGTGCGTCTTCTTTCTACTTTGTAGACATATATTCTAACCATTCGCACACATGCGTCTGTACAGTCCGTAAGTTCCTAGTACATAAAAACGTAAACGAAAGGTCGTCAGTTCCTTTCGACGCGAGGCGACCTGGTCTTCCCGCTCTCTATTTACCCTAGCGCCCATCACTCCGGCAGCATTACCCCAGACGTCAGTCATAATCAACTTCAATCTTATACTCCACAGTCTTCCAAGTCTGTTTATTCAGGAGCTGCCGCGAACCGTAAGCAGCGAGACAGCGAACAAGAACCTTACGACTGGTTTTAGCAAAGCGCTACAACAGCAAAACGAGGACGAAAGAGAGTTTAAAAAAAAGAAGGACTCGGCGAAGAGGATCTGAGGGAGTAGGAGGGAATAAGGATATCTATACGTTACTCCGGAGTCCTGAGTTCCTCTAGGGGGGATATACAGAGAGTCCTCGGAGATTCCTTTGGAGACACACTCGACTGTCTCCAGGTTGAGGCGGGCGTTTTAATGGATTCACCGTATTTGTCTCTGATCCCCGGGAGGCCATTAGAGGAACGCGGCTTCGTCCATAGCCTCAAGAGGTCTCACAAGAGCTTCTTGTGAACCAACGAGGTTTTGAAGATCCTTTTTAGACGTCTGGTGGACGTAAGAATGTTGATGATGCAGACTCCCTGCACCTGCTGCAGCTGCGGCGGAGGCCGAGACGAAGCGGAGCCCTAGGGGGTAAAGATTGAAAAAAGAAAAAGAAGAAAAAGAAGAGAGTGACGAGGTTACTAAAATACAAAAGAAGAAAGAAAGCAGAAGGAAAAGCCCGAGGGACAAAAGAGCCGGTTCCTTAGTAACCGGGTTCAGCAACAACGTCCAAACTTGATGCCTCCGTCGCTACACCTCGGCATGGTGCCCCCCCCCCCCCCACGCGCTCTCTCTCTCTCTCTCTCTCTCTCTCTCTCTCTCTCTCTCTCTCTCTCTCTCTCTCTCTCTCTCTCTCTCTCTCTCTCTCTCTCTCTCTCTCTCTCTCTCTAAGCTCCCCCTCCCCCACACCTTCTACTCCTCCTCCTCTCCTCCTCCTCCATCCTTCCTACCTACTATATCATCTTCCGAGAACAGCGGCGTTGTTTCCAGATTCAGGTGCAGATAGTGGTATGTTCTGTGGTCACGTTTCCCTCCCTTCCTCCTCCCCCTCCTCCTCCTCCTCCTCCTCCTTCTTACCCTCCTCCTCCTCCACCTCCTCTTTCCCCTCACACCACCTCCTCCTCCTCCTCCTCCCCCTCCTCTCTAGCAAACCCCGAAGGCTTAATTAGTCGTACTTGCCGTCGTGTGGCCTTGAACTTGAGGCTTTACAGCGCTCATCTCCGGCTCTCCCCACCCCCCCTTCGCCTCTCGTCTCTCCCTCCCTCCCTCACCCTGCTGCTTACATATCCAGATATACTCACCCCGGAATTTTGCCGAGGGAATGAGGGGAGGCGCGCTAGCATCAGAGCCCAGAGAAAGAGCGTCGTGTTTGCAGTGTTAGATATGATTCATATATATATATATATATATATATATATATATATATATATATATATATATATATATATATATATATATATATATATATATATATATATATATCTTTTCATTAATTCAGGTTTAGGTTTCGTTTTGGAATAAAATTTTCTGGAGTGACATTTGTGTGTGTGTGTGTGTGTGTGTTTTCATGATGTAATATTTTCGTGCTATTGTATTTGGTTTCTCTATTTATGGAATATTGTATTTGGTTTATTTTTGGACCTTTGTATATGGTTTCTTTATTTCTGGGCTTACATTTTTGAAGACTATTGTATCTGCTTTCCTTTTTGGATGGCTATTGTATTTGGTTCCTTTATTCATTGAGTATCATTTTTGATATATTTATGGAATATTGTATTTGGGGGTCATTATTTCTAGGCTATTGTATTTGGGTATTTGCGACAATTCATTTGTCTTTTTTTATTTTGGCTAGTTAATGTTACCATTCTTGCTAACATGGGTGAGGATAGTTATGACAATGGTATTCATCTACATATTTGCAGCCTATACTCTTGTTTCTACCTCCTTCCTTCCCTCCCCCTCCTCTCTCTCTCTCTCTCTCTCTCTCTCTCTCTCTCTCTCTCTCTCTCTCTCTCTCTCTCTCTCTCTCTCTCTCTCTCTCTCTCTCTCTCTCTCTTCCATTATTTCCTCTTCCCTCCCTCCTTTTACCTTCTTTTCAACCCTCCATATCCCATCTTTATCCATCTCTTCATCTCTTCTCCTCCTCCTCCTCCTCTCCTCCTCCTCCTCCTCCTCCTCGTCTTTCTTCTTCTTCCTCTGTTCTCATTCTTCTCCTCTCTCTCCCCAACTTGTGACCTCCAGGGAAGTAGCAAGAGCCCTCGATGTTCTAATCACCAAGGGGAGCTGAGCCTCCACCCATACTCCTTCCCACCAACCCCTTCCCTCATCACCCCTCCCCACCAACCTCCTCATCTTCATCCATCCCTCACCCATCCCCGTCTCACTCATCCCTCATCCTCCTCTGGCCTGTCAGGATGATTCATTCATGAGGCTAATGAGCCCACCTCCGTCTACATTATTGTACTATAGCTAGGATACTGGTACTGCTGCCGCCGCTGCTGCTCCCTCCTACCTGTCACCCACGCCCTTGAGATAGGACATGGCTAGAGAGAGAGAGAGAGAGAGAGAGAGAGAGAGAGAGAGAGAGAGAGAGAGAAAGGACAGGCAAGGGGAGGCAATAATAAGGTTATCAGGGGAAATATAGAGCATCGAAGGGTGTTTGGGAGATACTTAAAATGCTGTGAACTAGTGCATGAGATGAGACTGTTGTCATGATGAGTTATTCAAGCAGGAGATAAGGGGGTATATATATATATATATATATATATATATATATATATATATATATATATATATATATATATATATATATATATATATATATATATTTCACTATCAATTCTTTTCCGAATACACTCTTTTGTGAGTTCCTGGCAGCCATAGGGTTTCTATGATCTGTAATTCGTATGGTTTTGCATAAATCGGAAGCCCTACGATGCCTCCCAGGACTGTTATCTCTAATCATAGAGGTGGTTCTTTCAATTCCCACACCACTGTAGGGGAGGAAGAGCCCCAGAAGTCACGTCAGTCGCACAGAAATGTGGTGGATGGTGGCGCTACAGGGGGTTCAACCGTGCTCCAGAATATGTAATGTGGGATCAGGTTCAAATACCCTATCCATAAGATCTGGTCTTGGGTTCCAAGGGTTCAGTTGTGCTCTGAAGTAAGTGATCTGGTCTCAGGTTTAAACATTCAGTCCATGTAAGGCTGATGGCTCCAAGGGCTCCGAAGAGTTGAGGGTGTGATGCAGAGTACTTGATCTTCAGTCAGGTTCTGTGCTGCCTCTGTTCATTAGTGGTGACGGGTTCAACCTTGCTCCAAAGTATGTTGTCAGGAGACAGGTTCTGGCGTCATCTCTGATTATATATATATATATATCCCTGGGGATAGGGGATTAAGAATACTTCCCACGTATTCCCTGCGTGTCGTAGAAGGCGACTAAAAGGGGAGGGAGCGGGGGGGCTGGAAATCCTCCCCTCTCGTTTTTTTTTTTTTTAATTTTCCAAAAGAAGGAACAGAGGGGGCCAGGTGAGGATATTCCGAAAAAGGCCCAGTCCTCTGTTCTTAACGCTACCTCGCTAACGCGGGAAATGGCGAATAGTTTGAAAAAAAAAAAAAAAAAAAATATATATATATATATATATATATATATATATATATATATATATATATTTTTTTTTTTTTTTTCTTTTTCTTTCATACTATTCGCCATTTCCCGCGTCAGCGAGGTAGCGTTAAGAACAGAGGACTGGGCCTCTGAGGAAACATCCTCATCCAGCCCCCTTCTCTGTTCCTTCCTTTGGAAAAATATATATATATATATATATATATATATATATATATATATATATATATATATATATATATATATATATTCATTAACCGACATGGCAAAGACAGAAACCTGCCCAGCTCATGACCATCTCTAGTGAAAGAAAATTAGCACACAATAAAAAAGTGAAATCTACTTTAGTTCCGCAAGTGTTTGTAGCTCTAACCCTCAAAGGTGGCACTGTGGAAGGGAAGGAAGACCACCTCCTCAGCTTCCCTGTTCGAAGACAAAAGAAAGTATCACAACGGTCTATCCTCGTATTTGACTGACCTGACAGAATCAGCGGGAAGCAGCTATCACTCGCGTGCCATACGCCCCAGTCCCCAACAACTCATGAGTGCAGTGCGGTAAAGAAGTCTTATAGAAAAGGGAGAGGGTGCATCATCACGGTGGACTGTAAGATATGGTTAAGGAGAAACGATAGATTGAGAGTTAATAATGCCAGAGGCTTTTGATTCCATTGTGTTTATGGGAAGGGTGGAAGAAAAGCCACCCTCGATATGCGAGCAGTGCCCTACACTGGGGCGAATAGATTCCCCTTAGATATGGAATAGCTGGTTACAATGGGGAAATGATTACGACACCTACACAACACTCATTGTTTATGGGAAGTAGGCTTTGTGATACTTGATACCTGCAGTTTCCATGATCTGGTAGGGGATCAGGTATGTATGTATGGTTATGTTATTGCAGTGTTGAATTATAGTGTCTTTTATTTGAACGGTGGAAGTCAAGTGGTATTTAGAAAGAGAAATCGTGAGAAATTGGGTTGTAGCATTACAAGGCCTAACCAAGTTACTTCTTCACGTCGAGATGTTGCCCAGGTCCGAATTATGAGAGGATATGTGATAAGCTTGAGAGAGAAGGCGACTGTTAGGAAGGGAAGGACATAGAGTTGAAGTATGTAGGATGAAGTGATCGGCGTGGGCGTGAGTAAGGGTAGAGTCTGAAGAATGAAGGTCATTATTGGAGGAGAGAAGAAAGAAACTGGGTGATAGGACAGAACCCATAGTGACACCATTGGCGATGGGATAAGACACAGAACGCACCTTCATTAACGACTACAGCAATGGACCAGTCAGATAGGAGGGAGCTGTGCGTCTGACAGAGAACAGAGAGATGCAGAGAAGCCAAAGGGAGGAAATTTAGAAACCAGAGACTCATGCCAGATGAAATGCTTTGAGGATATCGAGAATCAGGACAAGGCATTCACCGATATCCTTCTGGTGACTAGAGGGGAGGAACACACACAAGCACTGAACTGCGAAAACTGTATCAGCCATCTGAGAGACGGGAATGGGATTTCAAGTTTTTGAAGTAGTGAGAGTGAAGGGGAGGTTATAAAAGTAAAATATTCTAGAGATAGCGGACGTGAGAGCGGTTAGGGTGCAATGGTTAGGAGACAGACTTGCACTCTAAGGCACGCCTCCAAGAAGAAGAAGGGAAAGTTATTAAAGTTTCAAGACAGAGACGAAATAGGCGAGCAAAAGAATTAAGACCAGGATATTCTTAGGTTGGTGAGGATTCCAAAATTTGCTGGTATTTCTTTTAGTCGTCTTTTATCCGTGTTCCACCTGAGGGCCAGCGATTTCCATGAGCTTGTGTCCATGAGAGGAGTCTTTGAAGGAAAATATGAGATCCTATGCCCTCCTAGAATATGATAAAATGACAGGTAATAAGACGAAGATACAATGGTTTCCGCGGTGGCTAATGCGAACACGAGAACCCACTGTTACGAAAATTCATAAGATATGTCAGTTAAGCTCTCTTGTATAGTAAAGTGGCTGTGAAGTTCATTGTTATCAACTTTAATGAACTTGAAGAGTAAATAAGAAATGTATGTGAAGAAAGAATTTTGATGCAGTATACTTCGTTTTATGAAATGGAATGTAATATATACTATATACGAAAAGAGAACGCAGCGTTTTAACTTTTTATATAGGTTCTAGATCTAGACGCTGTTCATTCTCAACAAGAGACAAAGACTGTGATGTGTTTGACTTACACAAACTCGTTGAACTTTCTCTTGATTGTGGATGAAGGTTGATGCATTTCACATCGCTACAGGTT
>NC_092240.1:14262500-14270000 GCF_036320965.1 Panulirus ornatus | reverse complement strand
TGTGCTGGGGGGGTGGGGGGGGCATAGAAAACGTCGTGGGTGGAGGGGGGGGGCACTGAAGACGTCGACACAAAACATCACATTCGTGGATCACACAGAGGCAGGCGTGTGTTTTTGTACCAGTACCGAGGCTTCATTAATGGACCACTGTGGCTGGGGTGTGTTATTTTCTGTCCTTCCCTTTTTTTTCTGTTTTGGTAGTCTGCCCTGGGGAGAAGGGAATATCCCAGGAATTGTTGTGGTGGTGGTTGGTGTGGTGGAGAGGGATGGTGGTTGATCATGGTGGTGGTGTGGTGGAGAGGGATTGTGTTTGACCGTGGTGGTGGTGTGGTGGAGAGGGATGGTGGTTAGTCGTGGTGGTGGTGTGGTGGAGAGGGATTGTGGTTGACCGTGGTGGTGGTGTGGTGGAGAGGGATGGTGGTTAGTCGTGGTGGTGGTGTGGTGGAGAGGGATGGTGGTTGACCGAGTTCGTGGTGGTAGGAGAGAGAGAGAGAGAGAGAGAGAGAGAGAGAGAGAGAGAGAGAGAGAGAGAGAGAGAGAGAGAGAGAGAGAGAGAGAGCTGGTGGTCGCAGAATGAAGACGTTTGTGGTCTCGTGGTGTAAATGAGAGCGCTGTGAGGGAGGGAGGGAGGAGGAGGAGGAGGATGGAAGTGGGAGAAGAAGAGGGAGGACGTCTGTCAGTGAGAGAGAAAGAGGGAGAGGATCACATATGATGAGAGGTGAAGGAGAAAAATGAGGTAGGCTTTGACAACAGAGGGAAAGTGATGATGTTTTGGGCAAGCGTGAGTGATAGGGAAGGTGAGTTTAGTATGGGAAGGTGCATGAGGGTAAGGGTTTCCCTCAGGTAAGGGTAAGTAAGAGTAATTATGACAGCAAAGGTAAGCATTGGTGACGGAAAGTAAAGATAAAGGTAAATGTTGGGTAAACGCAATTGATAGCAAGTGAGGGTGAGGGTAACAGTAGGTAAAGGTTAATGCAGGTAAAAGTTTAATTTGGGGAAGGGTAAATGTTGCTGAGGGGAAGTTTAGGTAAGGATATCTTGTCGGTAAGGGACAGTGTAGGTAAAGGTAAATGTAGGTATGGACCTATGTAGATGAGGGTCAATATAGATAAGGGCCAGTGTAGTTAGGTCATTGTAGGGTACGGGCCAGTATGAATTAGTCATTGTAGGTAAGGGCCACTGTAGTTAACAGATCATTGTAGGTAAGGGCCACAGTAGTTAATTCATTGTAGGTGAGGGCCACTGTAGGTATAAGGGTGAGTGTAGCATACGTCAGGGTGAACCTGTGCTGGTAAGCTGATGCAGTAATCAAGAAAAGATGTATACCAATCAGGAGTGACATTAATAATATGGCAGACGTGAAAGGGGAGGGTGAAAGGTGATATGGCAAAGTGAGGAGAGGAAGAAGAGAGGGAAAGGGAAAAGGGTGGCACGGGAAGAATAGATGCACAGGGAGAATAGATGCACAGGTAGAAGAGAGACTCAGGGAGAACAGAGGCACAGGGAGAATAGAGGCACTGGAAGTAGAGAAGCACAGGGAGAAGAGAGGAACAGGGAGAAAAGAGGCACAGGAAGAAGAGACTCACAGGGAGAAGAGAGACACAGGGAGAAGAGAGGCACAGGGAGAAAGGGAGCATTAGGAAAAGAGAAGCACAGGGAGAAGAGAGACACAGGGAGAAAAGGGGCACAAGGAGAAGAGGAGAACGATGCAAGTAAACAGTAAGCAAAAATTCAGGGGTCGTCTTTCGCACTGGGAGAAAAAAAAATAAAAGAAAGCCCCCCCCCTCACTAGAATTCTATTTACTTTTTCTTCTAGGAGGAGGGAAGGGTTGGTTTGGTTAACCAAATTATATTGCTCAGATGATAAGTGGATTACATTATACTCGCTTATCTATTCATTATCTTAATACCACGAGGTACCACATAACGATCAATTTTTACCTGGCCGTTTAAAAGCCAAACAAGTACTGACCACCTGTGCAAGTAAGAGAAATTTATCAACTCGTTTTCTGTATAAAGTTGACGATGCCAATTGCCGTTTCTATTTTGGTCAGCCAGACTAAAATCTAGAGTGGAAAAAGTGGGAGTTTTAACCAATTTTTTTTTTCTTTTTCGCTTCCAGGACCAGAGGGCCCTCTTCCAGACCCCCACACACCATCACTCTCTAGGTCCAATGCTCTCTCTCTCTCTCTCTCTCTCTCTCTCTCTCTCTCTCTCTCTCTCTCTCTCTCTCTCTCTCTCTCATTCCCTTCCATTCCGTCATCACTCTCCAGGTCCAACATGCCCCCCCCCCCCTCTCTCTCTCTCTCTCTCTCTCCTCTCTCTCTCTCTCTCTCTCTCTCTCTCTCTCTCTCTCTCTCTCTCTCTCTCTCTCTCTCTCTCTCTCTCCCCATTCCCTTCCATCATCATTTAATTTCAGAAGTTCACCTTCAGAAGCCCACTTCTCGTTTTCTAACTTGACTCTCCTTCCAAGTTCCTCCTCCCACTCAGAGACGTCTTCCAAATAGGTATAAAAGAAAACGAAAGAAATAGATGGACTTGAATTTATTTTGCAGCCTAAGATATTTCAATATTTACCCTTTGGAACAAACTTTACGTGGTATTATTTTTTTTGCGTTTGTGCAGTGTTATCTGTCAATAGAAAATTTGACAAACGTAAAAAAAAGAAGAAAAGTGAAAAAAATTCATGGCTTCTGCATGACAACTCATTTTCTTTTTTTCCCTCGACATATTTCTTTTTTTTGTTTTGTTTTTACCCCACCGGGGTGAAAATTGGTGTTGCAATATTCCAGTAATGTCACCAAATAAAATTTACCCTCCAAGTGAAAGAAAGGAAAAAAAAATAAATGAATGTAAAAAAAAATGGAAATAGGTTTGTGGACCGACCTTGAGTGACGTGGA
Organism: Panulirus ornatus; assembly: GCF_036320965.1. NCBI lineage: Eukaryota > Metazoa > Arthropoda > Malacostraca > Decapoda > Palinuridae > Panulirus > Panulirus ornatus. Next base: position 14,267,099 of record NC_092240.1, on the reverse strand, counting down.
AGGGGGAAGGGGGTTGTATATAACAATGTACCATAACTCGTTTTCTTTTCACGGTGATGTGTGTGGGGTGTGGGTACGAAAACATCCTATGCAGTAGTATTTCGTCAAGGGTTTATACCACGCTTGATTAGGTCTGGAAAGAAAGTCTTTGTGTCTTTTAGCCTCTCTCTCTCTCTCTCTCTCTCTCTCTCTCTCTCTCTCTCTCTCTCTCTCTCTCTCTCTCTCTCAGAGTATAAGGACTGATTTTTATGCTAAATACGAGTCCGGGATATTATATATTGTTTTGGGGGTCATTAAGTCCTGTAATTAATGATTACATTGTGTAATTAATGATTACATTGTGTAATCATTCGTTTTGCATTCGTCGGATTTCTTTCGGCTCGGGTGAGCGTTATGGGGATATTTTCCAAGAATGTTTCAGGTACGGATGCGTTGCGCTGTGTTGCATTACAGTGTTATATGAAAAAAAGTTGTTTGGTATTTTTCGAAGGGAATATGATTTGCTTGAAAACCTCAGTGAAAGGAAAGAGACACACACACACACACACACACACACACACACACACACACACACACACACACACACACACACACACATAGGAAAAGGTAATCGGAAAGCAAATAGATGACTTCCGCCAGGGGAGAAATTACTTTAGCGAGAGACGAAACAATTCAGGGAAAGGTCATTCGTGACGAACCTATCGGATTTCCACGAGAGAGTGAGCTTCGTTTTAGTCCAAAGAGAATGCTTGGCGGATTGTCTGTATCGAGACTATACGAGAAAAGCATTCGACGTTATAGCACACAGAAGGCTTGTAAAAAAAGCTGGGTATTCAGGCACGAACATGGGCATAAACCATTTGATGGGTGAAATATTATCTTCACAGAAGAGTTCTTCTGTTCCTGGACCATTGCTCTTCTTCATCAACATGTAAGAACTCGGAGGAAGGGTTGGACTCTTACCTGAATGTTTGCAGATGATGGTCAGGTCACGAGGGATCGTAGTCACCTCACAAGGGGACCGTAAACAGTCTCTCCAAAGATGGTGTGATCCATAGTTGATAAGATTCAACCCGACTGAAAACATAAAGTAATGAGGAAGCGTCACAGCGAAAGAAGGCCTCAAGATGAACGTTATCTATCGAGAAATATGTTGCTGGAATTTGTGTGTGAGGGGAAACTTGGGAATGGACATAGTCCCTAACCTATCGCCAGAGGTCCTGCCTTAAGAGAATAATATAGGAGAGCAACTTTCCTTTGGCATATACCAGCATTGCATTAGAACTCACGGTGAAGAAATTGCTTATTAAGTTCTTCGTGTCATACGTACACTAGAATACAATTCTCGAGTTTGGTCATCGTACTTAAAGCAAAGCACAAAGAGGAAGACAACGAATATGGTGCCAAAATTAAGAAAGCTGAGTTATAGGGATAAAGTTGAGAGCTTTAACTTTGCCTACCACGGAAAAGAATGAAGGGGCGACCTGATCAAAACCCCTTGAGGTCCTTCAACCAGTGAGTGTGCCGTATCCTCGAGAGATGCAGGGATACAAACAACAGCAACAACAACAACAACAACAACTTGATGACAAGACATGAGAATTAAGCAAGCAACAACGTCTCAGTCAAAGGTGTGCGTGAGTACCCTCGTAGTACAACGGTGGTAGTGGAATGCTTTGAACTGGACAAGGGACCATAATGAGTGAGGACAACATACATATATACAGAAGATTAAGAAACTGTATGGAAGTAGAGGTGGTTCAAATAATGGGACCCCCCCTCCCTCCTATAACTAGTGTCAAACTCTACCCCCACCCCCGAGCTACGGTATAAATGGGTAATTGCACAGAGATGGCAGATATTACAACACACACACACACACACACACACACACACACACACACACACACACATACACACCTTCCATCCTTCTTTGCTCAAACAATTCTTCGAAATCACCTCGAGTCCTCGGAACCCTGACTACATTCTTCTCCTCCCTCTTCCTCTCCCATCCTGAGCTGGCATATCATGCTGCGCCCCCCCCCCCCCCCCACCCGTCAACACATCAAGATGCAGAGTACAGTCAGTCAGCCAACCAATCAACCACCCAATTGAACCCTTTGTTCCACCTCGCCCGGGGAACAGGTGTGCTCTTCAGAGAGGCAAGTTTGGCAAGACGCCGCTGGTACCTGGATGCTCTCTCTCTCTCTCTCTCTCTCTCTCTCTCTCTCTCTCTCTCTCTCTCTCTCTCTCTCTCTCTCTCTCTCTCTCTCTCTCTCTCAGAGAGAGAGAGAGAGAGAGAGAGAGAGAGAGAGAGAGAGAGTGCTTATAACTGAGACGGAATTTCTGTCAAAGAAAAAGGGAGGGGAGGGGGAGGGGCGAGGGCGCAGCGTCAACGCGTAGAGCTCACCGCACGGGGAGGGAAACATATATCTAGGATGAGGAAGATGAGTCACATGAGTCCACGTGGTGTCATCCAGTCGAGATTGTCTGTTTGTGGACTGCAAGCAATCAACGGCAGCCCACGTGAGGGCGGCGAGCCAGAGAGAGAGAGAGAGAGAGAGAGAGAGAGAGAGAGAGAGAGAGAGACGTCGACCATACGTGTGCCAGGACTTAGGGCAGCTGTGTCTCGGCGTGTGTGTGTGTGTGTGTGTGTGTGTGTGTGTGATGGCGACGATTTCATACCGTGCTTCAGGGCTGCGTGCTAGTTCACAGTTTTGCGAGACACATGAAGAGAAGAGAGACGTGGATTAATCATTATTTACTCTCAAAGTTTTGAATGTAAATTCCGCGTTGCTTGCTACTCCTCTTTCCGTCGGGGGTCATGTGGCATGTCGTAGTGTCCGGCCAGTGTAACGAACTTTAAGTTTAAAGTACTCTTTTAGTTTAAAGTTCTCATTAACTTTAAAGTTCTAATCAAGTTTAAAGTTCTCATTAAGTTTAAAGTTCTCATTAAGTTCAAAGTTCTCTTTAAGTTTAAAGTTCTCATTAAGTTTAAAGTTCTCTTTAAGTTTAAAGTTCTCATTAAGTTTAAAGTTCTCTTTAAGTTTAAAGTTCTCATTAAGTTTAGAGTTCTCTTTAAGTTTAAAGATCTCATTAAGTTTAAAGTTCTCATTAAGTTTAAAGTTCTCATTAAGTTTAAAGTTCTCATTAAGTTTAAAGTTCTCATTAAGTTTAAAGTTCTCTTTAAATTCAGAGTTCTCATTAGTCTTGTCCTTTTCGTTTTTTGTTATTACGTCTAGAATCGTACAGAGTAAGCAACCCCGATACAGAATCATTTGCCTTTTTTGTATACAATTACTTCTAGAATCATAGATAAGGAGACATGATATATATATAGATAGATTCTATCTTTTTTTTTTATGTTGCTACATCTAGCATCTTAGAGTAGCAAGTATGATACATAATAGTCTCTCACTGTTTTTGTAATTACTGCCTCTAGATTCTCTTAGGTAAGTGAACCTGGTACAGCGTATTTGTCTTTATGTATTTGTCTTTATGTATTTGCTCATGAGATCATAACCAGAAAGTCTTGTTATTTATCCTGTTTCTAATGCATGTCAGATGAGCCCAGGTTATATGATGGGGTTGTCTTCCATTACCACCAACACACGGTAGGACAGTAAAGGGTTTCAGGCTCATTCCTTGGAGTTTGAGTCCTCTGGAGACGACTTATACCATAATGGTTTCAGGCACATTCCTTAGAGTTTGATTCCTTTGGAGATGGCTTATACCATAAGGGTTTCAGACACATTCCTTAGTTTGATTCCTTTGGAGACGGCTTATACCATAATGGTTTCAGGCACATTCCTTAGAGTTTGATTCCTTTGGAGATGGCTTATATCATAAGGGTTTCAGACACATTCCTTGGAGTTTGATTCCTTTGGAGACGACTTATACCATTAGGTAATTCCTGAGAGGGAGAATGAGTGAGAGATAAAAAAGTCCAGTGAACAGGATGGCTGGCAAACCCAATTTCTCACAAGTCCAGAATTCATCGTTTACCTTTAGTTCAACAAATGTTGAAATTGCATGTGCATGAACGTCCGTCCACACGACTATTGGCGCTCGTGGGTCTGTGTGTGTGTGTGTGTGTGTGTGTGTGTGCGTGTGCAAGTTCACGATCATGAAATTTGAACATTTGTTGGCCCAGAGGCGAATGGTGAATTCTGGACTATGATGGTCCGGATTGTGGAGGTATTCCATCCTCTTTTATCTTGAATTCAAAAATGGCTGGGGAAAAAACTCTCCAGATCGCCTTCCGATACACCCACTCGGCCATGGCTTGGAGAGGGAATGCCACACACAACACCCATAAAAATGCAAGTCTCGAGTTAGGGCGGGATGGACCATCGGTAATCACGGAGAGAGAGAGAGAGAGAGAGAGAGAGAGAGAGAGAGAGAGAGAGAGAGAGAGAGAGAGAGAGAGAGAGAGAGAGAGAGAGAGAGAGAGAGGGGTGGGGGTGAGGGGTCTTACTTGCCCGTCAGGAGACCAGTAACTCAATGAATGCATTGCAGGGCTGAAGAGGGACGTCCAAAGGGGGAGACCAAGAACATTGTGCATGAGGAGAGATGTGTCATTTGACTTCCTTATTTTGC
>NC_092240.1:14255000-14257500 GCF_036320965.1 Panulirus ornatus | reverse complement strand
TACTACCCAGCCTTCAACCAACAGAAGCAGACCATCATCAACCATACTACCCAGCCTTCAACCAACAGAAGCAGACCATCATCAACCATACTACCCAGCCTTCAACCAACAGAAGCAGACCATCAGTCCCAGTAGAAGTTCGCCACCTGTACGACCGACCAGATCAAACACCATACAGCGACCGGTTCGTCAGACCAGAAAAATTCTACCAGATCGTCAAACCCCGCGACGAAAATACATCAACAACACAGCCAGCTGTTGCCGAAGCGAAAGCCTTAGTAATGAGAGCGGGTCGTAACCGTGAAGAAGGTAATTCAGGCAGGGACTGAGGAGTGTAAAGTAGTGGGTGGAGGGGGAAGGGGGGTGACCGAAGAATGTAATCAGGGGGAGACTGAAGAATGTTACTGGAGGGGGGGACTGCAATCTGCATGAGAACAGTCAGTGGAATTCAGACTTATTCTAGGGATAAGCACATGGTGTGTGTGTATGTGTGTGTGTGTGTGTGTGTGTGTGTGTGTGTGTGAGCCTAAGTTTGGATCTGATATCGAACCTCTGGACGGTAACAGATCCTTGAACCGAAACTCAAACTCAAACCAAGTCAAGAACTTGAGCCTGGAGTCGGATCTCTCATGATGGACCGCTAATTAGAACTGAATGTTAAAGTGGAACGACATAATGGCACCTCATCTGGAGCTAAGCTTCAAGCGCTTTTGGTAAGACATGGAATTCATTCCTAATCGAACTGGAATGGAGACGGGGGAAAAAAAAAAAGACAAAGGGAGTGGCATATGAACTGGAACTGGAACCATCAGAAAAAAGAAGCGATCCCCGAACTGGAAATGTGTCCATAAAGTCAGGCCAGACGAGGGCAAGTACGTCTCATGTTTGATGGCAATGAATATTCAAACTCCCGGATCCCCCTCCTCACTCAGGCTCCGGTAAAATTTTCATCCGTCGATCACTGGTACCCACACAGATGCTCTCTGGCAAGAATGGTTTTAAGGGAAGACCGACTACAGACAGCGGTATGATTCCTCTTTTTCTATATTTTACCTGGGACGGCACAGGAGACCGAAGCCGTCGTCGAACCCATGTAAATAAAGTTATATTTATCCTGTATATACCGTAGCCTGAGGTAGGTGCCCATTCTATCAACCTACCCGCTTAGGGATGGATGAACAGCTGGATTGACCGTGGTCCTACTGCCGAAACCAGGATTCGAACCTGTGGCGCTCGACTCTGGAAGGCCCGTGAATGCGTCACGTCCAGGAACGCTAACCTCTACACCATGGCTGTCTACGGGGGAATTTACCACAACAGAAATATATTGACTTTGCTTCGCTCACTATACATCTAGATAGAAATATAGGCCTATTCCCACTGTAACTCTGGATTCACCTTCGGTTTCTTGTTATAGATTCAAGAGCACTTTATAGCATCACATGTTAAGGTTAAGAGGGATTGGATGGAAATCTTGTAGGATTCATAATCTGCCGAACTTAATCTTAAGGAAAGATTTTGGAATCTTTGTCGATTTATAATAATCTGCCAAGCTCGTCTTAAAGGAGGATTTGGAAGGATTAAGGATTCATGATCAACCAAGCAATCTTAAGGAGGGATTAGAATCTTTGGGCAGTTCATATTCCACCAAGCTAATCATAAGGAAAGATTGTAATCCTTGGGCAATTCACGATCTTCCAAGATAATCACAAGGAAGGATTGGAATCCTTGGGCAATTCATTTTCTACCAAGAGAATCACAAGAAAGGATTGGAATCCTTGGGCAATTCACGATCTACCAAGATATTCACAAGGAAGGATTGGAATCCTTGGGCAATTCGTAATTTACTATGCTAATTCTAAGGAAGGATTGTAACGTCTAGATGGTCCGTAATCCACTGAGTTTCCTCAAATTGTTACGCCTTGGGGATTTCACCAGTATGAGGCCTTGACAACCTAACGAGATAGGAAGGCGTTACTCCCCCCCCCCCCCCCCCCCCTTATATCCAAGCCGCCCTAGCCCTTATGGTCCAGCTGTCGCTTCCGTGGGGGGGGGAAAGGAAGTACGTGCGTACGATGTTTTTGTAGGGAGGTGGAAGTCACCGCTACATTCCCAGGTCGAGGCTGCCTCCTCAATAATTCACGAGTCTAAATTTATCCCACGCGACGACTCTTCTCTCTCTCTCTCTCTCTCTCTCTCTCTCTCTCTCTCTCTCTCTCTCTCTCTCTCTCTCTCTCTCTCTCTCTCTATCGCGTCGCGGGAGCTCTGACTTCCTTCCTCTTCGTCTGTCTCTGCTTTATGAGGCTCTCTGTATTTTGTCATGCGTTTATCTCTTGTACGATTAGTGTGTCTGTTGCTCGTGTGTGTGTGTGTGGGGGGGATACATCTCTCTCTCTCTCTCTCTCTCTCTCTCTCTCTCTCTCTCTCTCTCTCTCTCTCTCTCTCTCTCTCTCTCTCGTGTTGGCATTTGAATGTACCTGTATATTACCCATTCACGTCA
>NC_092240.1:14220000-14250000 GCF_036320965.1 Panulirus ornatus | reverse complement strand
CAGAGAAATGATTCATTGCACGTAAATATGAAACGAGTAGAGAACATCTGTCAGTGATGATGTAGTGATACCTACGGTAGGCGGATCATGACACTTGAGTGTGCCTCCCTTCCTCGTCCTACGCCAACCTGCTGGCATATGGGATCCACCGTGGTAATGACATTATTAAGGCTGTATTTCATCCCTTGGACTCTACTCTCAAAAGCCTCCTCGTGCCATTGATGTCATGGCTTCCTTTTAGCCCGTGGTGTGATGTTTGGTGGTGCTTCGGAGACTTTGAGAGATTGACTAACTTTTGTGAAAGAATTTGGATGTAGCTACTTTTGGGCTGTTCTGATGTTTTGGAATGGCGAAGACTCCCCTGCTAGTGGAACTCTCCGCACAAGATGCAGAGGGAGGAAGATTTTGTGACACTGGGGTGCTGCTCTCCGTAGTCTTACACCAGTGGTTTACTCGACCCTACATAGATGACTTTACACAGAAAATCCACTTTTCCGCCTATACAGTCGACTCTGCCTTTGAAGATTTATGAAGACAGTCACTGATTCAGGAAAGATTCATATTACACGAGCATCGTTATCGTCTGAAATCTCTTGACCAATGAGGAGTCTGTAAGCATCGTAAACGAGAGTGAAAAAGGTGGCAAAATCAGAAGACCCTGAGGTTAGCATAAACGAAGGCGTCAAGGGGTAGGATGAGGGAGGCGGAAGGAGGCGGGAGACGCTCCAGCGACCTAACATTAATCTACGTCAAAATTAACTCCGGGACAAGTTTTCCCTCGTAAATCATGTGAGGGGGAGAAAGGGGGAAGTTGTAACTTGATGAACAAGAAAATGATCGTCTTTTTTTGGAGAGAAGTTTCCGCAGCGAAGATGGCGAACCATGGAAACACCCGTGGGTAAGATATCCATGCACTGTACATTACCGGATCTGAGATCTTTTCACGTCCTGGAAATAAGGGCCAAGATATGGGTATATTCCTCCAACCAGACATAGTCGTAACTTTCCTCCATCCATTGAAGTGAGGCAGGAATCCCAGGCTTTACTTATATCGTATTTCCAGGTAAATGATGCCATGACTCCATATATTTCTGATAAGGAGGAGGAGGAGGAGGAGGAGGAGGAGGAGGAGGAGAATATCATGAGGCAGGCATACCATGCCTCCACATATGATTGAGGAGGAGGAGAAGGCTGTGAAGCAGGCATGACGTGCCTCCCACGTATGATTGAGGAGGAAGAGAGGGTTGCGAGGTAGTAATGCCATGCCTCCACATATGATTGAGGAGGAGGAGAAGGATATGAGGCAGACACATGTTTCTGCCTCACATCCAGGAACTATATTCTCTTGTACTTATTACACTATACTGAAATAATACGTATGAGACTACTGTAAGAATCAGCCGTAGGGAAAGACTCTTGAAGCAGCAATGGATGTGATCTATTATGACAGAAGAAACATAGCAATAGGAAACCACATGGAATATGTTGCATCCTCGCGAAAGTGAATGAACCGATTTTCTTTGCAACATGAAGAACTCGAAAGGACAATGGTAAGCAGAAATAGGCTAGATTACATCTGCCCTTGCTCTGCGTTTGTGCCAGACGGCAGAGCGTCTCAATATAGCGCTGTTAGAATTCACAACCTCTACTAACATATGCCAGGGACAGACTTTTCATTCACAGTTTAGTTACGACACAATCATTATGTTTACGAGCTAGATTGCTGGTTGGTTGGATGGTCGTTGTTTGGGCTTTAGGTCTGTCAACTGCCAGATGCATCATCGTCATGCTACACCAACCAGCCGAAAAAAAATCTCTGACCTCCTCAAGTGTTGAGGTTACTTCTCAGACCACTTACACGCTCAGCGTAAGTGTGGCCTGTGTGGAGCGAGAGAGGATCTTCTTGGCTTTCAAAGCAGGTCCGCCACCCACCCACCTCCACTCAGGAACCATCAGGGCGAAAGGCTTCACGTGCATTCTCTCTTACGTATGCAGAATGTGATCAGATTTCGGCCGGGAGAAAATTTAGGTCAAGATATGAAAAAAAAAGAGGCAAATAGTTTTAGCATTAATCTAAACTCCTACAATAAAAGAGACTGGATAACACAATCAGATTTGATTAATGATCAGTGTATACACATATAAAAGACATGGTACATATACACAAGGTTAAGGTGCGGGCAACGCGAGTCTAAAATGCCCTCCCCATAACACACAAATAGTAATCACACACACAGAAGGGTCAACACTAGTGTAATGATCTCTCCCAGTAACTCACACAAGTAGTGATCACACACACAGATGGGTTAACACGAGTGTAATACTCTCTCCCAGCAACACACACACAAATAGTAATCACACGTATCGTCTGCTTACGTGAAGCTGTGTATCCAAGTGAACGGAATCTTCCACACGAACTGCTACAGTACATCTGAGTAATTCACTTTACAGAGGAGGCTACGTTGTTAGTGTGAGAATTATTGTCCCTCCTCAGTGCTCAAGAAAGAACCAGTTTATTCCCCCTATAGACCGCCAGGAAGAACCACTTTATTCCCCCTATAGAGCGCCAGGAAAAGTTAGTTTATTCCCTTAATAGAGCACCAGAAAGAGCTAGTTTATTTCTATAGAGCATCGAAAAGAACCAGTCTGTTTCCTCCTATAGAGCTTTAGGAAGAACCAGTTTATTTTTTCTATAGAGCATCAGGAGGAAACAGTTTATTCTCCCCCTAAAGGATATTAGGAGAGCCAAATTATTCCCCTTATAGAGCATCAAGACGAATCAGTTTAATCTCGGACGGAACACAAGGAAGAACCAATATATTCTCCCCATAGAACATCAGAAAGAACCAATTTATTCCCCCAGCGGAGCATCAGGAAAAACCAGAGTAGTCCCCCTATAGAGCTTCAGGAAGAGCCAGCTTATTCCCGGGACCTGTAGAGTATCCGGAAGAAATAGTTTTTTCCTCCTATAGAACATCTGGAAGACCCGGCTGAGAGATGGACTTCCTACTTTCCTAAATCAATAAAGATTTTCCCAAGGCACTGGTATATGGCCAGGGAGAAGGACCTTCCTCCTTGGGTTGGTAAATATCTTCCTTCCTTCCTTCTTTCTTTCCTTCCGTCCTTCCTTCCTTCCTTTCTTCCTTCCTTCCTTCCTTCCTTCCTTCCTTACTCCAACTTCAACCCCAGCTGTAACACCCTTACCCAAGCTATACAGTTCCAACTCATCTATACAGACCCCACTCCACCTATACAGACCCAACTCGAGCTACAGAGACCCCACCTCAGCTATACAGATCCTACCTGACTATATGGACCCCAACCCAGCTATGCAGACCCTAACTCAGCTGTACACACCTCAGTTCAACTATACAAACCCCACCTCAACTATACAGACCCCATCTAAGCTATACAGACCCCACCTCAGCCACACAGACCCCAACCCAGCTACACAGACCCCGACCTTAGCCGTACAGAGGCCTCCTCCGCTTGACACCAGCCAATCTTGGCCCCCAAAAGTCAGTAGCAGCTGAAACGAAGCGGAGGAAATTGAAGAGAAAGAGAGTGCAAACATGTGAGAGTGGGAGCGAATGTGTGAGGATGGATGTAAAAGATTGAGAGAGAGAGAGAGAGAGAGAGAGAGAGAGAGAGAGAGAGAGAGAGAGAGAGAGAGAGAGAGAGAGAGAGAGAGAGAGAGAGAGAGAGAGAGAGAGAGAGACAGACAGACAGACAGACAGACAGACAAAGGGCAGAGAGGCTTGAGAGTGAAAACAAGAGATCTGCATAAGGAAAAGCATCCCTGACTAGTTTGTATAGATTCTTGGAACCTTCCAGAGAATCAAAGGTTTACACCCGGTCAAAGCCGTGATAATACCTGTCCCAAACCAATTCACCAATACCAACATTCCTCGCCTACAAGTCACGTAGGCTGAAGTTACAGTGGGTACAGAATAAAGCTCTGCGAAAAGTATCCCTGCGTTTGAAAGCACCGTACAACAGCACGAACGATTAAAGATTAAAGCGGTCGGTTCATTCCTAAGCAAAACGTCTGTCTTGATAAGCGTATGGCAGAGACTTGAAGACAACGATGATGGAGACTACAGGCAAATCCGAGATCTTGGCAACAGTGCGAACATGGAACGACCTTGGTTCCTGGAAGCCTCACTGGACTCAGAGAGGCTCCAGTCATCCATCAGTGTACACAGTGAACAGTTTTTGGTTTAGCTCAGTGAATCTCCATCAAAAACCAAAGGCACAATACGAATGGTCTGCCGGGGGTATAAAAAAATATAGCACCAAAAACACGCTTCCAAACAAAAAAAAAAATCACCCACTCACGTCACAAAGCTTACACCATACACCTGTACACACGTCGGTCTTCTCTTCCATATCAAAGCATCCTTTACCCTGTCTCACTTCTTCTTCTTCCTTCTCTGTAACCCCCACTTCCTCCTCCTTTGTAACTTCCATATTAGAAATAAAAACAGTGAAAGTGACTCGTTTATAACCCTCTCATTAGTCGTTTTATCTCCCTGGCTAATATGATGCTGTGCAGATCTCCTCCCCTGGTGTCTGAAGCGGGATAGAGAAGCCATAACCAGACCAGGTAATGATATGTTTATCAGGCCCCACATTCTAACTAAGGCCCTCATTCCTACTGATTCCCCCATTCCTACAGAGTCCCCCCCATTCAAAATGAGACCCCTCATTATAGGTGATGCTCCCCAAATTCTAACAGAGGCCCCCCCCCCCTCATTCTCTTTACCTTATGTATCCTTAATCTTCCTCACCATACTCCCCATTTATATATCTCTCTCCCTCCCATCTTTCTCCTCCCTTCTCCCTCTCCTCCTCCTGTTCCTCCTTCTCCTCCTCCTCCTGTTCCTCCTCCTCCTCCTCCTCCTCCTCCTCCTCCTCCTCCTCCTCCTCCTTCTCCCATCTCCTCCCAGATAATGTACACAATCGACTTGTCTCCGATGATATTCCACATCCAGGAAGAACAGCCTCTAAAGATTTTCTATATCGAGGACCCCCAAGTAAAGTTTGCTGCCATTCATGACGAGAGAAGACGACGACGACGACGAGTGAGAGGGGTCACACTTCCCCCAGGGTCCATAACCACGGCCTCAGGCAACGCGTGTCGTCGTGTAGTGATGTTGAATTCATGAGTGATGGGTGATGTTATCTTTTCTTCTCCTCCCCTTTCGCTGCTTCCCATAGTTTCTGTGTGGAGACATACCACACTGCCATGCGAGGATTAACCGTTATGATATATTCCCCTTCTCTCCTCGAAGGGCGAATCTGTGGAATTGTCTTCTTTCTTCCGTCCCTCCCTCGTACTGTAACATTATCTTTTTTTTTGATCTTTAAGAGTCAGGTGTACAAAGCATTTGAGGAACTTTGAATAATTTCCTCATTCTTTTTCTCATACTCTATCTCGTCTTTGCTCGAGATGGCTAAGATTTTGGTATACTTTGTCAGCGCCATGCTGGTCACGATAGACAAAGGATAAAGCATATATATATATATATACATATATATATATATATATATATATATATATATATATATATATATATATATATATATATATATATATATATATATGTATATATATATATATATATATATATATATATATATATATATATATATATATATATATATATATATATATATATATATATATATCATACATATTCGCCGTTTCCCGCGTTAGCTAGGTAGCGTTAAGAACAAAGGACTGAACCTAAGAGGGAAAATCTTCACTTTGCCCGCAGGGAATACATGGGAGGTATTCTTTCTACCCTATCCTTAGGGCATTTGAAGCGTCTGGGGTAAACCGTGGAAAGTTTTGTGGGGCCTGAATGTGGAAAGGGAGCTGTGGCTTCGGTGCATTACACATGACAGCTAGAGACTGAGTGTGAACGAATGTGGCCTTTGTTGTCTTTACCTAGCGCTACCTCGCGCGGGTTTGCTGTCTTTCATGTGTGGCGGGGTAGCGACGAGAATGGATGAAGGCAGCAAGTATGAATATGTACAATTGTATATATGTATATGTCTATGTATATGCATGTATACGTTGAAATGTATAGGTATGTATATGTGCGTGTGTTGGGCCATTCTCTCATCTGTTTCCTTGGGTTCCCTCGCTAACGCAGGAGCCAGCGACTAAGTATAATAAGGAAAAAAAAAAAAAAAAAAATATATATATATATATATATATATATATATATATATATATATATATATATATATATATATATATATATATATATTTCTTTTTTCTTTCAGACTATTCGCCATTTCCCTCGTTTGTGAGGTAGCGTTAAGAACAGAGGACTGGGCCTTTGAGGGAGTGTCCTCACCTGGCCCCCCCTTCTCTGTTCCTTCTTTTGAAAAAAAAAAAAAAAAACGAGAGGGGAGGATTTCCAACCCCCCCTCTCCCTACCCTTTTAGTCGCCTTCTACGACACGCAGGGAATACGTGGGAAGTATTCTTTCTCCCCGATCCCCAGGGAAATATATATATATATATATATATATATATATATATATATATATATATATATATATATATATATATATACATATATATATATATATATATATATATATATATATATAACTTTATCTGGGAACCCAACATAACCCATTCTTTTTACTCTCTTGCGGTATATATAACCTCCTTCATTATGTATTCATATGTTGCTTAAGCATAATGTAAATGGGATTCTAATGATGAATATTGATTACTGGGTCAATTACTCCCATAGTGCGCGTAAGAACCCTTATTTCCTTGCTAGCTTGCCGAAAATCTTGACTTTAGTTCGTGAGATGAATTTCTATTGGTCCCGAACGGACAGAAAATATTTCATATTTACGTAACTATAAAGTTGACCATTTCATTCACGAATGGGAGGGAGCATCCGTTTTCTAAACATTCCCGTTTTCTAAAACGAAAGGTAGACTCATATATATACTTGAGGAGGGAAATCGTCTGCCGATTCTCGGAGGAAAAATCCTGCTTGGTATGCGAATTTGGAGAGCCTGGAGCAACATAATTCTCAGGGTTTCTTTCTACCCGTTGCTGGACTAGGCGGGCCATGAACGTTAACCGCAGGAACCATAACTTCCTTTATGTTTTAGGGGTAACATTAGAGAAACAGTCTCCACGGCTGATTGTCATCGGTTATTTCATTTCTCTTTCCAGCGGTATAGTCTCCTGGAGCGTCGTTTATCCTCCCATTTGACAATGATGCTTATAGCGACTACGTCATTCGTATCTGTTGATCTCCCGTTAACTATTTTTTTCATTTTTTTTTACGTCGAAGGCTCCCGTCATGGGCAGAAGTCCACATCAAGGCCAGGCCTCAACTCAAAAAAAAGAGTGGCTCATAAAAGGGACAAAAGAAGAGACGAGGAAGAGAATTCACGAATTTTGGAGGAAGTGAAAAGCATGCGTTGAGGGTTGTTAGCCTCCGGGGCACCATCTGCTCCTCGGAAGCCGGCGATCTCCTAATGGTCTTTAGATATACCGTCTGCCCTACTCAACCGGTGATCCCCAGAGTACCATCTGCCTGCCTCTTAGAGCTACCATCTGCCTACCTCAAGCAGCTGATATCTGGAGGATGTCACCCTGTCTTTTCCTGGTGGTTTTTGAGGTACATCATTTGGCCTCCCCAGAGATAAACTTTTAAGTAAAGTTTCTTGTACATCACTGGAGATGGGTAATTATATATATATATATATATATATATATATATATATATATATATATATATATATATATATATATATTAGAAAGGATAAAAATTTTGAGCGTGATCAAGTATATTCCTATAGTCCACGGGAAAATGAAACACGATAAGTTCCCAAGTGCACTTTCGTGTAATAGTCTCATCATCAGGGGAGACACAAGAGAGAAATATAAGTCAGTTGATATACAACGAAGAGACGTAGCTAGGACGCCATTTGGTAAACATGCGATTGCCAAGACAGACAACGAGCGTATCATAAACTTATTATGTGGACAATAGGGTGAATTGTTTACAAATCTCATCAACAATAAAGTTATCCAATTTGTATAGACCATCACTAATATTAAGATTATAATTCTTTGTGTATTTAAGAATAGAATATTCAATGATATTTCTCGTGATAAGAGATTTAATAACTGAGATGGCATTACTCCAGTCAATACAATGATCATAGTTTTCAACGTGATTAAACAAGGCATTTGATTCTCGTCCCGTTCGTATACTATATTTATGTTGCGTAAGTCTAACAGAAAGATCCTTACCAGTCTTCCCAACATAGAACTTATCACAATTTCTGCATGGCACTTTATAGATGCACCCAGGATAATTTTCTGGTGAGTTCCTGATCAAGACATTCTTTATAGTATTATTGTTGCTGAAGGCAACATTTACGTTAAAGGATTTAAGCAACATGGGAATTAAAGTAAAATTATTATCAAAACGGAGAACTAAAAGATTCTTGGTGTCAATGGGAGGTTTGGGCTCATCTCTTAAGCAACATAGATATATCATAAGAACGGGACAAGAATCAGATGCCTTGTTTAATCACGTTAAAAACTATGATCTATGTATTGACTGGAGGAATGCCATCTCAGTTATTAACTCTAAATCAATTACCACGAGAAATATAATTGAATCTTCTATTATCAAATACACAAAGAATTATAATCTTAATATTAGTGATGGTCTATACAAATTGGATAACTATATTGTTGATAAAATTTGTAAGCAATTCACCCTCTTGTCCACAAAATAAGTTTATGATACGCTCGTTGTCTATCTTGGCCAATCGCATGTTAACCAAATGGCGTCCTAGCTACGTCTCTTCGCTGTATATCAACTGACTGTTATATTTCGCTCTAGTGTCTCCCCTGATGATGTGATTATTACACGAAAGTACACTTGGGAACTTATCGTGTTTCATTTTCCCCGTGGACTCATAGAAATATACTTGATCAAGCGCAAAATTGTGATCCTTTCCAATATATATATATATATATATATATATATATATATATATATATATATATATATATATATATATACGAACAAAGTGCATATGAATGCGCACTTTCCTAGGACATACAAACCTCTAACAGCCAGGCTTGAACCCGGGACCCCTGTGTTCACAGGAATAAAGCAGAGTTGAACGAAGACTTACGACTAATTTCCCCTTCGTGTCGTCCACTGCCTGCACTGATTCATGTGCCACGAGATTAGCACCAGGACCTCTTTACTGTCGTGTATATCCAAGCAGCGAAGTAAATTATGAGACCGCAGGTGTTTGACCGCCGGCTATAAAAGAACCCCATGAATTTCATTACTGTGCACAGAAAATGGAGTCATCTGTCGACCGTCAGCACTGCGTCAAAGACATGCTCTCGCTCCCCTCTCCCCCTTGACGTAGAGGAGAACGTTAGACGAAGGTGGTGCGTTGGTTGGCAACAGCCAGCCTTCCCCCTTGCTAATGTTGGCTCGGAGATAATGTAGGTGAGCTGAAATTTTTGCCTGATTCACGTGCGAACGCCTGTACGTATGTACACACACACACTTACATATACATACATACCTGACAAAAGCTAGGGTATTTGTGTGTGTGTGTGTGTGTGTGTGTGTGTGTGTGTGTGTGTGTGTGTGTGTGTGTGTGTGTGTGTATACATAGGAGTAAAAGGTTTGCTGCACATATGCAAAGTTAAGAGACTGGGCAGTTGGAGTGTAAGATTCTCTCCCCGTAGCAAACAGACAGTAATCACACACACACACACACACACACACACACACACACATACAGACACACAGACACACATTCATTTGCACATGTCCTCAGCGGTTCTAACTTTTTTCTTCTCGTAGTTTATAAAGTCAAACATAGCCTCTGTGAAATGAGACGCGGAAT
Source organism: Panulirus ornatus (assembly GCF_036320965.1). Classification (NCBI taxonomy): domain Eukaryota; kingdom Metazoa; phylum Arthropoda; class Malacostraca; order Decapoda; family Palinuridae; genus Panulirus; species Panulirus ornatus. The sequence goes on along the minus strand of NC_092240.1, from coordinate 14,240,065 downwards.
CACCTGTATCTGTCAGATCCATCAGGAAAACTCCAACGATAAATGCTTCGTTCCATGGGCCATATAGATAGATAAATAGATAGATAGATAGACAGATAGATAGATAAATGGATAAGGTAGATATATAGATAGATAGAGAGGTAGATAGATAGAAAGATAGGTAGATAGACAGATAGATAGATGATCTGATAGATAGAGGTAAATAGATAGATAGACAGGTAGATAGATGGTCTGATAGATAGAGATAGATAGATAGAGAGATAGATGGTTTGATAGATAGATAGATAGATAGATAGGTAGATATAAAGGCAGAGGAATAAAGAGATAGTTGCATCAAAATTAACACCTGAAGAAGGTGATTGAAACACTTTTGGTTGGTTGGTGGACGATGCACGTGTCACGTTCCTCAACCAGTTCTACCAGGGGATGGACCGAGATGATGGTGATGATGATTGGCTGGGGCGCATCGTGGCGTCTCTTGTGAGAGTTTGGGCAGGTCCCGGTGGCATGAGGTGTGCTGTGAGCTTTTAGCTCGGTGTTAGGGAGCGATGGATGGTTGTGAGGTGGTGTGGTGGCCGTGGTGGGGCAAATGACGCTGGTGGGGGGTTGTGGTTCAGAGTTGTGGTGAGGTTGGTGACAGAAATATATCAGCTTGTCACATATTCTTCCTAGTCAGTTTCCTCACCAATATGTATATATAGTATCCCTGGGGATAGAAGAGAAAGAATACCTCCTTCGTATTCCCTGCGTGTCGTAGAATGCGACTAAAAGGGGAGGGAGCAGTGGGGGCCCTGGAAATCCTCCCCTCTCGTTTTTAGTTTTCCTAAAGAAGGAACAGAGGAGGGGGCCAAGTGAGGATATTCCCTCAAAGGCTCAGTCCTTTGTTCTTAACGCTACCTCGCTAACGCGGGAAATGACGAATTGTATGGAAAAAAGAATATATATATATATATATATATATATATATATATATATATATATATATATATATATATATATATATATATATATATATACATATATATATATTGCAGGAGGTCACTGCGTGCTCGTGATCTAGTATATGTATAAAACCAGAGGAAAATTAAACACAATAAGTTCCCAAGTGCAATTTCGTGTAATGATCACATCATCATTGGAGATACAACGGTGAGATAGAAGACGTAGAACAGTCAGTTGATATACAAGGCATAGACGTTGCCAAGACGTTTCTTATGATTTTATTGTATGATTTACTTTTTTCCTACAATACTTAATCTAATTATTCTGTGTCAGGATCACTCTCTCTCTCTCTCTCTCTCTCTCTCTCTCTCTCTCTCTCTCTCTCTCTCTCTCTCTCTCTCTCTCTCTCTCTCTCTCTCTCTCTCTCTCTCTCTCTCTAAGTTGCAATTACCAATGGCTTTCGACAGTGGCGGACCGTCCAGCCTCCCCACAAGCTGGCGAGTGTATGTAATTACAGTAACGGGATCGGCGCGTGTAATGCAACGTTCCAGCCCCCCAACAATCCCATCAGACCCGCCACATAATCTTCCCGGCTTCTTCGTGATATAATTCCAGCGGCCTGTCGCTTGCTGGGGAGTCGCCCGTCTATATTAATTATGTAGGTCCTTACCGTCTCTCTCTCTCTGTGGGTAATCTCTCTCTCTCTCTCTCTCTCTCTCTCTCTCTCTCTCTCTCTCTCTCTCTCTCTCTCTCTCTCTCTCTGGCGAAGTAGCAACGCCAGGAGGTGGAAGTCCTGGGGTGGTTTCCTCCGAGGCACGTCCGCTGTTACTTTCTGACGAGCTTTTCACAAGACGCCATAACTTCAGATTACTCAACACCATCTTTATAAGTACCTCGATTTTCTCTTCGTAGACAGAAGGAAAAAGAAAGACTGTTTTCCTGACTGGATATTCGGTATCTCCTATAAACAGGAACATAAAGATGATAGTAATCATTCATTATAAAAAGATACACATTCCTTTTTCGTTTTCTTCGTCTCATAAGTCGTGAATAACCACGAATTACATGAAAATATTTCATGCAAATCTTTTATAGGGTTATTCACCCTCCATATATTAAAAGTGTTCCATGCACAGTGAAATATCTTAATCCTAAAGGAATGATCGTGACTTGAGCTTCCTGACCATGTCATACGGTCCTCTAACCTATTGTAATAATAAGGTTTGCTCTATTGTACATAGCTTAACATGACCATGTCTCTGGTGTTGGATCTGTGTTTAAGGTGGACTAAGGTCTAATGGATCCCCCTTTCCCTTGCTGGTTCGACGGAGGTAGGAGGGGTGCAGTTTCCATATGTGACCTGGGAACTTAGATGCTGGAGAGATGAGGAGAGACAAAGGGGTGATAAAATAGGTACTGTGGAAGAGAGGTTTGTATTGTGCAACCTTAGAAACCTCTCACAGCATACCGGTCATATGGAAGGGAGATCAGTATTGTGCACCCTTAGTAGCCCAATTCAGTCTGGTAATGGGGAAGGGAGGTCTATATTGTGCATCATCAGGAACCCATTTTTTTTTTACTTGCGACACTGCGGAGGAGGAGGGCCTACGTCGCGCATCCGTAGAAACTTAGCTCTATTTCATTATGATGGAGTTTTCCACCTTTAGACACCCAACTATTTCATGGCAATGTTTAGCACAGGGGATGGGGAAAATCTGAGCGTATGCATCCTTGAGGAACCCATTACAGTTCATGTTTTTCTCATAAATCCTTGAGTACAGAGGAGGTGTTTCCTCACCTCCCCCGGAGTCCAGTGTGTTCATAGTTCCCTCTCACTACTCGACCTCCGACATCCTCCGAAGTCATCACCACCTCCCATCTCTCCAGATGTTGTCACCTATCTCACGTACAGGTGATCTGTGGTGGTGGCCACCTCCTGCTGTCACAGTATCCTACATGCTTTGAGGATCCGGGGTCCCACCACGGAACTCGTATCGAAACTGGTGACTGAATGAAACAGGGACGGTGTTGGAGGAACAGTCGTAGACGCCAGTTGGCGTGACTTGCTTTGTACGTGTAGCACCAGAGGAGCCTATTGTCGTGACTTGATGTCTTCATATTACCTCGCTCGGGTGATTTGTAATTTCTTTCACACCCTGTAAGTTACTCCCGCTCCAGTGCAGTCCACCCGTTATCACCAGTGTTCTGTAGTCTTACCAGCACTTGGAAACATTACCCTATCAGTCGAGTAATGTTCCCAGGGGGTGGTATAAAGGAGTCATCTCAATCTCCTGCATGTATAGTCCTTTGAACAGTTGGAGATATTCAATCCTATTGAAATCTGATTACTCTCCACTTATAAGGGTAATGCCATTACCATGGTATAAGACTATCCAATTCCTTGTCTCACCTCGGTGCCACCAACCGGCAAAACATTCCTACTCCACCTAGTCCTTTCTCGCGTCCTGGTTCTTTGCCTCCTCTGAACTCGAAGTCTCCCAGGGTAAAATTAATCTTGACCCGTCTCGCTAGGTACTCAGAACAAATGGTTCCTTAAGTGGTTCCAACTCTCCAGTGGAATCACGTGCAATGCAGGACTTTAAAGCACTGAGTGGTTTAGGATTCAACTCCCTCCTCCCCCTCTCTCCCTCACCTTCCACCTCCTTCCCTGGGGCTTCTTGTGGTCGTGATTTTTCGTCCTGGAAATTGTGGAAATAGGACATCTCGACCCCTGGAAACTACTGCGAGGCATTTCATGGCGTTGTGTAACATAGAGTGGAAAGTGAGAGGTCACATAATAAGTCCGGGAATTTGGAATCATAGTCTGGAATACTGGAAGGTAATGGTTGAGATCACTGTCCTAGATATAGTGGACGACGCTGAGACGTCTGGCATAATCCGATTGGATCACCTTGGGTCTGGGACGCTAATTTAGAGGGTGGAGGACTTTAGACTTAGGGGTCTCTGTAACGTCTTGGGAGCAAGACAAAAGGAAGAGCCTCATCGGAATCTGAGGTCTGATATACAATCCAATAGTCCTGAAAGTACTGAAATCCCTCTGATAACAGATATGAAACCCCCTTAGAATAACTACAGCGTATGTAACTCATCAAGCCCTTTTTTATGTATTTATCATGATTATTCATTTTATGATTAATGACCATCAACAGCTGGAGGTCATTCAGACACAAGCCTGTAACATAACTTCAGCATGAGGAATACGAGAGATTGCTGAACCAACCAGTAGTACTAATGAGGCAGCCCGAAGTAGATATGAGATTGGCGAGGGGGATTTTATTGGGTCCATGAACCAGATAAGTGGCTTAAGGATTTTCTCCTCTTTTTTCCAAGATGTCAGAGAAGTCATTGGAATGGACTTTTTAAACTCCCGGAGCAATTAGATTGGCCGAAACTCTCACTCATTAAGGAGGGATGAGAATCGATTAAACGTCGAACTTTAGGAACATCAGCCCGTCCGTAATCGTCGGCTTCCAGTGCGCGGAAACCACATTCCATCTATTTCGAACTTGATCTTTTTTCTATTTGGACATAACTTTATCCTTTGTCTTATCCTGTAAAACTCCCGATGCAATGAACATCGCAAATTTTGTTTCCTTACAAGCAGTGGGGCGTTGTATTTGTATGCCAAAATGATCTTTATCTGAAATGGCTATGCCACACCTATAGAGATAGGCTATGCCACACCTATAGAGATCTCATGCATCGGGCTGGGTAACTTTTGCCTCGACCTTCTTAGCCAGAGCGGATTCAGAAGCCTTCCACCGTCATCAAACTCGCCAGCTGTCACCGTTTCCAACCATCTAGCAAAACTGATTCGGTACGTCGCAAGCCAGTAAGATCTGAACCTGGGGCACTCAGGTGGCCGCTGCATCCCATAGTTTATGTGTAGAGGCTAGCCAAAACGAGAATTGACCATTATGATAACTCCTTCGCCCCTTGGTTAGTGCGGTTGTGCAGTTCGCCTTCGTCTTCCGTCTTTTCCCTCCTCTTATAACCTCTCCACCTTTAAGATTCAGGTCGGCAAACATCCGAGGTCAAATTAATTTCTCAGTTTTTCTTTTTTTCATACCCTTCATTTTTCCTTTCTTCCAAAACGGCCATGATTGGGGCTTGTTTTTTGCCCATGCCGTCCCGGGTACTATGTAAGAAGAAGAGGAAAAAGAGAGAAAGAACGAAAGAGAGAAAGAAAGAAAGAAAGAAAGAAGGAAAGAAAGAAAGAAGAAGAAGGGGAAGAAAGAACGAAAGAAAGAAGAAGAAGAAGAAGAAGAAGAAGAAGAAGAAGAAGAAGAAAAGAAGAAGAAGAAGAAGAAGAAGAAGAAGAAGAAGAAGAAAAGATCGAAGAGAGGGATAAAGAAGGGTAGATAACAGAAGAAAAGAATTAATATAATTATTATATACATGTACATTATGCCCTTCTCTGTCTTCACTAGTTCACATTATCCACAGCAATTTATCTTGTTAGAAATTGCTACATTCCTCCATATTCCAATGATTAATCAATAATCCAAAAAGAAAGCAGATTAATTACCTGATTAACTGCACATTTATGCTCTGTAATTCATTCTAATCCCCACGTATTGGTTCGGCTTCAAATAAGATTTTATTTTATTTTTTGATATTAATAGGGATTAACAGCAAAATAAGACTGGGATGTAATGAAAGGGTATTTTTTTTATATTTATGAGACTGATATTAGCCTCCATTCAAGTATTACCAAACAGTAACTGAACGTTCGTCTGACTATATATCTACAGTAACAGAGACGATACGGACCAACACATACCCTAATCAAGGCTATCTTGGTTGGAGAGGAAAGTATGTAGTGAGGAGGGGGGAAAAAGGATGAACAGATTGACTCCATATGTCCTTTGGTACTTGAAATCCTGACTCCAAAAGGTAGAAAGGGTAGAGAGATTGTAGGTAGATGGAAAGACAATAGGAGGAAGCGTATTTCAAATCCTCACTGTACTAGGAAAGGAGGAGGTACCACAACGGTCAATTCTCGTGTGGTTGGCATCTCCGTGGAAACTAAGGGAAGCAGTAGCAACTCGTGCGCCGCAGGTCAGAGCGTTACCTACTGGCGACAGGATACCTATACAACAGATAATAGGCTACAGCGACACCACGGAGGACGGAATGGGTTTGGTGGAAGGGTGGGTGACAGGAGAGATCAGTGGGGCAGATGGCTTTTTTTATTCCACTTTGGCTAAGAGGAAGGTGGAAGAGGAGCCATTCCAGATACGTGAGTTGCAGTTCATACCAGGGAGAATGGGAACTCCTGTAGATGCAGACCTGCTGAGTACAAGAAATATAATCATGGCACCGCTGCAACTTCCCCCTCAGCTTTTGGGAAACGTTTCTTCCTTTTTTTGTGCTAGTGATTATGTGGTTAATTTCTACTCTCATTTTCTTTTTCCTTTACTTTTTTTTTCTTTCACCCGAGATGACCTTCACAGGGGCACGTTTTGCCCATGCCATGTCGGTCGCTATAAAGAATCACTGGAGTGGAGGATAAGGTTAATGCGCGAACATATCCATGTTACAGCAAGGATGTATTGTAGTGCTCTGAAAATGAATCGTTGGGAATGAGTAAGATTTAGAGGGAGAAATAGGTAAGAATTGCGTTTTTTTTTTTTCACAACTGGCTTTTAACTAGATACTGCTCCCCCCACTCCACTGATGCTGAAAAGGCTTAGAGGATATTTGAAGAGAGGAATATATTCAGGGCAGAAATAGAAGTATTAGAAAGAGGAAGGGAGATGAAGTACGTAGAATGGAATCATCGGTACATGAATGATTAGGGTTTCATGCCTAAGGAGAGAAGGTCTTGTATGGAGAGACGAAAGAGAGTCGGCTATAGGGCGGGACCCTGGGGTACGCCACTGCGTTTACTGCAGTGGACTAATAAGAAAGAAATTTGTGGTTTTCTGTATTTGATTGCATTGATGACGTGTGTGTGTGTGTGTGTGTGTGTGTGTGTGTGTGTGTGAGTGTGTGTGTGTGTGTGTGTGTGTGTGTGTGTGTGTGTGTGTGTGTGTGTGTGTGTGTGTGTGTAATTTCTTACCTGTGTTGTGTAAGGAGGGAGTTTTATATTCGTGGGGCCCCAGTCTCCTGAACATTTCCTACTATCACACAGCTTTTCAAATTTATGTACGCTGTCTGTATATATACCACGTCCTCAGTCATTCTGTTCCACTCACCCACCGCTCCTATACTGTAAAAGTGTGCTTGTGTGTATGTTTGTGTGTTCGACATAACACTTTATTTTTCTTTATTTTTGCATATGTTTCTTAAAGCCGAAAAGAAATGTTAAATAACTCAAGCTGCAGGTAGCGTGCATTGTGGCCAGGACGTGCCTGGTGGGGAGAGAGAGAGAGAGAGAGAGAGAGAGAGAGAGAGAGAGAGAGAGAGAGAGAGAGAGAGAGAGAGAGAGAGAGAGAGAGAGAGAGAGAGAGCGGAAGCAAGGCTTCTGAAAATGTTTGTTTTGGTTCATGTATCTCGAGCGCCCTCTGGAGAGTCGTCGTGTGGTAGTGTTGCAGCCGTGTTTCATCTTACGTGTGTTTACCAAAGTAACCCGGGATGCTGTTGTATACGTTCGCTTTGTTAGATGTCATGGGACGATATAGAATGTTGTGTGCCATTGATGAATCTTAGTGACTTTATCACCCTATTTTTTTTTACACACACACACACACACACACACACACACACACACACACACACACACACACACACACATATAGTGTCCTCAGGGATAAACAGACATGCAGTAACTTTTACCTTTTCACATTAACGGACGTGTTCCTCAATAGGAAATGATGTTATATGATCATGGAGGCAAACGATTAAGTGTCATAGGTGACTGAGATGTGATTGAAACATGTTTTTCTGATACCTTGGATGGTGGCTGAAATGTGTGTGTGTGTGTGTGTGTGTGTGTGTGTGTGTGTGTGTGTTGTGCGAACAAGGAACTTATGGGGGGATGTGTCGGTGTTTTCGTAGCTTTAACGTTAGGGTTACAAACCCCATTGATGGGTTACTAGGTCAGTGGCCAAAGGTCTTTCCGTCCTACTGAAAGGTCATACCATCGTGCTCGGTACGAACGTTCAGGATCACGATGGGCAAAAAAAAAAAAAAAAGAAAAGAAAGACCACTATATAGAAGACCACTATATAGAAGGTCACACAACATCCTCTGCTTCGTAAACCCCGGCCGGCTTCATAAAGGGCGTGAGCGAGATCGATGTTGTTGATACTCTACTCTCACCTGACGGTCCGGTCGCCCCACCCGCACCAGCTGCCCGATAAGATAAGCTACGGGCCGAGGGCCTGGTGCGAAAATAGAACTCCTCCTCCTCCTCCTCCTCGTGCACCCCCCTTATCCATGACGCGTTCTGGTCCCGTCCATGGCTCTGCGCGACCTCAGTGAACTCGTTTTTTTGGGGGGAGAGCCAGTTAGGCATTTCCGTAGCCAAGTTATCATTTGCGATAAATGAATCTTTCGTTATCCATATGATTTTCTCGTGAAAGATGTTCGTAAATGATCACGTCGCTTTCAGAGCAAGACATGGCATCCTCTTGTGTGTGTGTGTGATTGTGATTACAATCTGGAATTGCTATTTGTGTGTTACGGGGAGAGAGTTTCACACACGTGTTGCCCTGGCTATTAACCTTGTTCATACGTACCATATCGTTACACACACACACACACACACACACACACACCATAGTTTAGGGCAGGTGCCCATTTACCAACTTGCCCCGAGAGCAGGATGAACAGGTTTGTTGGCTGTGGACCGACTGCCGCGACAAGAATTCGAACCCAGATGGACCATTGCGCGATCTATGGTCAGTGATGCTAACCTTTACACCACGGTAGCCCATGGAGTGTGTGTGTGTAAGTACACACACGCAGTGTGTACTTACTAATCAGTAATTAACTGTTTGTATTCTACGGGGAGGGAGTTCTGCACTAGCGTGTCCCCATATCTTTAGACCATCTCTACTGTCATACATTAAGCTTTTCTTTACTGTACACATAAACTATTTCATTACTAAATTCATTTTATTCGTCCACCATTCTTATACCCTTAAAGTACTTCTTTACGTTCTCTCTAACCACTCTTTTCTTAGTTTCATATCAGGGCCTTTGGTTGATGTCCCCACATCTTTCGAAGAGCTAGTCATCATCTACATTATCAAGCCAATTCATAAACTTAAGGAGTTATGATCAGTTCACCTCCCTCCCCCTCCCTCACTCTTCTCTCCTCCACAGTGGGTAGATTCAAGACGTCGAGTCTCTCCCTGTAACTCATCTCTCTTAGTTCCGTTACCGTTTTTGTTGCCCCTCCGCTGGGCTTTCTCCATTAGTTCTCTGCTCTTCCGCAAGTGCAGTTACCGAACCTGAGAAGCGATATCGCAATCTTGGTCTACAGCAGGATGTGAGCCGCAGTAACTTTATCACTTGTAGAGGAAATATGAACCTATCACTCGGTCAGTGGATATTAGAGATGCCATAACGCTATCGGCAAGCGAAAAGATTATATCATCATGTGCGAACCAGGCCCATGTGACTGAACTTTACATTTTTCTTTGCAAAACCTTTAATGGATCTGACTTTTTCTTCGTCACTTTGCTGAAGAGGGTCGTACGTCATGGGCCGAAATATAGAGCTCCAAGAGTTAATTGTGCATTTATCCAGTGTAAGTTCTATCTTCGTATGTGTATTTATACGTAGGTTGGCCTGACCGTGTACTGCTGGCAGGGGCGAGGTGGTTCTTGCGTACTTCCGTGGTGCTGCTCACCGCTCCAGTCTCCACATAACGAGGATTCTCTCTCTCTCTCTCTCTCTCTCTCTCTCTCTCTCTCTCTCTCTCTCTCTCTCTCTCTCTCTCTCTCTCTCTCTCTCTCTCTCTCTCTCTCTCTCTCTCTCTCTCTCTCTCTCTCTCCGCCACTGGCACTCGGCCCCTATCATATTCCCATTGAAACTGAAGCTCTGAGTGTCCCTGTAGGCAAAGTATTGACTCGTTTCCCCCACAGAGGACGATCCTGACACACTAGACACATCCTGCAGTGACAGAGAGCGAGGTATGACCTAACTAGGAATGTGGTAGGTCTTAGCGTTATGCAGTGCCCTCGAGGGTTAGGCAAGCACCACTGCAAGCTGCTGCTGTGCTGATCTGGGTGGTACTAACTGACCCAATACTGACCTCGCCTCTGTCCTGCGTAATGCGGGATGAAATTTGTTGTATTACCAAGGCAATTAGTCCAGTGTCGTTGGTAAATTACTACACTGATTCATTTTCCTTCACTTTTCCACACTCGATGCATTTTCGTCGTGTTTTTAAATTGTCACTTTCGCCCTGTATTTTCTTACTTGAACACCACGAATATTGCATCATACACCTTACTTGAACATAGAGACGACTTCCTGTGGACGATACGAAGATCTCGTGAGTTTTTAACACTATGTACTGTTACTGCTAACTTTGTCACAGTCTTAATACAAACTACAAAAGCCCTTAAAACACCACATCACTTCTGTTATTCTTTACCATCTAATATTCTACTCAGCGATAACTAAACACTTTTAAGGAAATATCCTTAACTGGCAAATCTCTCGCGACACGTATGTGTGCGTGTGTGTGTGTGAGTGAGGCGTGGGCGGACCGTGTGCCATGATGGTAGATGATCCGTTGATCCCGGCAACAAACGCCACGCTGTATATGACTCGATACCCTTGCGATTCACAGTGTCTTATTCAGTGAACTAAATTATTATATCCTCGTCGTCGTCGTATTCCTAATGTATAACGACCTACTACACTGTAATCCTAGCGGAAGATGTGTAAAGTTGAACACACTTGAGAACCATGTTTCCTCTTTGCATCGTACTCTTGCCCGGATTCGAAATGTTTACGCAAGGAGTGACTGAGGTCAGCCTTAAGGTTAGACACACACACACACACACACACACACACACACACACACACACACACACACACACACACACACACACACATACACACACACACACACACACACACATGCACACACACCCACCCACTCACACACACACACATGCACACGCACACACACCCACTCACACATACATAAAAAAAAGTATATATATATATATGTATATATATATATATATATATATATATATATATATATATATATATATATATATATATATATATATATATATATATATATATACTTTTTTTTTATGTATGTGTGAGTGGGTGTGTGTGCGTGTGCATGTGTGTGTGTGTGTGTGTGTGTGTGTGTGTGTGTGTGTGTGTGTGTGTGTGTGTGTGTGTGTGTGTGTGTGTGTGTATATATATATATATATATATATATATATATATATATATATATATATATATATATATATACATTGAAGGAATATGCATCAATGTACATCATGCTTACAGCATGATTTACATACCCTGTGTATATTAGGCGTATTTAGATCACACACATACGTTTAATAGCACCAGATCTATTCATCTTTAGAGACTCGACCTCACATGGGAAGTTAAGAGTCGAAATCAAAAAAAGTTAACAGCAAAAGAATACGTTAAAATGACAGCGATTTGTTAAATAGATAAAAAAAAAATGGGTTAATTTCTCGCCCTGGTGAAATTAATCTTTAAATTCAAGAGGCTCGAGCACACTCTGCTGGGCGTCTGTCACTTTTGTCTCTTGACATTTTCTAATTTTTCAAGGAAATTAAATACCTCGGTCGAGTTGAAATTACTCTCGCATGTTTGCTAGATGGTTCGAGACTGCAAATTGTTTCCAGCGGCGCTTGGATGAAAATAGAGAAACTTTTATATAATTGTGGCTAGGGGGAAAAAAAAAAGATGTATTAAAAGGATTTTTGGCCAGATTCATTTTTTTTTCAAACTTCTTTCTCCTCACAACGGCAAGGATAACACCTGTCACCCCAGTAGAGCTCTACGCTTCTTTCAGTAGATTGTAAGAGTCCCCCCCTCGACACAAGAGGCTCCTACCCCCATTTTCATTTCGACTTGTTTGCATTCCCCTTTCCAGTACTGAAGCCTGTAGCCCATTTTCTATGTTCGTCCTCTTGCATAAGGGAGACTAATTCTATTTTTTGTGTAATGTAATCCCCCACCCCCTCTCCTTTGGGATCACAGCGGCCCATACATACATACACGTCATGTAATCCTCCTCCTCCTCCTCCTCCTCCCCGGACGCACTGGCAGCCGGTGTGTGTGTGTGTGTGTGTGTGTGTGTGTGTGTGTCTGTGTTGATCCCCTCCCGCACGGAGGTATAGCAGCGGCTTTTCCGCTCTATATAGTAATGTAATCTTGGCGAGGGGGGATGCAGCGTCCTCCAGCTGGCATGGCGAGTTGGGGAGGTCAGTGTTGGCAGCGGACGCGTCAGGGAACCCAACAAGAGGAGGGAGAGAAATCCTCTTCTTTTTCGAGGAAGGGAGAGGAGGGTGGAGGGGGTGAGGGAGGAGGAAACCTTTAAGATTTTGTCTTCTCTAATTTCGGAGTGTGGGTGAGTGTGTGTCCGTCCGTCCTCGTGATGGGTTGGGTGAGAGGGGGTTTTTAGCCTGTTCTAAAGGGCTGGGTGGTTTGATGTAGGCGAAGGAGAGACAGACAGGGTTCTCTCTCTCTCTCTCTCTCTCTCTCTCTCTCTCTCTCTCTCTCTCTCTCTCTCTCTGAATATTATCTGTGTGTTGCGGGGGTAGAGAGAGAGTTCTTTTTAACACTGGTGTTGCACCGTGCGCATTGAGTCCATCATAAAATTTGTGGTTAGAAATGTTAAATTGCAGTACTGTGTTAAATCCTGGCTCCACCTGATGATCACTGTGCGAAGCTTAACTTACTGAAGGGCCATTCTATGCCATGAGATGCCTTAGAATCATCTCAAATACCTGAGGAAGGTTGAAGGTGTTCATGAACATTGTCCGGTTAGGTGGGTATAGTTTGAGTCGATGACGGCCTTAAATGACCCCTGGTAGTTTGTAGGCCTAAAGGCCTAAGCAACCAAATAACCAGCCAATAAACCAACTAATCGACCAACCAGTAACTATCCAATCAGCCAGCTAACCAACCAACAAACAGACCAAGGAAACACCCAGCTAACTAACCAACCGACAAACCAATTGACCAACTAACCATCCAACCAACAAACACTCTAACCAACCAACCAACTGACAAACCAACCAATTAATTCACTAACCATCCAGATGACAAACCAATTGACCAACTAATCATCCAACTAACAAACACTCTCACCAACCAACCAACTGACAAACCAACCCATTAACTCACTAACCATCCAACCAACAAACCCTCTAACCAACTAACCAACCAACCATTAAACCCGATAGCGTTTGAAGTTGTTTGACCCCACAGGATCATCACTGCGGTAGATAACACCAGACAATTTACACGTTCATTCTCAAAGAGGAATATCATCAGCAGGTACTAAGTGTACGAATGATATTCCCCACCTCTTGACATTGCACGTATCCTGGAAAGGGGCCGATGTTTAGATTTGCCTCGTGTCGGCTTTTCAGTAACCCCTTGGTAAGTTAACGCATGACTGCTGGGAGATCGATCATGAAATGGTCGGCTGTATGGAAGGGAAGCGAGGAGGAGGAGGAGGAGGAGGGAGAGGTTTGATATCCCACGCGTGGGGGAATTTCAGGATAGATATTGGTCGATATTCATAGGGTTCTAGGGGGGTGAAGCGATGTTTTCCCCGTCACAAGGGACGATGAAAATCATACGAAACTCCATGAATGTTACATGTAGATAGATAGATAGATAAACTCCACGAATATTACATGTAGATAGATAGATAGATAAACGACTAAATGAATGGATACGTGAAGATATATGTAAACGATGGAATAAACAAATATATGAATTACTAAGTTGAAGGATAGACATTTTGATTGAAAACACTCTTACCTGATCAGATAAAGTTTGTACTACTCCTCCACAAATGATATAGGTAAAGAAATAAGGAAACGATTGAATAAACAGATGTATAGATTATTAAATACATAGACGATTAAAGACACTCTTATCTGATCAGACAAGCCTGCTCTACCCCTCCTTACCTAAATAGTAATAAGCTAAACTTTCGCGTTGTTCTCAGCCTCTGAGTTTGGAGAACTGGCGAGGTTTTGACCTTACGAAACCTCGCGAAACTTTAGGTTAGACGACTTTGGCAAGTGTTGTATAGACCAGTGTCTACGTAGAATCGACCAGTAAGTCATTTTCCACAGCCATGCCAGCCACTCGCTGACGAACGCTCCTTTAAGACAAACTCAACAGCTGACGGACGTTGCTGTAAGACAAACGTACCTGTTAACGAACGTTGTTATATGACACGCGCACAAGCTGACGAACGTTCTTTGAAGACAAACGTACCTGTTAACGAACGTTGTTATATGACACGCGCACAAGCTGACGAACGTTCTTGTAAGACAAACGCACCAGCTGACGAACGTTCTTTCAAAACAAACGTACCAGTTGACGAACGTTCTTATAAGACAAACGCACCAGCTGACGATCGTTCTTTCAAGACAAACGTACCAGTTAACGAACGTTCCTATAAGACAAACACAACAGCTGAACGTTCTCATGCGTCAAACACACTAGCTACCGAACGTTCTTTGCAGACAAACGCACCTGCTACCTAACATTTTTTTTTTTTCAGACAAACGTATACCAGCTGACGAAAGTTCTTTCAAGGCAAACGTACCACAAACACTGCCACCACTAGAGCCACTGGAACTGACGTGGTTCATGACGAAGGTTGTTACTAATGACCTTCTTGCGTTTACTGTTTCCTCTTTAAATTACCCGGCAGATTTTGTAGATTGTTGCATGAAAATGTTTGTACTCTCGTCTCGCCTCAGTTTCTCTAACTCTGTCCGTCTGTCCGTCTTGCGCTCTTTTCATCCCCTTCTTTTCCTGCCAGTTTGGCTGTCTTGCCGTTTGTCTGTCTGTCTGTCTGTCTGTCTCTCTCTCTCTCTCTCTCTCTCTCTCTCTCTCTCTCTCTCTCTCTCTCTCTCTCTCTCTCTCTCTCTCTCTCTCCATGCCTAAGTGAGTGTGTGTGTGTGTGTGTGTGTGTGTGTGTGTGTGTGTGTGTGTGTGTGTGTGTGTGTGTGTGTGTGTGTGTGTGTGTATTTTTCTCTCTGTTTATCATTCTACTTGTATATCTATATTTATATGTATTTTCCTGTCAGTCTAACTATCCATCTATCTCTCTCTTTATATTTCTATGTGTCTATCTATCTATCAATCAATCCGGGATTCACATCATACACGTCAGACGTGCACTTTGAAAGAGGTAGGCATAGACCGAGAGAAACCAGTCTGATGACTTTCGTATTTCTATCAATAACAGATCCGTTCAATCTCCATAGCTTTGTTGGAGGTGACTCAGTGATGAAGTATGGCGACGTCGATAATAGATGTATATGGTGGAGGGAAGAGGGAAAAAAATTTAGTAAGAATAAAAGCAGTGAATATTGATTTGTAAGAATTCATATACAGATGTGTAAGATGTAAGTCTTCTTCTCTTACTGACTGCTTGAGAAGAACGACTGTTAACCTCCTGAGTATAGCGACTTAAGTCATCACACTCAAGTCATCCTACCTTACGGGTTAAGTCATCATACTCAAGGGAATAAGTCATCATACTTTAAGGGTGAAGTCATCATCCTCAATGGATTAAGTCATCATACTTTAAGGGTGAAGTCATCATCCTCAAGGGATTAAGTCATCATACTTTAAGGGTGAAGTCATCATCCTCAAGGGATTAAGTCATCATACTTTAAGGGTGAAGTCATCATACTCAAGGGATTAAGTCATCCTACTTTAAGGGTGGAGTCATCATCCTCAAGGGATTAAGTCATCCTACTTTAAGGGTGAAGTCACCATACTCAAGGGATTAAATCATCCTACTGTATGGGTTAAGAAGTCATACTCATGGGATCAAGTTATCCTACTTTAAGGGTGAAGTCATCATACTCAAGGGATTAGGTCATCCTGCTTTAAGGGTGAAGTCACCATACTCAAGGGATTAGGTCATCCTACTGTATGGGTTAAGAAGTCATACTCAGGGGATCAAGTTATCCTACTATAGGGTTAACGCTAAGTCATCATATTCAAGGGATTAAGTTCACGTACTTTAGAGGTTAAGTCATCATATCTAAGATGATGAGAAGTGATCGTGCTTACAGTGATAAGTTGTCGTACTCGAAGCTTTAACTTACACTTGACCCTGCAACGTCAGGAACACAGAATGCTTGAAAAATAAAGGAACGAAAATAGATTTTCAAGGAATAGAATTGTTCAGATGTGTAGTTGGTTTTCGCCGCTTGGGAGTGGCAAGGAGGCGAAAGTGAATGTCAGGTCAGGAGGGGGAAAGGAGAGGGAAGGAAAGAAGGTCAGATTGGAAAGAGGGATAGGAAAGCCATGTGGGGGAAAAGGTGAAGGAAAGACTGTATGTATGTATGTATGATCGGGAGAGTGCACGGGGAGGGGCGCGTTCCCTGGGGTGTAATACTGATGTCACTTGCCCGAGGTAAAAGTTGATCCCAGATGCACTAAGACCAGCGCCCTGCTGTGGATACTGAGCCTCGCCCGCCTACGGCCCTCGACCCTCGCTTCATACCACTCCTACTTCCTGTGACGAACCTCCCTCGCGGTGGTACTCTCTGGCGCCCCTCTCCCTTGTGTGGTGGCAGCATTACTTCCCTGCAGCAGTGGAAAGTAGAACCTCACTTTGTTCGACGACCCTCGTCCTTGTGTGTGTGTGTGTGTGTGTGTGTGTGTGTGTAAGAATCAGTTGAGTGAGTATATATGTATATATGCACACGGACCTCGAACAAATGAACTCTTGAAGGATCTTTCCTCACACGAAGAGGGAAGAGGCGAGGCCACATCTGGAGGCTCTGGTCCCTGAGGTGATCACGGTAGTAATTTACGAAGAGGGAGGTGGACGCAGGTGTATATCTATGCCAACATGGTCGCTTGATGGCTAACTAGACCGTGTTACGAGGGCCCCATAGTTATCTGAGCTGGTGTGGTATTGGACGCGGGGGGTTAGTGTGAGTAGGGGGAGGGAATGGGAAGTTTAGTCATTAAGACACGAAATGGGGGAATAAGTTTGCTCATGGTGACCAACATGGCATGGACAAAACATGTGCCCCCCCCCCCCCCCTTGCAGTCAGGGGCCATCTCGGGTGACGGATGTGAAGTGAGAGAGGAAAAAGAAAGGATAAATCAGTCAAGACTCCGCATGTGTTTGTCGACTTTTGGTCCTTAAAGGTTAGGAAGGGTTGGAGGAAGAGGGGAAAGACGGGATGAGGAAGTGAATTCCAAGGCTAAGCTTTTTAAGAGAGAGAGAGAGAGAGAGAGAGAGAGAGAGAGAGAGAGAGAGAGAGAGAGAGAGAGAGAGAGAGAGAGAGAGAGAGAGAGAGAGCTATTATTGATGGTCAATTCTTCGAGTGGCCGGTCTCCACACAAAAACCGCGGGAAACCGCAGCCAGACGCGCTCCTCGAGTCCAGAGAGAGAGAGAGAGAGAGAGAGAGAGAGAGAGAGAGAGAGAGAGAGAGAGAGAGAGAGAGAGCAACAATATCACGACGTACAGAAGCGGGTGGTTAAGGAGAGTTGGGGTGCCAGGTGCATTGATAGAACAGAAGACTTTTTGATTACACACTGGTTGATAGGGAGGTGGAGGAAGAGCGACCCCAGACGTGTGAGTAGTACTCCACACCGGGGCAAATGTAACCCCCCCGTCGATATGAAATAGCTGGTCATAAGATAAATAGAAGAAGGTATAAATTCGACACCTGTACAACGCCCGCAGCTTTTGGAAAACAACAGACTTTGTGATGCTGATCACTTGGGGTTTTCAGGATAGAGTGGAGGATATGGTTTTACCCAACATAATTACGTTTTAACAGTGCTGAATTGTGGTGGTCTGAAATTTAACAGAGGGAACGGAATGATACTTAGAAAGAAATATGGTGAGACTGTGCGTTTTAACGCTATTAAATTGAAACTAGATGCTGCACGGGTCCGAAATGAAGAGGAAATGTGTTCATTATGATAGAGAGAACGACTTCTAAAAGTAGGTTGTGAAGATAATGAAGCTCAAGTGTGGAAAATGGAATCACTAGTATATGAGTAAGTACCGTTTAGAAAGTGAAAGAGAGATCCCTTATCGAGAAATGAAAGAGAGTAGGTGATGGAGCAGTACCCTGAGGAACACCGCTGTTAATAGGATAGCGGGGGGGATGTCGCTCCGCAGTGAATAGTGAAACTGAACACTCAGATTACAAACTATGCATCAGAGAACTGAGAGAAGTAGAAATACCAGATGAAGTGAGATTAGAAAGCAAAGACTTATGCTGCCCCGTGTCAACGATGAGCTCCGCTGTGCGTTCAGCACAACGTGAGGCATCTCGGCCAGCGAAGGAAAGCCAGCAAAGATCCATCCGAGGGACGACCACTAAGTTCTCCCAGGGTACCAGAGCTTGCGTTGGGGCGATAGAGGATGGTCATGATCATTTGTGAGAGAAATAACACTGCTTCATAAAGTGATCGTTGGGCGGCGCACCACCCCCGCCCCCGACCGCTTACTTCTTCTCCTTCAGCGCTTCCGCCACCTCCTGACGCTGGTCCTGGTGTCCCTCATGACGCTACTCGTAGATAACCCTGAGTGGCTAGATATAAGGGTATTGTAGTGAGAGGGCCAAGAAATTAAGAAGACAAGGAGAGATGGAGAGCGTCGCAGGAGTGGCCGTGTGTGGAGAATTGTCATAAGCTGATGGATTGTGGCGAGCTGGTTCACATTAGACTTGTCCAAGGCCCCCGACGTTGCAGTACTCATTAACGACACAAGTCACTTGTTGATTCTGCTTCGATTTTGCATTTTGGTTAGGAATATTATGTGCAGTTTCGTCGTCTATCTTATCACTCCCCTCCCAGAGAATGGAAGAGCATCCCCCCCCCCTATCTCCAGGATTTAGCAGCCTTTCTAGGACTCATCTCTGAAAACTCCCCAGTCGTCACCCCAGCATCTTCCCCAGGTCTGACCCTTCCTGCCTTCTCAGCCCTCACCTCTTCAGCTTCCCAAGCCATCATCCCTTCAGCCTCGCCGCCCCTCTAACCTTCACAGTTCTTACCCCTCTAGTCTTCCCAGCCCTCACCCCTTCAGCCTCCCCAGCAATCCCAGCCCTCACACCTTCAGCCTCCCCAGCAATCCCAGTCCTCACTCCTCCAACCTCGCCAGTCCTCACCCCAGCACCCTCTCCAGTCTTCAGTACTCCAGCCTCGTCAGTCCTCACCCCAGTACCTTCCTCTGGCCTCGCCTCCAGGGGGTTCTTGCTCCCCAGCGCACGACCCAACATCGGTGCTCGAGTCTTTCTTACGACGCAATACCAGTAAAACTTTCCTCGCACTTGTGGTGATAACTGAGCCACCGCCCGCAATATTGTTCCTCCCAGAGAAGCGAAAAAAGAGCGAGAGAGACTTTATATATATATATATATATATATATATATATATATATATATATATATATATATATATATATATATATATATATATATATTATCCCTGGGGATAGGGGAGAAAGAATACTTCCCACGTATTCCCTGCGTGTCGTAGAAGGCGACTAATAGGGGATGGAGCGGGTGGCTGGAAATCCTCCCCTCTCATTTTTTTTTTCTTTTTTGATTTTCCAAAAGAGGGAACAGAGAAGGGGGCCACGTGAGGATATTCCCTCTAAGGCCCAGTCCTCTGTTCTTAACGCTACCTCGCTAATGCGGGAAATGGCGAATAGTACAAAAAAAAAAAAATATATATATATGTGTGTGTGTGTGTGTGTGTGTGTGTGTGTGTGTGTATAATTCTTACCATTCAGGCTTGAGTAAACTAGCCTCGAAATTCCACTTGTATGAGATGAAATTGATGTTTAGTGATGTGAACGATTGGGAGACGCAGAGACCTTTAAAAATGTCGGTGGTTTGTTGACATAGGCTACAGGAGGGCGGGTGAGTCGTCATCTTGGTTTTATGGTTCGTGGAG
>NC_092240.1:14192500-14215000 GCF_036320965.1 Panulirus ornatus | reverse complement strand
CGACGTTCGACAGCATTCAGAGATGATGGCCATTTGGCTTGTTCAATGTCTTCTTTTTGCTGGCTAATGGATTGTGTCAAATCGATCATAGACTAGACCGAAGCTCCTTCTTCCTCTCTTTCAAAACCATCGTTTCCGTGTCTTCCTCCTCCTCTCCTAGGACAACACTCTTGAATATTGCTCAGACGAAAGCCAATCTACATTCCTAATAAGATCTTTGACCTTAGTCGATCTACTTGTTGTGTTTGTTTAATGGTAATATGGTGTTTGTTTAATGGTGATTTCACAGGTAATATTCTTGACGTAGTGTCACGACAAATCCACTTCTCTCTATCTATCTATCACTGATTTTATCTTACACAAATCTATTCAACAAAGGAAAACTATCTCTCGCTGCCATCCAACTACTCAAGGTTAAATCTCTCATTTTCTTCTATCATTCCTCTCGTTCCTTGCGTCTACTCGAAGTCGTCTCAAGGCATCCTTTCCTCGTCATCGTTTCGACTCGAAGTCAACTCGATTTACCGGTCCTTTAGTTTTTACCACTAACGCGAGGGATGTTCTTCATGGCTACTGATAGTCTTCTCATTTTGTGCCACACGGTAATCTCTCTCTCTCTCTCTCTCTCTCTCTCTCTCTCTCTCTCTCTCTCTCTCTCTCTCTCTCTCTCTCTCTCTCTCTCTCCCCTTACGCACTCTCCGACGTCCCTCGTCTTCTTCCGGGTCAGTGGCTGTGCGTCATGACCTCATTAGGACGGCGGCATCGCCCGGCAGAGGGCCCTACATAGGGGGTTCAGATATCTGCCGGTGATGACGTTGGGCGAACCTGTGGCCTTCGCTCTCATAGCGCCCCGTCCCCACATCTCTACCTCTCCCACCTGTGGTGTCCCGTCCCATCTTGCCACCTCCCCTGTCCCACCATCACGCCACCCCCATCCCACTTTAACACCCACCTCTCCCCTACCCCATCATACCACCACATCCCCTAGCCCACCTTATCACCTCCTTCATCCCACCTTAACCACCTCCCTTTCCCTCCATCCCACCACCTAATCACCTCTCCCGTCTTTCCCGTCAGAGCACCATCCCGCGGCGTTAGTTCGGGGGTGTAGTGTAAAGTGGATCAACGTGTCCTCACATACCCTTTAATGAAGTCATGTGGAGTGGGGCAGTAGGTAATAACAGCTTACTCCACCT
This sequence comes from Panulirus ornatus, assembly GCF_036320965.1. NCBI lineage: Eukaryota > Metazoa > Arthropoda > Malacostraca > Decapoda > Palinuridae > Panulirus > Panulirus ornatus. Next base: position 14,213,804 of record NC_092240.1, on the reverse strand, counting down.
CTCTCTCTCTCTCTCTATTTTTTTTTTTTGTTCCTTCTCTCGTTCGTTCCTCGACTGGATTATCAATTATCGACCTCGATTTAACTCCCTCACTCCCTTCTTCCCTCCTCCCTCCCTCCCATGAAGACTAGCTCCCCCGAGAGTTGGAATTCTAGGCCTTACGTGTGAAGGTAAAGGGTAACTGGTTTTTTAAAGTCTTCTGACCTGATTAAACTTCAGAAGTCTCTCTCTCTCTCTCTCTCTCTCTCTCTCTCTCTCTCTCTCTCTCTCTCTCTCTCTCTCTCTCTCTCTCTCTCTCTCTCTCTCTCTCTCTCTCTCTCTCTCTCTCTCTCTCTCTCTCTCTCTCTCTCACTTCGTCTTAGCACACACAAAAAAGACGGGGGCTTTGTTATCATCAGTCCAGGCAGGATACCTCAAGCAGCACGTAAGAGTCCTTTGAGTCAAGGATGAGGGAGGCCTTGGCGTTAGGAGGGACGCGGCAGGACACCTGAAACACGACGACGAACCTCGGTCGATTGAATCAGGGATGTGGGAGGTTGCTGTGGGAGTAGGTCGTAATGGATGAATCAGGGTGGGTGTAGGAGGTGTTGTGTAGGTGGGTCTTAATGGATCAATCAGGAGGTGTGGAAGGTCCTGAGGTGCAAGTGGGTCGTGGTAGACGAATCACGGACATGGGGGAGGTCCTGCATTTTCAGCATGTCGCGCTAGATGAATCGGGTTGGGTGTGTGTGTGTGTGTGTGTGTGTGTGTGTGTGTGTGTGTGTGTGTGTGTGTGGGCGGTCCTATTCATATAGCTCGTGGCGGGGTTACCCCCCCAAGCACGACAACTGGTCCCTTTGAATCAGGGATGTGTGGGTGGGTGGGGGGGTGGGCATGCTTAAGTAAGTAGGTTTGTCGTCATTGTCGTGCTGGTGGGCAGGTGGGTGGGTGGGTGGTAGTGGTCACTTGACCATCCAAGATTCATCAATGACATTTTCAGGACTGCATGAGTTCGAGTTATTCACCATCTCTCTCTCTCTCTCTCTCTCTCTCTCTCTCTCTCTCTCTCTCTCTCTCTCTCTCTCTCTCTCTCTCTCTCTCTCTCTCTCTCTCTCTCTCTCTCTCTCTCTCTCTCTCTCTCTCTCTCGCTTCTTGGATGGTGATTTCCTCCACCTTTTCGAAACCTGATGGGATCTGAATGGCCGGTACTACGCTATTAACTCTTTTTTTTCTTTCTTTCTTTCAAAGTCTCTTTTTTTTTTCTAAAGAGTCGCCGGACGAAGCAAGGTCCTCCTCCTGCGATTAGAGATTGAAGATTCCGCGAGTGATCGAAGTATAAGATGTGTCTTACTTGGAAAGTTTCATCATGATGTGAATGTCAGTCCATCACTGTGAAAGCTACACTGACAAAAAAGTTAAAACTTTTGATACAGTAAAGACCAAGTTTTAGATTAGGAAGAACGAAATAGTAGTAGAGTCTACCCATTTATCCATTTTCTGTGTCTCGTTCGTCTAATCTACACCTATATCTGTCTCATTTATGTATCTACATGTATATCTGTCTCATCTATGAAACTGTGTATTTCTCTATGTATCTTTATAACATCAAAATATATCATTCGGTGTAGTTCATCGTCGTAAGGTCATCATTTATATACAGAACTTTTTTTTTCAATAGTTTATAATCCATTTATCAACTCACTGTGTCACCAACAGGTGGCTGTGCGCTTATATCTATTTCCAAATAGATAATTCAATCTCACAAAGTCCGGAATTCCGTACAAATTCTGAACTGGGAATTCTATGAGAGTTTTGGACTCGCCACCTTACAATCATTCTCAGGTCTTCTTCTTCTTCCCTTAATTTTTTGCTTCTAGTGTACTTCATTCATGGCGGGGGAGAGAGAGAGAGAGAGAGAGAGAGAGAGAGAGAGAGAGAGAGAGAGAGAGAGAGAGAGAGAGAGAGAGAGAGATCCTCCTATACGTCATATTAACATCAACGCTGTACCAGCTTTCCTTTCCAAATGCTTTTTCAGAACTACAGCTGAAGCGGCATCGTTGTTTGTTGCGGCACGGCGAGTTTTCTGACAACATGGGCTTTATTAGCTTGAGCTTGGGATCTTACGTAATGGATTAGATCGTGTCGGGATCCAGTGGGGAGGAGTCCTGTGTGGAGCAGAGGAGGTGATCTCTGGGTCGTGGATCTAGTGGGGAGGAGTCCTGTGTGGAGCAGAGGAGGTGATTTCTGTGTCGTGGAAGACGAGCCATCGCCCTCCTAGGGTAGGAAGAGATCGTGTAGGGCCAAAATGAGGCGAGGTGGGTGCAGTGAGGCGAAGTCAGGTGAGGTCATCAGGGGAGATTATAAAGAATTCATGGGAGTCATGCGAGGGGAACTGTGGCCTAAGAAGGAGGCCAGGGGAGCTGGGAATAGGGTCAGATGACAGTCGCAGGTTGCCATGTGGAGTCACGTGGATTGGGACGGGGGTGGGGAAGAGGGGTGTCTTGTGATGTGGAGTGGAACGGAACGAAATCAGACGGAGTTCAGGTTACGGGAGGCATAGATAAGTTTTATTTCTTTGTGGACACCAAGTTGAAACGCAAGTTGTGAAAAGATCGTATGGAAAGTGAATGACGAAAGGCACGCAAAAATGACAGAATGGGAAAAGAGGAGAAGAATGGATAATGAGACAAGGCACGGAGGGTGTGGAGATGATGACTGAGATAGTAGTATCGAATGTAAAGACTATCGGAAGTAAATAAACTTATTGAAGGTAATAAGACGACACAGATAACGCGACATAGAACACGTATTCATAAAGATCTCAGCGAGGTCAGAGGGTAAGGGAAAGTGACTGGAACGCTGGGAAAGTAAAGTTCAGCATTAAGTCGCCGAAGACTAGACATATTAAATGGTGATGCCTAAAAGGAAGAAAAGAAAGCTTTTGAAATTCTCTAAAAAAAAGCGGGTCATGATAGAATCGAAGGAAATTTTCTGTCCCACTGCATTCCATCCTGTTGATAAGAGGACCTCCTTTGTATGTTGTTGATGAGAGAGAGAGAGAGAGAGAGAGAGAGAGAGAGAGAGAGAGAGAGAGAGAGAGAGAGAGAGAGAGAGAGAGAGAGAGAGAGAGAGAGAGAGATTCCTGATGGTTTCAGTGAGAGAAATGAGAATACTATTCTTTCGTTGACCCGAGAAGAAATGGCGTTATATGGTCTTACTTTGTTAATCATTAAGACTTTGTCTTCACTGAATTCTTCTTCACTGTACCCTCGTCTTCACAATATTTTTTGTCATCACTATATTCTTCTTTACTACACGTCTTCACATACCCTCATCTTCACTAAGATAGCTCAAATACCTGGCATCAGCCAAACTTGAGATTCTAACACACACACACACACACACACACACACACACACACACACACACACACACACACACACACACACACACGTTATGACCATCCCGCATGCAAGGGTCGCCTGGGATCAGACCCGCGCAGGTTCGAATCCTGGTCGCGGTTGCCTGTCCTCAGTCCACCCAGTTCCAGCTGTTCATCGCCCCTAGCTAGTCGGTCGATCAAAATGGTCACCTGGTATAGGTTAATGTGTGTGTGTGTGTGTGTGTGTATGTGTGTGTGTGTGCGTGTGTGTGTGTGTGTGTGTGTGTGTGTGTGTGTGTGTGTGTGTGTGTGAGAGAGAGAGAGAGAAAGTGAGCCGGGGTAACACGAGTGTAAAACTTTCTCCCTGTAACACACAACTTCACCAACAATTCATGAGCAAGTATTTGCATAGCTCTGCATGTGAACAGCTCAGTTTCCTGTTCGTTAGAGTATGTGGTATGTGAACTGCTGTAGTACTGTAACTATTCCTCACTTAAAGTTCGGCGTAGTTCATAAATGTATAATACATGAAATTGACCCTGTAAACATCCCTGTATATCTGCCACACACTGGCTGCTCTGAATGCACACCACCTCACCCATGTGCTTGTCCAAAGTGTGGATACATCCACCTCACCCATGTGCTTGTCCAAAGTGTGGATACATCCACCTCACTCTAAATCTTAAGCTCCTGTATGATTAACTAACTAGTAACTACCATGAACTTCCAGTTCTGTAATATCTGTAATACCTCAACTGTGTCTTTTCAGCCAATTTGGCTGCCTGCAACCAATAATCGCTAGAAAGAAAATATCACCCTTGTCATTATATAATCGTATATATCAAGTATGATGACGAGAAAGTAATGATAACAGTAGTTGATTTGTGCGGAAGATTATTGATAATACTCGCAGGCAAGAATAATAACAAACAACCACATCTGTGATATCAGTCCTTGTCATCATAACAACACAAACAACAGGAATAGAAATACAACCGACGGCAGTATCAATAAAAAAAAGATAAAGACACAAAGAACCATCATAGTAACAAAAAACTACAACTACCTTTATATCATTGACAACAACACTGTCATGTTATTGATGATGAAAATGACTGATAATGGTACCAATATTTTCCTCCATACCTGTTGAAAATCGCTATGATGGTAGCTTTCAATATGTATATATACCTGGCCTCTTAGATTTGCGATCTCCACGAGATTTCTCTAAACTTTTGGCAATTACTCATCACGTGGAGTTTGTGTTTGTGGAAGGACGACCACCGATGTTTTTATATATAAAAAAAAAGGAGGTGGGTGGGGTAGGGTTTAGGGGGGGATGGACATACTGGAAGCTTGAATATCATAGAAATCAACATCAGTAATAAACCTCACCTTTGAAATTGTGCTTTTCAGGCTGACGTCACCTCTCGAACCAAATCATGGAGGTGAGGAGAATCAGATAACCCAAGCATCTAGAAATCCCTTTATAGATGAAATATAATCCTAATAACTACCTGTTGTTCCTTCCACCCAAGAATCCTATCACGCTATTTGTGGACTAACTTAAGTTTCCAAAAAAAAAAAAAGAACATCAGAAACACAAGAATTACGTTTCATTCAGGCTTACCCAAATAGCGTAACGACCAACCATTGATCAGAAGCTATCTTGACCATCCCCCATGAAATTCCTTCGCTGACTTCTATTTTTCTTAACCAAGCCACACCATCTGACAGCCGGAGGAGGAGGAGGAGGAGGAGGTTCTTCTTTCCGTAAAAGGTTACGTCTACGTTATGATTAAGACCTGCCGATGGGTCTAGGTGTGGAGATACTGAATACAGCGGCATAACTTGGCCCTCCGTGTGACGCAATGGTGAATGTTCGCCAGTGACCAGACCTCTGGCGTCAGTGAGGGGACCTTAGCCCGCGCTCTCACATAGTAACTGCCGCATCCATCAGACGCAAGATCAAAAGGATAAGTCGATGATAATGAAAAGTGCAGGAAGATGAGGGTGTGGGTGGGTGGGTGGGTGACTGAGAGTATGGGTGGTTAGGTAACTGATGGTGTGGGTGGGTAACGAAATGAGTTACAGAACTGAACGCCTGTGTAATTCATTACTTTTGTTTCCGGTATTCCGCACTTTTGAACTGTACAAGAAATCGTGATGCAAAGGAAAAAAAAAAAGTGAACGATTATAATGGAAAGTTTTACGATTAAAAAAAGCGATGAAATCAAGAATTGATCACACGTAAGAGGGCGAATTTTGGCATCTGTGGCGACGACGATCAAAATCCGTTTATGTATCTCCTTCCGTAAGAGAATATTGCTGATGACACCGAGAATGCAGCATGCAGCGCTGATGGCTACATACATTACGCAAGACGTATCCAACACGTTTAGAAAGAACTGCAGAGACGCGAAGGCCCCCCGCCCGGATCATGTGAAAAAAAGATGAAAAAAGGACTTGAGTGTATCGCTGGTGTAAGTGACACGCATTAGTACCAAACTGCCACTGTCTGATGAGGGAATTGCACTTATTGCTACGGGTTGATATTGGGCGACCTATATACCGTGGTAGAATCAGGTTGGGGAACGACGCCTCGGGACCTGGTGACGTTACGTCAGAGCTGAGGGGAAGCAAGCGCTATTTAAAACTAGTTGTGTGTGTGTCTGTCTGTACACATAACATGAACCAGAACTCTGTATAGCGTTCTGTCGAAACCCTTTCTTGGTAAGGGTGGTATTTCAAAATGCACGTCAGTTCTTGATAATGATAATAGATTATATCAAAGATGATGATAATAATGATGATGATGATAATGATAATGATAATGATAATGATAATGATACTAATAATAACAGTAATAATAGCAATGAAATGAAAATAATGATAATGATGATAATAATGATAATGATAATGATGATAATAATGATGATAATAATAATAATGATAATAATAGAATGATAATAATAAGAATGATAATAATAATGATAATGATAATTATGATAATAATGATTATAACCATAATTACTAATAGTAATAAATCCAGCAGCAAGAGGACAGATACAAGGAAAGTAGATACATACTTGCTGCTGCAGGAAGAAAGTTATCGCCAAAAATATTAGTCGTGCCACTTGAGGCGATCCTCCCACGCGCTTACCTTCCAAGTTTGAGCCTTAAATAATTCGGTGCAGGCACGTGACCCCCCCCCCCCCCCCTCCTCTCCCCCGGTGGCGTGCGTTCAAGGTCTCATTGGCTTGTGCCTTGTACAGGATGTTAATGATTCACGGCGCTCTGTCTGGTGGTGAGGGAGGGAGGGAGAGAGAGAGAGAGAGAGAGAGAGAGAGAGAGAGAGAGAGAGAGAGAGAGAGAGAGAGAGAGAGAGAGAGAGAGAGAGACAATGTGGGCGTGAGAACTTTTTCCATGAACACAATCCGTGTAATCTACGAGTTTTCAGCGTAATTTAAAGTTGGTTGCATTAACAAACAAAAAAAAAAAAATCCCCAAAAGCTGAAAATTAGATATTAAAAAGTTCTTCATACGTAAAGGTGGGATTTTTCTTTTTCTTTTTTTCATTTTTTTAGGTTGTGGTGACATGGTTCGAATACTGCAATTTTCTTTGTTGTAATTCGAGTCAAATTATCATGGTTATGATGAAAAGGATGTGGAAGGTTTTATATTTTAGAAAGAGGTAGAATTAATTATTAAAAGTCGTGTGGGTGTGTGTGTGTGTGTGTGTGTGTGTGTATGTGTGTGTGTGTATTAGATTTGTGTGTGTGTATACACATACACACACACACGCATATATATATATATATATATATATATATATATATATATATATATATATATATATATATATATATATATATATATATATATATATATGAACATGCAGGAGGGTGAAAGGAGGGCAAGGAATAGAGTGAATTGGAGCGATGTGGTATACCGGGGTTGACGTGCTGTCAGTGGATTGAATCAAGGCATGTGAAGCGTCTGGGATAAACCATGGAAAGCTGTGTAGGTATGTATATTTGCGTGTGTGGACGTATGTATATACATGTGTATGGGGGAGGTTGGGCCATTTCTTTCGTCTGTTTCCTTGCGCTACCTCGCAAACGCGGGAGACAGCGACAAAGTATAATAATAAATAATATATATATATATATATATATATATATATATATATATATATATATATATATATATATATATTTTATATTTTATTTATTATGCTTTGTCGCTGTCTCCCGCGTTAGCGAGGTAGCGCAAGGAAACAGATGAAAGAATGGCCCAACCCACCCCCATACACCCCCATACACGTACACACACGTAAATATACATACCTATACATCTCAATGTCCACATATATATACACACACAGACATATACATATATTCACAATTACATAATTCATACTGTCTGCCTTTATTTATTCCCATTGCCACCTCGCCCCACATGGAATAACAACCCCCTCCTCCCTCATGTGTGCGAGGTAGCGCTAGGAAAAGACAACAAGGGCCTCATTCGTTCACACTCAGTCTCTAGCTGTCATGTAATAATGCACCGAAACCACAGCTCCCTTTCCACATCCAGGCCCCACACAACTTTCCATGGTTTACCCCAGACGCTTCACATACCCTGGTTCAATGCACTGACAGCACGTCGACCCCGGTATACCACATCATTCCAATTCACTCTATTCCTTGCACGCCTCTCACCCTCCTGCATGTTCAGGCCCCGATCACTCAAAATCTTTTTCACTCCATCTTTCCACCTCCAATTTGGTCTCCCACTTCTCCTCGTTCCCTCCACCTCTGACACATATATACTCTTGGTCAATCTTTCCTCACTCATTCTCTCCATGTGACCAAACCATTTTAATACACCCTCTTCTGCTCTCTCAATCACACTCTTTTTATTTCCACACATCTCTCTTACCCTTACATTACGTACTCGATCAAACCACCTCACACCACATATTGTCCTCAAACATCTCATTTACAGCACATCCACCTTCCTGCGCACAACTTTATCCATAGCCCACGCCTCGCAACTATACAACATTGTTGGAACCACTATTCCTTCAAACATACCCATTTTCGCTTTCCGAGATAATGTTCTCGACTTCCAAACATTCTTCAAGGCTCCCAGAATTTTCGTCCCCTCCCCCACCCTATGATTCACTTCCGCTTACATGGTTCCATCCGCTGCCAGATCCACTCCCAGATATCTAAAACGCTTAACTTCCTCCAGTTTTTCTCAATTCAAACTTACCTCCCAATTGACTTGCCCCTTAACCCTACTGTACCTAATAACCTTGCTCTTATTCACATCTTTTTTCATGCACATTCACCATTTCCCACATCAGCCAAGTAGCGTTAAGAACAGAGGAGTGAGCATTAGAGGGAATATCCTCACTTGGCCCCCCTTCTCTGTTCCTTCTTTTGGAAATTTTAAAACGAGAGGGGAGGATTTCCAGCCCTCCGCTCCCTCCCCTTTTAGTCGCCTTCTACGACACGCAAGGAATACGTGGGAAGTCTTCTTTCTCCCTTCAGACATAACTAATTTGCCCTCCAAGATAACGTTCTCTCTTTCCCACAATTCTTCAGTGTTCCCAGAACTTTTGACACTTCCGCTTCCATGCTTCCATTCTCTGCCATGTCCACTCCCACGTATCTAAAATATTTCTTTTCCTCCAATTTTTCTCCATTCAAACTCACATCCTAACTAACCTGTCTCTCAACCCTGCTAAATCTAATAACCTTCATATTTAATCTCAACTTCATCCTTTTACACACACTTTCAAACTTAGTCAGAAATTTCTGCAGTTTCTCACTGGTTTTTGCCACTACTGCTGTATCATCAGCAAGCAACAACTGACTCACTTCCCAGGCCTTCTCATCCCCTACAGGCTGCATACTCGCCCCTCTCTCCAAGACTTACATTTACCTCCCTCACCATCCCATCCATAAACAAATTAAACAACCATGGGGACAACACACACCCCTGCCGCAGACCAACCTTCACCTGAAACCATTCATTCTCCTCTCTCCTTACTCGTACACATACCTTATACCCTTGATAAGGGCTTCGTACTGCTTCTAGCAGCTTTCCTCCCACACCATATTACTTCAAGGCATCTCTATCAACCCTGTCATATGCTTTCTTTACGTCCACAAATGCCACATACAAATCCATCTGTTTCTCTAAGTAAGTCACACACATTCATTAAAACAAGTACCTGATCCACACATCCTCCACCACTTCTGAAACCACACTGCCCATCCCGAGTCTGGCTAATGCCCTGAACATGCCTTCACCCGTTCAATCAGTACCCACCCATACAACTTACCAGGTGTAATCAACAAACTTATACCTCAGTAATTACACACACACACACACACACACACACACACACACACACACACACACACACACATATATATATATATATATATATATATATATATATATATATATATATATATATATATATATATTCTTTTTTTCTTTTAAACTATCCGCCATTTCCCGCATTAGCGAGGTAGCGTTAAAAACAGAGGACTGGGCCTTTGTGGAATATCCTAACCTAGCCCCCCTCTGTTCCTTCTTTTGGAAAATTAAAAAAAAGAAAAAAAAAAAAAACGAGAGGGGAGGATTTCCAGCCTCGCGCTCCCTCTCCTTTCAGTCGCCTTCTACGACACGCAGGGAATACGTGGGAAGTATTCTTCATCCCCTATCCCCAGGGATAATATATATATATATATATATATATATATATATATATATATATATATATATATATATATATATATATATATATATGTAATAGTTAACCATGTTAATTACTCTTTGACTTACAGGCCCCATAATTTCGTCACGCCCATAATTACTGGGTAAATGACTAATACCTGAACCTCTAAAGATAATGATAATGGAGGATAATTACGGGCGTTATGTTGCTGTGTCGTTAGCACCGACAGTGCCAGTAAACGTAGGGTAAAGCAATCAAAGGGTCGCTAATGGTCCATCGCGTGTTACAGGTAGTTAGCGGAAATTGGGGTCAAGTGAGTGGTACCGCGACGTTGGTAGTTAGAGGAGTATGCGACAGACATTTTACTTGACGTACTCGACCTTACAGGAGTCAACAGTTTGTTATGGCTCGGTGACGTAAGGCGTCGCGTATCAACCTTGTTGCTGTTGTCCTGTGACCTCGTTAGAGTATGGTGACCTTCATGGAGCTGTGTGACGTTGATGGAACTTGGTTTATCGGTGAAATGGGGCACCTACCCAAGGTTAGGGTGCAAGATGACCTTGATTAAGGCATCCATTTACATTTATTGACCAACCCTTTGAACATGAAGGCACGACCCCTTGAGGACGACTGCACGACCCTAACACACGTGCACGACCCTAACACACGTGCACGACCCTAACACACGTGCACGACCTTAACACACGTGCACGACCCTAACACACGTGCACAACCCTAAGGCACGTGCACGACCTTAACGCACGTGCACGACCCTAACACACGTGCACGACCCTAACGCACGTGCACGACCCAAACACACGTGCACGACCCTAACACACGTGCACGACCCTAACACACGTGCACGACCCTAACTCACGTGCACGACCCTTCAGCATGACGGTATAACCCTTAAGTGAAACGGCGTGGTCTTTGACCTCCTCCTTAAAGTTCGGTTCAAAGACCACGTCATCATTTTTCGAGGGTCAGGTCGATGTGTTCTAGGGTTGCATCCGTCGTGTTGAAGGTATGGTCCGGTCGTGTTCCACGTCGTTCGCACCGTTGTGTGCATGGTCCGTACCGTCATGTTCAAGGTTCATAAGCGTCGTGTTCGAGGATCGTACCGTCGTATGCATGGTTTGAACCGTCATGCCCAAAGTTCGTCCCTTTGTGTTCAAGGGTCGCACCGTCGTGTTCAAGAGCCCTGTGGCCGTCTTGCTCATGAGAGCCTCAAGGCGGGAGCTCACTCCGTGAGGTCGTCCTCGAAGAGAAAAAAGAAAAAAAGAGTTTGAATTTATTCTCAACGTTTTCTATGTTGACTCATTATTCATTCTGGCACACATCCAGCTGACCCCAAAAGCATCATACATCACCTCGCATCTGGATGTAGCGTGTATATGTATTCTCACGTTTATTTGTAAATATGTGTGTTTATGTGTGTTTATGGAACGGTCAGAGATGCATGTGTGTTTTTAAGTCAATGATGATGCGTTGTTGCCTGCATATATACGTGTGTGAAATGGGAAGTTTTATATATATATATATATATATATATATATATATATATATATATATATATATATATATATATATATATATATATATATATATATATATATATATGTCTGGTGTAATCTACCCCTATATCTAACAAGTATTTTGGTTAATCGATAATTAGAATTTGAAATGGCTGACTGGAGTTGAAAAAAAAAAAAAGGCTGACTTTAGCAGTAAGTGGCTAACTGTAGCGGCAAAGTCGCTCATGATTACACTTATTTCCTTTTCTTTACTCAGGAGGGTAAGAGATTACCAAAGAAAGTGTAATTACCTTATTGTAATCATATACAAGAACAATGATTTACTCTGTTGTTTATATTGTTACATATCGTGAAAAATCACAGAATTACTTTTTTTTTCCTTGCATAAGCATACCCAGGTAGAAAATAGAATAATGTAATCTGATGCTAGGCGGACACTGCTGACTGAAGGAGTGAAGGAAGGCACGAGTCTTTCAATTCTCTTTTTGTATTATTCTTTCTTTTTTTCCTCATTCGTAACTCTGGTTTATGTAATTCAAGGACTTCATGCTTGACAGTGGCATCAAATTACGTAATGAATCATAAGTAGATCATTGACTCGTGGTGTTATAGCATTAGAAAGGGGTTTCTGATTACGCTATTACTACCAGCCGTACGATGAAATGAGAGTTACTGCCGGGCGTGCGTCGGTATGATTGTACTACCCGGCGTACGACGACGTGATTGTCCTTCCAGGCGTGCGACGGTATGATTGTACTACCAGGCGTACGACGACGTGGTTGTCCTACCAGGCGTGCGACTGTATAATTGTACTATCAGGCGTGCGACTGTATAATTGTACTACCAGGCGTGCGACGACGTGGTTGTCCTACCAGGCTTGCGACGGTATGATTGTCCTACCAGGCGTGCGACTGTATAGTTGTACTACCAGGCGTGCGACGGTATGATTGTACTACCAGGCGTGCGACAGTATAATTAATTGTACTACCCGGCGTGCGACGATGTGTTGTACTCCCCGTCGCACGATGTTGGTCGCTAAGATCATCAAGTCACGGCAGACGTGTCGGCCCAGACAAACCCATACATCTGACCGTTTTCAGTCAGTGCTCTGTAGATGTTACGGTCGGAGGAAAAGAAGAAAAGAATCAGAGAAAGCACCTTCATTACGGTACCTAGCGGACGAATGATTCGATCCCCGTCATTTTAAGCTGACTCTACTGCTAGGAAACACACACACACACACACACACACACACACACACACACACACACACACACACTGACAAATATCAGAATTCGTATCCGCGTGTTAGTATGTGGTCAAACCTGAAGGCTCCGGCGAAAAGCGATCGTAGAGGCATCGTGTCGGATGACGCAGAGAGAGAGAGAGAGAGAGAGAGAGAGAGAGAGAGAGAGAGAGAGAGAGAGAGAGAGAGAGAGAGAGAGAGCGTGTGTGTGTGTGTGTGTGTGTGTGTGTGTGTGTGTGTGTGTGTACCAATCCGAAACAATACCCTTTCCTACGATTCTTTTTTTTTTTTTCAAGGGATCAAAAAATATTATTCACAGTCCTCTGAGTAGAGACGCTGGGGACCTCTTTAAAATCCTCGGATTTACACAACAACAACAACAACAACAACAACAACGAGAACAACGAGTACCCCAAAACATTACCCATCCCGCCGCTGAACAAGACTTTATCCTCCTCCTTGGGAGGGAAAACAGAAGCACCTACTGTCATTACGTACCAGAGCGTCGACAAAACGTTGGTGAGCGAAAAGGGGGCAAAAAAGAATCTTATCAAAAGGAGGATTTTTTTTTTCTTATCTCCTTTTTTTTCAAAAAAAAAAGAGAAAATCTTATATCCTCAGTCTCGCATTTGAAACTGCAAAACATCCTTATCAAAGAGCGTCTGTTGTCGCGGCTCCTCCAACTCAGCCTCCGGGAGGAGAGGGAAGAAGTGTGTGGCGTTCGTTCTTGTGGTGTGAGGTGATCCCCTCCCCTCGCTCAACTCTCATGGTGGTGGTGGAGTCTTAGGTTCCTCTCTCTCTCTCTCTCTCTCTCTCTCTCTCTCTCTCTCTCTCTCTCTCTCTCTCTCTCTCTCTCTCTCTCTCTCTCTTTAGAGATAGTTCTCCTTCGTCGTGATTCATCTCTCTTCTCTCTCTTCTCTCGATTTTCGGATGCCTTGATTTCCCCTTTTCTCTTTCTCATTCTCCCTTTCTCTGTGTGCGTAATCACCTGTTTGTGATTACTTATTTGCACTGTATGGGGAGGGGGGTCTTACACTCGTAGGGCCCCGTCTCTTGAACAGGTGCTTGTGTGGGTGTGTGTGTGTGTGTGTATGTGTGTGTGTGTGTGTGTGTGTGTGGCTGTGTACGTCAGGAGCCATTGACGTTTTAAACTTCGGAATTTCACGAGAAAGTTGGAACTTTGAAGAGGTTTTTAAGTCCTTACTCATAAATTTCACGAGAAAGTTGGAACTTTAAATAGGTTTTTAAGTCCTTAATTATTTCTTTCCCTCTTTCATTGGCTTTATTGATATATTCCTGACTGATTCTTGGCCGTTTGTCATCTGCATTTGGTTGTGTCTCTGTGGACGAATGTCATGTCCACCTACAGTCCCTCGTACCGCCTGCTGTAAATCCCGCCATGATGTGCCTGAAGGGATGATATACCGTGGACAGAAAGGACGAGTGAAGGGAGGAGCATTATAAGGAGGTCTGATAGCCATTAAAGAGGCAGGGAACGCTAGGAGTAATGGTGGTTTTAGGGGGGAAATAAATGATTAGGGTAAAGACCATTTAAGGGTTTTAGGTGTTGATCAGTTTTAGGGTAAAGACCATTTAAGGGTTTTAGGTGTTGATCACTTTCAGGGCTTAGGAACGATTGGTTGATGATATAGTACAGCGATTTAAGGGATGGTTACCATAATTTTAAGGAAGTTGGTTTCTTAAGGATAAAGAAATATTTCTGTTACCTCGTGATGGAATGCATGTGTAACACAACCTATTCTGGTGTTATTTTGTGTTAAGGTTTGTTACCGTGTGTTATAGTGAGCTATATCTTGTGTCACGGTGTTACTGTGTGTTTTTCTCTGTCACTGTGTGTTGCAGTTCGGCGTTACGACACATTAATCTTTTTCTCTGCCATGTATTATTGTTCTACAAATTTTTATTCTGCTTTGTATGATATTCTGTTTCCTCCGTGTTATTTCGTAATATTGTGTTCTGTCGATGTTTTGTGTTGGCGATATTGTTCAGTGAAGTGATCTGTGTAAATACTGTGTGTACGTTTGACGTTATGTGTATTTTTTCATGTTCTGTGTAAATGTTTTATATGGGTCGTTTTCTAATTTCCATTACCATGTCGGGGTGACTAATCCAATTTATACTGCACACCGCTGGTTTAACACTTAGTGTTCCGGTTTAATCTGCAGTATGTGTGCATTTTACTGCATAACACTGGTTTAAATGGTGCGTATGAATATCTCGTAGCTTCCTGTGTATTGATTACATATATTTATGTGATTGTTGAGGGTATATGTATGTTGCGTTTATATGATCGGCTTAAGCCTTTAGATTTTATGACAAGTTAGATATATATATATGTATGTCTATATGATTGCATATATATATATATATATATTTATATATATATATATATATATATATATATATATATATATATATATATATATATATATATATATATATATATATTCCTATGAGTCCACGGGGAAAATGAAACACGAAAAGTTCCCAAGTGCACTTTCGTGTAATAATCACATCATCAGGGGAGACACAAGAGAGAAATATAACAGTTAGTTGATATACATTGAAGAGACGAAGCTAGGACGCCATTTGGTAAACGTATATATATATATATATATATATATATATATATATATATATATATATATATATATATATATATATATATATATATATATATATATATATATATATATATATGTATATTTACCTGTTAAAAGTATATATTTTCTACTAATCAACCCTCTGTCTGTTCCTCTTCGTAAAGAACATATGACTGGCATTCTATACTGCGAAGAATTCAGTGAGGTTGACTTAATATAGTGAATAGCTAAGCTCCCCTCCTCCTAGCTCTCTCTTTGTTCCTCTTCAGTGAAGAACATGTGACTGAGGATTCTAATACCGCGTTTCCAATCCTACACCAAAAAAAAAAAAAAAAAGGGAAAAAGTTCCGAACTTTTTTCAACGAGCGGGAGAAGAAGTTACGATGTAAGGGAGAGGCTCATTAAGGAGATAAGTCTCCCTGAGGAACTTTGCCGGGAGACGGAGGATTTGAGGGGATGGGGAGAGAGGGGAGGTAACCTGACCTGCCACAGGGAGCTGAGATTCCAACCTGGGCCATACATGAACGCGGTAGCTTCCGCAGCTCTGACGAGTTAACATCTCGCTTCATTAGATGAGATGTTCTTGTATCCATGGCAAGTTGTAGCGGACCAGTAAGATAAGAATTATATGTATATGTGGCCCAACCCACCCACATATACATGTACATACATAAACGCCCACATACCTATACGTTTCATCGTATACATACATGTATATACAGAGACATATGCATATATACACATGTACATATTCATACATGCTGCCTTCATCCATTCCGTCGCCACCCCGCCACACATGAAATAGCAGTTATTTCATGTGTGGCGGGGTGGCGACGAAATGGATGAAGGCAGCATATATATATATATATATATATATATATATATATATATATATATATATATATATATATATATATATATATATATATAATCTATATCAAGTAAATTTAAACTGGTTCCTCCTATTTTGGCGTACTGTCACGACTCGGAGATGAGAAGGCAGCAGACACCACGAGTGGGAAAAAAAAAAAGAATAAAACACTTAATCTCCAGGAAACATCACACGTCTATTGTGAAGTTTTAAGTAATGATTATGTGCCAAGTTGGTCAAGGGTTTTTGTGTTTCTTTTGGGTTGGGGGTTCGAACTTTATGAATCTGTTGCCTAAGAAAAAAAAAAAAGGATACAGCTTCTGTTTTTGCCGTTAACGGTGGGTTGTTTGTAAGTTGCATTGTTAGTGGAAGGTACAGGCGTTCAATAGTGATTAGGGAAAGAGAGGTCGCTGACCTGTGCATGAAACTGATTATTGGTTATTTTTTTTTGGGGGGGGGAAGGGGGTGTGAGTGGGTTAGGTTAGGATCTATTGACCGCCAAGGGGGGTCGGGGTCGTCACGAAACACACTCTCTCTGTCCGGGAAAGACTTTGAGGAACCGTACAGTCTATCCTCCGTCGGGTGTTCGAAGATCATATACCCACGCTCTTGTGGCTTGGCTGGCCCGATCCTCTCTCCTCAGTGAAAAGGGAAGAATATTGATCAATACTGTGACCACAAGCCAGGCAGGCCACTCCGCCCCTCCCCTAAACCCCCCCAAAAAAGGGCTGGATATTGCCTATGATCAATCGATGTTTTGGAGTCAACCTAAAAAAAAATAGATCTATGAAGCAAATCGAGTATCAGACATACAGACGCATGTGCGTTGTTTTTTTCTCCTTTTTTTTTTTTTAAACCCTTTCCCTTCCAATAACACGCCTGTGTGGGAAATAAAGATTTTTGAGCTAAAATGAATAACGCCCGCGATTTTTGCTGGTAGGCGTTCATTAATCTTTCCAGCTGAATGACTCAATTGTACAGCAAGCAATTGTTCGGAACCTGTACATAGAGTGCTTTTTTTTCATTATTTCTTTAGTATTAAACTGTATTTAGTATTACGTTGTATGATCAGGTGTATTTGTTTATATAAGTTTGGATGTATGGTGTCTGTCTATCTGTCTGTATGTACATATTTATCTTTTTATCTATCTATCTATCTTTCTATCTTTCTATCTATCTATCTAACTTTCTTTTTGTCTATCTATCTGTCTATCTACCTATCTAACTTTCTTTTTATCTACCATTCTGTCTATCTATCTATTTATCTATCTACCGATCTATCTATCTGGACTTTTGGACTTCGTCTTCAAGTTATCATAAAAGCGAACGAAAAGTCAATCTTCGGCAACGGTGTAGCATTGTCCGAGGACGAAAAGGAGTACAGCTTCGTCCAGGACTTTCTTCTCGAAAGGTGTGTGTTTTGTGTGTGTGTGTGTGTATGTGTGTGTGTGTTTGTGTTTGTGTGTGTCGTGTGTGTCGTGTGTGTGTCGTGTGTGTGTGTGTGTGTATGTGTGTGTTTGTGTGTGTGTATGTATGTGTCGTGTGTGTGTGTGTGTGTGTGTGTGTGTGTGTGTGTGTGTGTCGTGTGTGTTGTGTGTGTGTGTGTCGTGTGTGTGTGTGTGTGTGTGTGTGTGTGTGTGAGTGTGTGAGTGTGTGAGTGTGTGTGTGTGTGTGTGAGTGTGTGTGTGTGTGTGTGTGTGTGTGTGTGTGTGCTGTGTGTGTGTGTGTGTGTGTGTGTGTGTGTGTCGTGTGTGCGTGCGTGTGTGTGTGTGTGTCGTGTGTGTCGTGTGTGTGTGTGTGTGTCGTGTGTGTCGTGTGTGTGTGTGTGTGTCGTGTGTGTGTGTGTGTGTCGTGTGTGTGTGTGTGTGTGTCGTGTGTGTGTGTGTGTGTGTGTAATCATATAGGTAAACATGTCAGTTATGTTTCATGATTACAAATTCTCAAATCATACATCATTTATGCAACAGTGTGTATCAAAAGTAACTAGATAACACCATGATCACCTATAAGGTGATGGGGTAATGAATGCCAAGGACAAAGCTGACCTGTCATAAAGATAATGGTTCATTGCCACAAGGTTCATCACTTGAATATTTCAGGATGGTAAGAGACCCTTATCACACGCGTCTTTGGAAGACGAGTTTACGTCCTTTTTAACCAGCCGAGCTCCAGTTAGCTTCGTCTTGTGCGTCGGTCTTCATCCTTGTGGCTTGTATGCACAGAGGCGACACTTGTTCATCGTGACGTGGGCCACCTTGGCTCTTTTTTCGTAAACAGAATAAAGTAACTCATCCCTTGTAGCTGATATATTCTATCATTATGTACATATCTATCTATCATCTATCTATCTATTTAGCTATCTATATATCTGTCTGTCTATCTATCTCGCTATCTATCTATCTGTATATCTATCTATCTATACGTAAACTGAGGCGGTGAGTAAACACAGGGGAGAGCATTTGAGTTTATTCTGAGCTGAACAAAACTCAGAAGCTCTTCTCCCCTGTGTTTACTCACCACTCCAGTTTACACACTGGTCGTGAGGGATGATTCACATTCTCTCTCTCTCTCTCTCTCTCTCTCTCTCTCTCTCTCTCTCTCTCTCTCTCTCTCTCTCTCTTAAAGCCATAGAGTGGATGTGAACATATAACTCCCCTTCCTCGCCTGTTCCTGGCGCTGCCTCGCTACTCGGAAATGGCGAAAAAAACAAAAAAAAAAAAATAAACGAAACCAGCCTGTCATCGGCAGCAGATGGAAGGGCCCCCCCTCCCCCCCAACAATGAAGTCCACCTTACCCCGCTCCTGCGTAGAGGGTCAGAGGTCGCGGGATTTTACAACCCACGAACTAACAAACTAATTAGATACATGAATAATAGTCTAAAAAAAAAGGGATTTAATTTAGAACTTTTCATAACTACTGCTGGAGTGAGTTGGTTGTCCAGTGCGAGAACAGAGTGTCAACAAATGAGAGAGTTGCATATGTCACAACAATCTGTTTTATTTTATTTTTTTTTCACACACTGATTGTTTTTAGAGATCGTTCGATATACAGTAGCATTCATAGTGAACCTCAAGTGCATTTAGTGTGAAAGGTAATGTGAGAGAGGGATGAAACTGATGGAAGTTTGAGGAGTTGGTCGAGAAAACGGAAACGATGAATGACACTATTAACTCGTCAGCAGAGAGTGGGTGGGGAAACGACTCGTAGTCATATACGCGTCTATATTTTTCATTTCAGTAAAACGTGCATGAAAATTACAAATGTGGTAGATAAGGCTTGAAAATATTAATTAGATGATTATCTAAAGACGCTTGATATCAAGAAGTGTAGAAAATATATTTTAGTGGTAGAGTTCGTAGATATTTAAGAGTTCAGTTGGTGTACTTGGGAGGAGTAAAGTAAGCTTGCAAGTGTGTGACCTGCCGTGCGGGAAAGGTTGACCGAGAACAATCGCCAGTGATCGCGGTAAGCTCGCAAGCTTTTCACGATCTGTACCACTTAACGAACCAGACACGGGGTCATAGATATCACAGAGCTACACAGCCACGATATCGTTAATTGTGGAAGCCTGAAACCTTGTCTGAAGTGAGTGGCGTCGAAGGAGTGTCATGCGAGCGTGTGTGGTTCCAGACAGCGACTGAAAATATTTGTCCAGAAGGAGGAACGCTGTATCCTAGAGACTGTGGCACACTTGGCATGAGATGCCGGGTCCAACATTGTCTACGGGGATGATTCTACCGACCTACATGCAGCTACGAACTGTTCACTACCGTTAACAATTACGGTATTTACCGTTTGGTACTCTGGGTCAGCCACGATTTTTTTCGTTACTCCAGTGTGGTTCACCCCGGCTCATTTGAGTTAGTGAGTAATTGCAGTGGTGATCTTGTTAGCATCTTGTCAATGATGAGTGAAAGACCTCTTCAGTGTTCTGCTTTGAGCGGTTCACCATTCGCACGTAACCCGTGATTGTTTCTGAATGCTCTCAGGGCTCGTTTCTTAAACCACTGTATTTAACTAGTGACTTTGCCTGATTCTTAGACTACAATTAGGATTTCTTATATTTCCTGCGTGAGTAGTTTCACCTTGCCTATGGCAATGGTGCAAATTACCTGCTTGTTGAAAGTCAGTTGTTTGTTCACGTTAAGAGTTCGTATTGGTAAATGGCTAGTAAGTGATTGGTTTTAGAATAGACTTTTGTTAGTAGTTCGCGTTGGCACCTTGCAGAGATGGTATACATATCACATTTGGTTTAATATCTTGATACGTCCTGCACATCTGTTGTTCAAATAACTAAACTTTCAGGATGAACATCGTGCAATATAAGAGCATCGTTGTATCGTATATGTTCCTTGCATTGTTATATATACATGTTGCAGTGTGTGATCTCACAAACTCCACAATTCCCATAACTTGATTATGACTCAGAACGACAAAATATGGTTAAAAAAAACAAAAAACACACGAGGAGACTCCCATTGTAAACACGTCACGCGTTCCCAAGGCAGACAGAATTTACGGTCACGTCCCTTCCGTGGCCCGAGCTGTCTGGCTGGCTGGCTGGCGAGGTGCCCTAGCCAACGAGTGGGTAGATACGAGGTGGTGGCATCACCACCCACACGACAGATACAACCCTGTGTGTGTATTCATGTCCTCCGCTTGTCCCACAGAATATTCCAACATATCAGAGCTGGAGACATGATAAAGTCACGCTGCGTCGGATGAAAAGTTATATATATTAGATTCACGCCGTATTGCAACGGTAGGAAGGACTGTGGGTATTTCTCTTGTGGTTTTCTATTGTTCTTATTCCTAAATAAAGACCAGTGTGTTCTTAAAGAGGAGCATTGTTTGTTCTTAAAGAGGAACATGGTGTGTTCTTAAAGAAGAACATTTGGTTTGAGTA
>NC_092240.1:14185000-14187500 GCF_036320965.1 Panulirus ornatus | reverse complement strand
CTTCTGACTAGATTTCTGATCGTAGGTCGTATTCCGCCCATTCAAGAGAAGGGAGTCTCCAGCTAGTGTGATATAAACAGAAGCGTGAATACCTCCCTCCCCCATTTCTCTCTCCCATTGGGTCTGTCCCTTATACACGGCCGCAGCTTTAGAGCTACAGACGCGAAGCTTTGTGTGGGGAAATAATATTGGCTGTGTGGTCGCGGTCCCGGGGGGTGGCCACTCTAGGACGGAAATTGAGCTCGGCCGTAGTGACCAATATGGCAATTTTTTGGTAAGCAGGATGATCAGGTGGCTTCCAAATTCGTGGGTGGAGATAAAAGCCTCGTGCTGATATTTGTATGGTACATTAAGGTCGTCTCGAGGTCGGAAATTGAGGCTGAAGGGTCCATTACAGCAATATTCGGCATACATGACGACCAGCTGGTCTCTGATAGGTGGGCAGTGACACATCTCTTTGCGTGGAGTAACATAGGCTGCGTGGACGCGGCCTCAAGAGGCCGTTTTAAGGACACCATGACCCGCATTTCAAGAGCTCGTAATGTACCTTGGGTGAGACGCGGGGATCGGTCATACGTAGGATGTTCTCGTGTTCTATTTCAAAACGCGCGTGGGGGGAATACTACATGGCTCGAACCTGAGGGAAGATAAGGGAAAAAGACCCGAGGTAGAACGTGAGAGGAACCTGAAGAGGACCTGAGGAACGCCAGAGATTAAGTTTTCGGAAGACATGTTGGAGGATCTCTGGAAGACCTGATAAGTTCCTCAGTCCGAGAGACTCCTTTCTTATCAGGTGAAGATGATATACACACACACACACACACACACACACACACACACACACACACACACACATTCTCTGAACTTTCATTTTGAAGATTATTTTCTTTAAAGTTTCGGATCTTGTTTTTACTAGCCATAAACTTTCATTCAGTTGTGTTCAGTTCTTATGGAATTTATCAAAAGTAAGAAGCTATGTCTATATTTGCTTATAAAATGGTTGGTCTAATTTGCATGTAATTAAAATTCGAATGGTTAAAAAGATTAACAGCTCTACTGCCTGAGGTATACATTAGGCCAGCATGGGATTTTAATATTAGGATGGCATGTAAACTGTTTTTTTTAGTTTACCCTTAATATCATAATTTCGTTAACTGCCAGACGCACTCACATATACTTTTAGAAAAGAGACAGCTTCAATTAGGCCTAGTGTAAATCATCCTTGATTAATATCTCTTTGTCATGATTATTCATTCCTCAAGAACAAATATTAACTGAATGAATTATACAGATAGATTTTGAAAGATCTCAGCGATGACAAACATAGACTCTAGGTTTAGTAAAGACGTATAGACCAACAGTATTCGAGCTTACTATTCTTGTTTTCCCCTTCATCAAGCGATTCATTAATCTTCCTTTCTTCTAAGAATCTGATAACGCAAGTTAAACATGCTCCTATAACGGAGATGGGAACGATACGTAAAGAAGCTTCTCTTCAAACTTGCCATAAGAGCTAGTTTGTCCTACACTTTTTGGGGCCGTTTCTAGGACACTTAATCTCTATAGATAAAAGGGAATTTTGATGAAATTACTCTCGTGTTAACTAGGGAATATGGACCTTGTGCGAGGGTACCCTTGAGGCTCATTCTCCGGCACGTCATATAGATTATAAGAAGGCAATTAATCTACCTGCGTATCTCATGTCTACGGTGACACGGAGCGATCAATACTCTACCGAGGACGCTCTGCTGTGACGTTGTCCAAGCGACATTCGTATAGACTTATAACGTAGAGAGAATTCGTGTAGACGTATAACGTATAGGGATCAGTGGAATAACGATTAGCGTTAAAGGCAGTAATTTCTCTCTGGTCAGGTTGCATTCAGCGGGGAGGTGGTTCGCTACATGGAGGGTGAGGGGTTATGTACGTGGAGGATCCAAGGTGTGTAACGGAAGACACTGTTGTCTGCGAAGAGGTTATCTGCCGGAGAGCATGTAATGGTATTCCGACTCCTAGATGTTTATGTAGATGGTGACGGCATAGCGAAGCAGGAGAGGGCTCTTACCCAGCATGTCCTTCGGTATAGCTGGTTTGGTAAGCGTGTGTGTGTGTATGTGTGGAGAGAGAGAGAGAGAGAGAGAGAGAGAGAGAGAGTCTTTTCCGACTATGTTCTAACAACCAGAACTGTGCACTATAAATTTTTCTTCGTTGCCTGTTGCCGTAAATCCCTTATGAACAAAAAGGGGGGGAAAAAAGGAAAGTGTATGAAGCCTTAATGTCTAAACTTTAGGAATGACTGAACCAAAGTATAGGAAAAGTAAATATATGAGAATGAAAGTTATAATGGTTCGTTAAGTAGTGATTCGATCATTCAGTTTTATAGCCTGCGATTTTAGTTGTTTCAAGTTCTTGAAAGCACAGACCTTAAGAGCAGATGCCATACCTGTTTCGCAGTCGTGAACATGCGTTAAAAAAAAAGGGTTGCTTTACTCTTGCAGTA
>NC_092240.1:14162500-14180000 GCF_036320965.1 Panulirus ornatus | reverse complement strand
AAGACACAAAAAAAAACTTGTAAGATAAAAAAAACCTTCGCAAGATAGAAAAACTCCTAGTAAGACACAAAAAAAAACTTGTAAGATAAAAAAAACCTTCGCAAGATAGAAAACTCCTAGTAAGACACAAAAAAAACTTGTAAGATAAAAAAAACCTTCGCAAGATAGAAAAACTCCTAATAAGACACAAAAAAAAACTTGTAAGATAAAAAAAACCTTCGCAAGATAGAAAACTCCTAGTAAGACACAAAAAAAACTTGTAAGATAAAAAAAACCTTCGCAAGATAGAAAACTCCTAGTAAGACACAAAAAAAAACTTGTAAGATAAAAAAAACCTTCGCAAGATAGAAAACTCCTAGTAAGACACAAAAAAAAACTTGTAAGATAAAAAAAACCTTCGCAAGATAGAAAACTCCTAGTAAGACACAAAAAAAAACTTGTAAGATAAAAAAAACCTTCGCAAGATAGAAAACTCCTAGTAAGACACAAAAAAAAACTTGTAAGATAAAAAAAACCTTCGCAAGATAGAAAACTCCTAGTAAGACACAAAAAAAAACTTGTAAGATAAAAAAAACCTTCGCAAGATAGAAAACTCCTAGTAAGACACAAAAAAAAACTTGTAAGATAAAAAAAACCTTCGCAAGATAGAAAACTCCTAGTAAGACACAAAAAAAAACTTGTAAGATAAAAAAAACCTTCGCAAGATAGAAAACTCCTAGTAAGACACAAAAAAAAACTTGTAAGATAAAAAAAACCTTCGCAAGATAGAAAACTCCTAGTAAGACACAAAAAAAAACTTGTAAGATAAAAAAAACCTTCGCAAGATAGAAAACTCCTAGTAAGACACAAAAAAAAACTTGTAAGATAAAAAAAACCTTCGCAAGATAGAAAACTCCTAGTAAGACACAAAAAAAAACTTGTAAGATAAAAAAAACCTTCGCAAGATAGAAAACTCCTAGTAAGACACAAAAAAAAACTTGTAAGATAAAAAAAACCTTCGCAAGATAGAAAACTCCTAGTAAGACACAAAAAAAAACTTGTAAGATAAAAAAAACCTTCGCAAGATAGAAAACTCCTAGTAAGACACAAAAAAAAACTTGTAAGATAAAAAAAACCTTCGCAAGATAGAAAACTCCTAGTAAGACACAAAAAAAAACTTGTAAGATAAAAAAAACCTTCGCAAGATAGAAAACTCCTAGTAAGACACAAAAAAAAACTTGTAAGATAAAAAAAACCTTCGCAAGATAGAAAACTCCTAGTAAGACACAAAAAAAAACTTGTAAGATAAAAAAAACCTTCGCAAGATAGAAAACTCCTAGTAAGACACAAAAAAAAACTTGTAAGATAAAAAAAACCTTCGCAAGATAGAAAACTCCTAGTAAGACACAAAAAAAAACTTGTAAGATAAAAAAAACCTTCGCAAGATAGAAAACTCCTAGTAAGACACAAAAAAAAACTTGTAAGATAAAAAAAACCTTCGCAAGATAGAAAACTCCTAGTAAGACACAAAAAAAAACTTGTAAGATAAAAAAAACCTTCGCAAGATAGAAAACTCCTAGTAAGACACAAAAAAAAACTTGTAAGATAAAAAAAACCTTCGCAAGATAGAAAACTCCTAGTAAGACACAAAAAAAAACTTGTAAGATAAAAAAAACCTTCGCAAGATAGAAAACTCCTAGTAAGACACAAAAAAAAACTTGTAAGATAAAAAAAACCTTCGCAAGATAGAAAACTCCTAGTAAGACACAAAAAAAAACTTGTAAGATAAAAAAAACCTTCGCAAGATAGAAAACTCCTAGTAAGACACAAAAAAAAACTTGTAAGATAAAAAAAACCTTCGCAAGATAGAAAACTCCTAGTAAGACACAAAAAAAAACTTGTAAGATAAAAAAAACCTTCGCAAGATAGAAAACTCCTAGTAAGACACAAAAAAAAACTTGTAAGATAAAAAAAACCTTCGCAAGATAGAAAACTCCTAGTAAGACACAAAAAAAAACTTGTAAGATAAAAAAAACCTTCGCAAGATAGAAAACTCCTAGTAAGACACAAAAAAAAACTTGTAAGATAAAAAAAACCTTCGCAAGATAGAAAACTCCTAGTAAGACACAAAAAAAAACTTGTAAGATAAAAAAAACCTTCGCAAGATAGAAAACTCCTAGTAAGACACAAAAAAAAACTTGTAAGATAAAAAAAACCTTCGCAAGATAGAAAACTCCTAGTAAGACACAAAAAAAAACTTGTAAGATAAAAAAAACCTTCGCAAGATAGAAAACTCCTAGTAAGACACAAAAAAAAACTTGTAAGATAAAAAAAACCTTCGCAAGATAGAAAACTCCTAGTAAGACACAAAAAAAAACTTGTAAGATAAAAAAAACCTTCGCAAGATAGAAAACTCCTAGTAAGACACAAAAAAAAACTTGTAAGATAAAAAAAACCTTCGCAAGATAGAAAACTCCTAGTAAGACACAAAAAAAAACTTGTAAGATAAAAAAAACCTTCGCAAGATAGAAAACTCCTAGTAAGACACAAAAAAAAACTTGTAAGATAAAAAAAACCTTCGCAAGATAGAAAACTCCTAGTAAGACACAAAAAAAAACTTGTAAGATAAAAAAAACCTTCGCAAGATAGAAAACTCCTAGTAAGACACAAAAAAAAACTTGTAAGATAAAAAAAACCTTCGCAAGATAGAAAACTCCTAGTAAGACACAAAAAAAAACTTGTAAGATAAAAAAAACCTTCGCAAGATAGAAAACTCCTAGTAAGACACAAAAAAAACTTGTAAGATAAAAAAAACCTTCGCAAGATAGAAAACTCCTAGTAAGACACAAAAAAAAACTTGTAAGATAAAAAAAACCTTCGCAAGATAGAAAACTCCTAGTAAGACACAAAAAAAAACTTGTAAGATAAAAAAAACCTTCGCAAGATAGAAAACTCCTAGTAAGACACAAAAAAAAACTTGTAAGATAAAAAAAACCTTCGCAAGATAGAAAACTCCTAGTAAGACACAAAAAAAACTTGTAAGATAAAAAAAACCTTCGCAAGATAGAAAACTCCTAGTAAGACACAAAAAAAAACTTGTAAGATAAAAAAAACCTTCGCAAGATAGAAAACTCCTAGTAAGACACAAAAAAAACTTGTAAGATAAAAAAAACCTTCGCAAGATAGAAAACTCCTAGTAAGACACAAAAAAAAACTTGTAAGATAAAAAAAACCTTCGCAAGATAGAAAACTCCTAGTAAGACACAAAAAAAAACTTGTAAGATAAAAAAAACCTTCGCAAGATAGAAAACTCCTAGTAAGACACAAAAAAAAACTTGTAAGAAGGGACATGTTTTGTTTGTCTGGAGTTTTGCCGGCCTGAGATGTGATCTCTCGCCTCGAGATAACGATTGAGGATTTTATTTTTCCTCTTTTAACGTTCGTCGTCGTCATAGGTCATGCCTTGATTCTCCTGTAGATCTCTTGGGGGGGGGTGGGATTCTCCACACCGACCAGGCCTTACCCTCAGACAGGGGTTGTTGGTCAGAAAGATATCTTGTGGCAGGAGACCACAGCCCGGCAGCAGTAGTTTCCTCGACTGCATCCTTGTCGTCCGAGGCAACGACAGGAAGGTGTGACCAAGACATTTGCACTGCATGTGTCTCCCGCGAGGAGCGTGGCCACACCAGATGCACACCAAGGATCATCCTTCGAGATCAAATACACTGCGTCTCCACGCGAGACGTTTCCGTGCGACAGCTGCACGTTGGTGGGGCGGTGTCCCTGTTCAACATACGTGCGCAAACCCTGCATTTTTGGAATACTTTACAAACGTGGGTTCTCGCCACATAATGGGATGGTAATGAGAGGAAACTATTCGCTGCTGTTGGGTCGGTGTTTGGTCTGGTTAAGTCATGAGTTCTGAAGTTGGTTGTTGTGGTTTAGAGTGAGTTTGGTTCGTCTTGGTAAGGCGTGGCTAAATTATAGGAAGTTTGGATTAGGGAATTTTTACATGTGTGTGTGTGTGTGTGTGTGTGTGTGTGTGTGTGTGTGTGTGTGTGTGTGTGTGTGTGTTAAGTAAGTTAGCCTTAATCATGGCTACAGTAAGGTTGCTTTGGCGAGGTCTGATGACCTGTCTTTTTTTTTTTTTTTTTCTACGTAGGTAAGGTTCTTCTCGACTTCGTAATAACGAGATAGTGACACTAATTTTGTCCCTGAGCCTAAAATGTTAACCCCCCTCCCCCCCAATCTTCCACCTCATCCCCCGACGTGTGGGAGGACCTCGCTATCACGTGGACGAAGCTAACAACGACCCTTTTAGTGTATATCATGACCCCTTGTCCACAGCCTCTCCCCCCGCGTCCACCGTGCGTGGAAAGCTTAACGAACCGGTGACGAACGAACACCTTACGAAAGAAAGTTCCGCTAAATTGAACGTCGTCACTCTTTCACCCACCCCCCCTTCCCCCCCACTTACATCTGTTGCCTTCCCGTTTCACAGGCGAGAGATAACAGTTGGAATCACCAGGGTGTTAACGCACGCGTTCAGGTAAACACAATATCGCCAGACTTTGACCACTTTATTAACTCGCGACGCGGCTGAGGGATGACTTTGTATAGCGGTCAACTCCTCTCATTACCACAGACAAAAGAGGGTGAGGGTGTTAGGATACGCTCGTGGACCCGTGGGTCCACCTCAGCTCAGAGAGTATTTCTTCATAAAAAGAAAAAGCGATCTTTGGATCCTATCACTTCTTGTTCTCCTCGACCCATATTTTTTGTCACTTGTTTTGGGATAAGGATAAGGTTTATGTGCGCGGCAGCTCGCCAGTAGAACTGGATCTTCACATGTGAACAACAGTCAGATGTATACCTTCATTAACTTAGTTATTTTTTAATGATTACTGAGTAACCTCGATAATGTTATGTTCCAGTTCTTCTCTTAAGAGCCTGTTCTATTATTACACCTTATTTCCCCTCAGTCTCGTCTGGCCTCTAGGAGCCAGGCAATTTTCGGAAACCCTAACACGAGAATGAGAGGCGTTGGCGACCCTTTACGAAATGCCGTGTTGAATGCCGAACTCATTTGTGGCTCCACCTGAGGCGTGGAGGTGTGTGGTGACCTTATACACACGAGGGACCCACGTATATCATTCTCATTTCTTAACCTTTTATTTATTTTTTTTTCATTTTGGAGAGAGTCTCCTCGTCAGCCAGTAGTTCCCTCTGGTCATTCATTATTGATGCTCTTCCCAGTATCAATTAGGGCCTCTCTCTCTCTCTCTCTCTCTCTCTCTCTCTCTCTCTCTCTCTCTCTCTCTCTCTCTCTTTCAGTCCCTAGTCACACAGGAACCTGGAACTGATTGACTATTACACACACACACACACACACACACACACAGTTATTTTCTTTTGTACTTTGTTCCTCTTCCCACGTACCCCATCTATCCCATTATTCACAGTCCACGCAAATACTTCTTTCCACAAATCTCTCTAAGACTTTCCACATTTTTTTCCTCTTATGATATATATATATATATATATATATATATATATATATATATATATATATATATATATATATATATATATATATATACATATATATATATATATATATGCACTGTTTTTTTAGGTATAAAAATTCCTGGGAGATATTTCCGTGCCAGTGGGCAGATAAAGCGGATATTCCCAACCCGTTATACAAGACAGGAATACACAGGCTCTCTGTGAGAAGACGTCCACCACTCACGCATTCATCACGTTAACTGCAGTGGAGGTACACCAAAGGGGGGGAGGAGGTGCCATGTCCATATACAGTGAGACCATGTAAGGCCTTAGCATTATCTTCCACACCTGAGGACGATGTTAAAGATGTTTTGTTTTTTTCGCTCGATGGCTATAACTTGACCCTTACAGCTTTAACGACTCGGGCAGTTAAGTAGGACTCAAGGTACCACAGTTAACGAACCAGCCTCACATATAAGAATGATTTCCATGATGAATATAGATCGAATTCGATTTGGAAACTGCGCGATGCCTTGGAAAGGTGTGGGTATGAGGGTTATACAATCACTCTCTTGTTAAGATCTGTTGTGATTTAAGTGTGTGACTTACAGTGCGGCATCCTGTACACTTGAGAATCGAGTTACTTTAAAGGTACAGTGGTAGAGAGATTATATATGATGGCTGTACATGTAGAGTGGCCTTTCATGATTTGTGAAATTCTGAAACAACGTAACGTATGATTAACAGGAAAGTGGTCTAAAATGATTGGATATCCAAGTTAGACAATGACAAATGGCAATGACTACCTAAATAAGACAGTGCTGTGCCACGCATTATTGAAATGTGTTGCACTGAAATGCGGAACCACGGAATTGTAAATGAAACGCAGGGGTCAAAATGTTTCGTAAATATAATTAATTCCCATTATAACAGAAACTTCAAAGTGTCAACCTTTCTTGACATTGCTGATGACTTGAAATGTTTCTATCAACATACCAGATGTTATACTTCTCCCATGTACTATCTCCTGAAATCGGTGTAAATGATTTACTTCTTCCCTTGCTGGGATTCGAACCCAGACACATTCCCCGATCATAGAGTATCTCACCCAGATTCGAACCTTAGGACTCGCAGAGGTAAATGGTATATATATATATTATTATTTTTTTTTATTATACTTTGTAGGTTAACAAATCACGTAGTTGCAGTATAGAGTGAATATGAAAATGATATACACATCAGTTTAATAAATCATTACCCACAGGATAAATACGCCAGAGCTCAGTATATGAACAGAGTTGATAATAGATGTAACAGGTGTCTGCATGGCGGTTGTGTGAGGTATATAACTCGTACATGAATAAACACGGGACATTAGCAAGGGATTATTGCATTATTGGCAACTCGAGGCTATAGATCTACGGATTAATTGATGAAAATCGTATAGAATATGTATAGCAAGTCGACCGTAAGAACTGATCAGAGGATCATGGTTGGGTCAAAGACGTTAAAAAAGTGTCAGTTGATTTTATGATTGATTTTTGTTATATTTTTTTCGTAGATGTTTAGTTGGCATAAATCATACAGCATCAGAGATAAGATTGCCATAGATAGTGCATGATATCATGCACCCCATAAAAGAATTTAGGATCTATGTATGTATATATATATATATATATATATATATATATATATATATATATATATATATATATATATATATGATACACGTGTAGCGTAATATGGATGTGATTAAGTGGTCTACACCGGTTCATCTCGAGTGATATAGTCAGGCAGATTACCATGCGAGGTTCCCATCAGATGATGATGATACCATCCAATCAAGGTCCGATATCGATTTGCTTATGTAAGGGCAACGATCTTCAGGTCTTTGTCTCCATCCTCACAGACAGAGATGTGTTGTTGACCGGAAATTCGAGTTTTCGTACATACGCTGTATGTAATTGAGTTATATATAAATATATATATATATATATATATATATATATATATATATATATATATATATATATATATATATATATATATATATACCAAACTATTCGCCATTTACCGCGTTAGCAAGGTAGCGTTAAGAACAGAGGACTGGGCCTCTGAGGGAATATCCTCACCTGGCCCCCTACTCTGTTCCTTCTTTTAGAAAATTAAAAAAAAAAAAAAACGAGAGGGGAGGATTTCCAGCCCCCTGCTCCCTCCCCTTTTAGTCGCCTTCTACGACACGCAGGGAATACGTGGGAAGTATTCTTTCTCCCCTATCCCCAGGGATAATATATATATAAGTTATCATGCATGATAACGACAAAGGTTCAGTGGAATGATAAGGATTGGTAATTAGTCAGCTGTTCTTTTATGATATCAGTTAACTAGAACATATAAATATGTGCATTAATTGACGGAGTCTGCTCGCCCTATGAGTTATGACTGAAACTTGAAGTATTACAAAAGCGAAACAAAAAAAAAAAAAGTGTTAGATTATCCAAGACCTGAACATGTTATCTCGCACTTCCTTCCACCGCAACCATCACAGCTGACTCGTGAGTTTTCTTTATGACCTGACTTTGTTCCTCACCCCCTAGACCCACTAGTCGTTCCACCCAGACTTGACCGTGGAATAAAACTTTCTTAGACCTGACGTTTCCTTAACGTCACACAGCTCACGCCGGTGGTTGTCACACACCAAAACGCGCCGCCGTTTGTGAGGGGTTCTGTAACCTGGAGCTCATTACACACGGTATAAAACGTATATATATAAAGTTCAGACTTTCCTTGTATTTCCATACACCACACATTGTGCACCACCTCCACTACTCACACTTCAGCTCACAGTTCACGACAGCCTCCACCTACCTCAAACCTCACGACCATACCACATCCATAGTTTCCCTTCTCCGAGACCTGACATGTCTGTCCACTTCTCATCGCTGATTATATTCTTCACAGCACTTACACTGCACGGTTGATTTTCCCTGCAGTTTACGCTTATCCTCTCTGTTTCCTGCATCTGTCAGACTCCCATACATCAACTCCAAAGGACATGACCCCTCACCTCGCCTTACAGTAGAAAGGACAATGAAAGATAGAATGAGTGGAACTCAGTATAGATCAATAAGGATATTTGTTGCTTCAGACTATACGTATAGTCACGTTAACCACCTCTTCAAGAGAACTCATAAGCTTTTTCAGTCATCATTAAATGTGCACGCCGCATCCTTCTTCATGCTGGTCGTGTCTGTTGAAAAGTAGTGAGGAGTATTGCTGAGGGGAAAGGCTGTGTGGTTTAAGTGCGTTGAAGATGGTGAACGATGGTTGGCTTTCTATGGTAGGATGAAGCGGGGTATTGCAGGAGAGACTGTAGGACACAGGAAAGCTGATTATACGACCTTACGATAACAGGCTTGTGTGATCTTCAGAGTACTGACGTTCTCGGATGGTAAACAGAACGGAGTGGGTTAGCATCAGGATCGCTCCCAGTTCTGTAACTGAGGCATGTCATTGACATGTACGAAAACAAGAGAGGCAGGAGCCCGATTTCTGCACGCACTTCGTCGCCAATGGAGAGAGAAGTTGCATCGTACAGCTGCAGAGAACTCCTGCAAGAAAATATGTAAACGACCGAGACACGAAATGAAGCGAGGCGATCACTCAAGATGATTCTTAGACGCGCGAGTCGAATGCAAAACTTCATCAAAGTCTTTGAGGATGTCTGGCGCGACGGGGAACTGATTCACCAAGCTGCCAGGAACAGAGGGAAAAGTTATGAGTCAAGGGATGGGAGGTGGAAGTCTGCAACAGACATCCCGAAACGAGATCTATGTTCATTTTTTTTTTCCTCCTCCTCCTCCTCCTCCTTCCAACCCTCACGGGAGCATAAGACAACACTCATGGCTCCTGGAAGACGGAGATGTTTACCCCGAAGAGAGTTTTGTATTATGTGGGTGACAGGTGTGATATATGTCGCGTCTCGAGTTACTTTAAAAGGAGGGATGATATGTTTAAACGTAGGCCTGAGGGCCGACCTAACTCGACTTAGGAGGAACGACACTGTAGCATGGGTCGGTGTCAGACCGAACTCTGTAGCTTCAGCATCAACCTGGTTCATGTGTTATTTGTTAACTCGCTGTTACCTCATGGCTTCTTCCTGCACGCGTCTTGGTGCTTCCCAGGACTTCTTTACCAGAGGATCGCACAGCTCAAAGCTGCGCTACGTTCAGTAGAACGGGCCCGGATTCTTTACCAGAGGATCGCACAGATCAAGGCTGCGCTACGTTCAGTAGAAGGGGCCGGGATAGACTCATTTTGAAGGGTGACGTTCTTCAACGAGACTGAAACGAACTTTTAACTCTCGGTGTAAACTCAACATCACCTAAGGTACATGCCGGGTAATGCACTGGAGCAGCAGCTAGGGAAGAGTTGTGTGGTAAGGCTACAGAAAAGCTCGAATTCCAGTATATATTTGTATCTAGCTGGAATTTGCCCAGAGGTAAGAGGATCCATCAGGCACGTCTGGTGCTGAAAACTTGTTTCGACAACGTGAAAGACGTGTATCGTCCCGAGTTTGCGAGCACGACCGATCCAACCCTCCTGTAAAGGTCGTTCTCTTAGTTATTGCCCTCATGGCTTGGAGAGGTAAAAGAAAACGGAAAACCCGAATGCCGGAATATGTTTCGAACCTTGAGACCCACATTTTCTTTTTGAGAAACACCTCCGCTTTCCCTCCACTAAGTTTTATCTTCTTATATATCATTTTTCCCCTTTGCTCCTATTCTTCCAGTATCTGTATTTCTAATTTTTTCTTTCGTTGAAAAAAAAGAAGAAAAAAAGTTTACGGCACCAGTGTGTGTTGGAAACTCATGAACGCGGAGTATCATTCAAACTGATTGCTTTACGTCATGACGCCTCGTAACGCCTATGCTTGCACAGTGTGTCGTCTGCCTTGCATGAAGGTCATTCAATCGTTCCTGGCGGCGCGCCTGGGGCTGGGCCCGCTTCAAAGCACCGGTCTTCATAAACAGGTCCCCCGAGAGGCTGTTTGGCTGGCCGTCAGGCAAGCCGGGTAATGGAAATGTCCTCGGCATCCGTGTGACGTGTCCGACGTGGTTCATTGAGATTCGAATCCTGAATGGTGGGACTTTTTTTACATCCACTTTACGCACTGTACCGCACTTTTTGCATCCACTTTTGCGCACTGTACCGCGCTTTTGCGTACTGTACCGATCTTTTTTGCATCCACTTTTGCGCACTGTACCGCACTTTTTGCATCCACTTTTGCGCACTGTACCGCACTTTTTGTATCCACTTTTGCGCTCACTGTACCCCACTTTTTGCATCCCCTTTTGCGCACTGTGCCGCACTTTTGCGTACTGTACCGATCTTTTTGCATCCACTTTTGCGCACTGTACAGCTCTTTTTGCATCCTTTTTTGCGCACTGTACCGCACTTTTTGCATCCACTTTTGCGCGCACTGTACCGCACTTTCTGCATCTACTTTTGAGCACTCTACCGCACTTTTTGCATCCACTTTTGCGCGCACTGTACCGCACTTTTTGCATCCACTTTGCGCATTGTACCTCGCATTCATAACCAAAGTCGTGAGATTGAGAAAAGAGACAAGAACACAAGCATAAGTACCGAACGATTTAGTTCTGGAGAGAACGATGATGTTTGCTGTGACTCTACCCCGTGAACCAGGGGGTGTGTCTGGCGGTGACCCACAGTTGTGCGCAACGCCACGTCTCCCACCACCGATGGAACATCATTCCGACGACCTAATCCCCGCAGATCATTTATAAAGGATGGAGCCACCGGATATGCTGACTGAGGTTGTTTTTGACACGGGAAATGATGACCAGGCCATACTGTTAGCCGTGGGCTGAATGATGAAACATACTGGTTGTTTACACATCAGTCGTGCTTGGGAGCATTGTTGTGCGCATTTGTCTGTCGCACCTGTCCGTTACCGTTAGTCATGATGTCTGTCTCTGACACGCGTGTATTATTCGTAACCGTCAGTCTTTCCGTTACACCTGTCCACTACGGTTAGCCGGGACAGCTGTCTGTCTCTTGCACTCGTCCGTTAACTCGCATATGCGAGTCTTTCTCTTACACCTGTCCATTATACATTTCAAACCTGTCTAATATAATATATTCTTGAGCCCTTTTATCACACATATCATATCTTTCTTCTTTCCTCTATACTTACCCAATACACCTGTCTAATTCAGCTGTCTGTTACACCCGTCAACACTTCAATTTTACACCTGTCCAGTACATTTCTCCTGGGCCCCATTATGTTACACCTGTTTGTTCAAAATGTCTAATGCAACTGAGTGTTGGCAGTTGTCCATTATACCTCTCCGTCACACCTGTGCATCATACCCCTCTTCGTCACGCCCATCTGTTGCATCTGTACGTCACATCTGTCTGTGACTCCTTTGTACTACACATCCAGTAGCCTCTCCTCGCCACCTTGAGCCAGTGGGGGGTTGTATTTCTCGTACCTCGACTCACGCGAACGAGGGGGAAAGAAGAAAGGGCCGCTAATGACTCTTTCGGCGGAGGAGGGGTCGGAGGAGGAGGAAGAGGAGGGGGAGGAGGAGGAGGAGGAAGATTTCAATCAAGTTGATTAATAAGACGGAGGTGATCCCGTTACTGGGGAGGAGGAGGGGTGATGGGGGGGCCAGTTGAAAGTCTTTGTTTTGGGTGATTAGCGGCCGCTGTTGAGCGTCTTGTCTGCTCCTGGGAGGGGGGGAGCGGGTGTAGCATGATCGATTTGCTACTCTCTCTCTCTCTCTCTCTCTCTCTCTCTCTCTCTCTCTCTCTCTCTCTCGATCCCGTCCTAGGTGTTCCCTTCCATATCCATCCCTAGATGTCCCTCCCCTTCCCCACATTATTTGGTCGAAGCGCCGCTGAATGCAACAAGGGTGAACGTTTCTTCAAACCATCGGTTCTTGTGAGTCATACCGCGGGCACTCGAGGTCCATGTACTGACACCTGATTTGCGTAGGCAGCTCGCCCAGTCCCCTCTGCCAGGTCAAGCTCCGTGGCCGGAGGCGATCTCGTGTTCATCCATTGTAAGAAGAATTGTTACCTTGGCTCAGTAGAAGGGGACGCTTCCCTGCAGATCGACCCTTGAGAACAGATTGGCAATAAGGAGGTGGACCACTTCAGCGGTGATTTTCACTAGACAGACACTGAAAAGCTGTTTGAGTTTCAGTCAAGCCGGGTAATGGAAATCTCGGCACCATCTGTGACACAAGGGTTCGAGTTGGCTCATTCAGATTCGAACCCTCATTAATGGGTCGTTTGCATCCACTTTACCTCCAGGAATACGCCCCTCGTTGCTCAGCGATTACGTTACCATATTGAGGGTCGCCTCTGGTCGTACGAATCTGTACCAAACATTAAAAACCAGACTTATTATATGACTTACGGAGGACAGGGTAGATCCACCTGCCAAGTGTGTCGTCAAATCAAAGAGACAAAAAAGGTGGGAGGAAAACAACGAGGACGAAACCATTTCGCTTCAAAGAGAATAATGAGGGACATAGCTACCCCCCCTTTCCTCTCTAACGGAGGCTCCGGTGACCCTCTGTGAACGGGGGGCGCCCGCCACATCTCCCAGTATTGATAGAAACATCATCCCGGCGAGGTAATCCCCGCAGATCATTAATAAAGAACAGCGCCACCGCCGGACTACGCTGACCGAGTGTGTTTTTGACAAGTGGAAGGATGACCAGTCGTATTGTTAGCCGTGGGCTGACCGATGAAAAAAAAAATGCCGGTTGTTATGCATCGGTCGTGCACGCCTGCTGGCTGTGGCGTTCATGGAACTCGTCCGTCGCTCCTGTTCGTTGACCGTTGGCCGTGACAACTTGTCTCTTATCACTTGTTCATTAAACGGATCTGTAGATCTGTCTGTTACTCCTTGTCCATCACGGTCAGCCGTGACATCTGTCATTTACAGCCCTGTTCATTATGCTTATCTCAGATGTTACAGTTGATCGATGCTTCGTTTATTACCTCTGTCTGTTTAATTACTTTGCCCTACTTGTAACGTCTATCTATTACACGTGTCTGCTATATCTGTCGACTGTCTTCCCCTTTACACCCGTTCAGTGTACAACTCTTATTCACAACACTTGGTTATTTTCACACTTGTTGTTGCCCTTGCCCAGTGTAATTCCCTCTCAACGTCTTTATTTTACACGTGTCTGTTGAACACGTGCAACGGAGAACTTCGTGACACCAGTTCTTGACACCTCGCCATCACACCTGTGTGTCGCATCTGTTTATCACGTACGTCCATGACTGCTGTTCTCTTACTACTCTATCCCCGGCGTAACCAGCCATCTAGACAGCGGGCAAACTAACGAGCCAGGGTGGGGGGTGAGGGGGGGGTCATATTTCTCGTACCTCGGCTCGCACGAAGGAGAGGGGGGGGGGGGGGGAGAAGGGCCCGCCGCTGAAGACTCTCTCGCTGAAGGAGGAGGAGGAGGAGAAGGAGGAGGAGCAAGATTTCACAGTCAAGGTGATTAATAAGACGGGATGATCCCTTTTACCGTAGTGGTTGGGGGGCGGGGCGGGCAGTTGAAGGTCTTTGTTTTCTGGGGTGATTAGCGTCCGCTGTTCTGTGGGGGTGGAGGGGAAGACGGCTTATACACGCTGACTAATTGAACGCCTCGTCTGTTCCTGGGGGAAGGGGGGGTTAGTTTGATCGATTTTCTACTCTCTCTCTCTCTCTCTCTCTCCGACCAGGGAGGTTAGGTTACAGGTACTCCCCACCTGGGTAACTGCGGGGTAGTGACGCCTGCTAGTGAGACAGCAGCTGAGAGGCTTTCCGAGTCCTGCTCACTTTACACCTGTTGGTCCTTGGATAGTCGTCCTTTCCTTGTGCCTCGCCCCACACTCTTGTGTGACTGATGGCGTCGCGTCCACGAACGTAACTGTCTCTCTCCAACCTCACACATGACACTTGACACGTAACTCACACGACTCGTTCTGTGTAACTCTAAATTATGGGCTTACGCCCCTTTCTTTTTTTTCGTTTACAATGTCTCGAAAGATGCAATCATAAATCTCTCTCTCTCTCTCTCTCTCTCTCTCTCTCTCTCTCTCTCTCTCTCTCTCTCTCTCTCTCTCTCTCTCTCTCTCGTTGTTGTTCTCTATCTATCTTCACTATTTTGGTCTGCCTACCTGTCTGTCTGTCTGTCTTTCTTTCTTTCTGTCTGCTTTTCGCAGAAAAAGCCATATGAACGCTAATCCATTCTGTAAAATAGCTGAAGCCTCAATACGGGTTAGGAGAAGAAAGTATGGAAGGTACAGACAGTCAGACAGACAGAAACACACACACACACACACACATACAGAGAGAGAGAGAGAGAGAGAGAGAGAGAGAGAGAGAGAGAGAGAGAGAGAGAGAGAAGAGCAATTAATCCTCCAGATGTGATCGCTTTAGTCTTTCCCGTCGTACAACGGAGGCGTGACGTACACACACACACACACACACACACACACACACACACCCTCTCAGCTTAAAATCTGCAGAAGGAAGTGAGTGGCTCTGCCGGAGGATCGTGTTGCATTATATCACTGGAGATGATGACGACGATCCTCGTGTTAATCCACGGTCAAGATACGCGATTCCTTGCCTCAGTGAGGGAGCGATTGCCCGCCGGTTCGATCCTCGGTGAATGGGTGGCTGATGACGGTAAAGTCGTTCTGAAGACTAAAAGTAATCGTGGGTTAAGGAGGACGATCAGGGTTGGGTTAATGAAAGCTTCATGTTGCGGAGCGGGATCAGGAGGCTGCTCGGGAGGGTCTGGGATGTGTTCAGTTAGGACCACAAGAGGCGACGGCTCCCAGGCCTAGAACAATACATGAGTACTTTATATTTGGCAGCGGGTGGAACCATGGAAGCGGAAGTGAGTCACAGGGTGGGGGAGGGGGCGAAGGTTCTGGGAGCGTTGAAAAATGCATAGTCTAACACCCTCTTTCTTGAGGATTTAAAATGCAATTCCATCCACCCTGGCCACTTTGCCGCACTTTAGATTCTCATTCAGTGTGCCACCTCGTTCTAAATACATCACATCCACAATCCTATCTTCTGGCACGTTCAAAATACTCATTCCATCTCGTTTTTTCATTCTTCTTTGCCTGTAACTATCACTGTCACTTATTCCTTTGTTCTTCTGACACTATTCATCTCCTTCAGAAATATTATTCTCCCTGAAGTTCATCAATACTCTGTATCTCACCTCGTCAGTCGTGTACCCTCTTTCATACCTTTTTTTTCAATCTGCCACTTTTTGTTGTACACTTCTCAGTCAATTGCACTCCTTGACTACAGTTACCATCCTCTCTCTCTCTCTCTTAATCGCGATCAATTTACTTTCCTCATCCCATCACTCAGTACCCTTTCTCCTACACTTACCTCTCACATGCCACATACTTCTCTCACAAATGTAAACATTGCTTCTCTAAATATCACGCGCACATTTTCCACTTCCCACGTTTACTCTCACCCTATGCTACTCCTCACTCATCATCTCTTGGCATCTCTGCATATAAGGCCTCCACACCAAGCTCAGTCTCTTTCACCACTTTTATCACACATCTTATTTTGTTTCCCTAAAGTTCTCACACCCGCACCCACCAAGAAGCGATCGTAGCTTCTACCTCTCACAGCACGTTCACATTTAAAAAAAGAAAACTCTCCTCTTCACATCTGTCCATTTGCACCTGATCCAGTAATGTCTCTTGACCCCACCCCACCCATCCACGTCTGCCTGTGTATGCAACTTTTTTTCCTTTTTCTAAAGCAAGCATTTCCAGTCGCCAATCCTTTACCCGCACACAAATTGAAAAACTGTTCCAACATTTTCATTGACTCGTGGTACCCCATGCTCTCCCACCAGTTTTAACCCCGAACTGCTACATCGCCCGCTCGTGCATTCAGATCCTGTAGGACCAGAACCCAATCCCTTGCCTCCTGCACTCCTGCAGATACGCCCCAAATAGGACCCATTTCTTCCTCGCACTCCTCACTACTACCAGGTGCCGAGGCATTAGCGGTCATCCACCTCTCGCACTCTTTTTTTTTTTTCTTTTTTTACTTTCACCCACGTCAACCTTGACCTCACTTCCTCCCGCACTTTAAGAGTCCCACAGGTCCACCAGAAGTGACGCAGCTCCTTCCTTCTTGCCCTCACACTAGCGCCAGACTTTACCCAAACGAACATTGCCATAGCTTCCTAACGCTTTCCTCTCCAAGTTAGGTTCGTGTGACCTCTCGCAATATATATATATATATATATATATATATATATATATATATATATATATATATATGATCATTGATATATTTTTTATTAAACTTAACCGCCGTCTCCCGCGTCAGCGAGGTAGCGCAACGAAACTTACAAGGAATGGCCCAACCCACCCACATACACATGTACATACATAAACGCCCACACACATACATATACATCTAAACGTATACATATATATACATACAAAGACATATACATATATACACATGTACATATTCATACTCGCTGCCTTCATCCATTCTCGTCGCCACCCCGCCTCACATGAAATAGCATCCCCCCTTCCTCTCCAGCGAGGTAGCGCCAAGAACAGACAAAAATGGCTACATTCGTTCACACTCAATCTCTAGCTGTCATGTGTAATGCACCGAAACCACAGCCCCTTTCCCACATCCAGGCCCCACAGACGTTTCCATAGCTTACCCCATACGCTTCACATGCCCTGGTTCAATCCATTGACAGCACGTCGACCCCGGTATACCACATCGTTCCAATTCACTCTATTCCTTGCTCGCCTTTCACCCTCCTGTATGTTCAGGCTCTGGTCGCTCAAACTCTT
This sequence comes from Panulirus ornatus, assembly GCF_036320965.1. Lineage (NCBI taxonomy): Eukaryota > Metazoa > Arthropoda > Malacostraca > Decapoda > Palinuridae > Panulirus > Panulirus ornatus. Next base: position 14,162,609 of record NC_092240.1, on the reverse strand, counting down.
TTTCACTCCATCCTTACACCTCCAATTTGGTCTCCCTCTTCTCCGTCTTCCCTCCACCTCTGACACATATATCCTCTTTATCAATCTTTCCTCACTCATTCTCTCCATG